>NC_140987.1:37298493-37869763 GCF_052327205.1 Somniosus microcephalus
GCATCGGAGAATGCAGCAGCTATCTGTTATCTCTGCTGGTAAGATGCGAGATTCTCCACATCCCCAACTGTTGAAGACTGCAGGAAGAAACAAAGGTAGGTAAACATTTTCTATCACTTTACACTCACCTCACATACTTACATCTCCACACTTGCACCCATCACTCACCTCCACAGCGCACTTTTGCACCCCGCAGACCCCCGCAGACCCACTGCTCGCCTCGCTGACCCTGGCGGGGTTTCCTGACATCAGGAAGCCCGTGCCTCTCCTGGAAAAATGGGGATAATCCTCTTAACGGCCTTGTAACTACCTGTTAACAGGCAGTTAAGTGGCTGTAATCCCCTTCCCGCCTCCAGGAGACGGGACTCGGAGTGGGTCAACTACCCGCCTCCTGGGAAAATGGCCGGAGGTGGGTTGGGGGCGGGATGGGCACCCACCCCCAGATTCTGCCATTTTCTCGGCAGTCCCGCCTCCATACCTGTCTCCCCAGGGCTGGCAAGATCGCGCCCTACATTTCATAATTACTTCATTGGCTGTGAAGTGCTTTGGAACATCCTGAGCTTGTAAAAGGTGATATATAAATGCAAGTTCTTTTCTTTCTTTCTTAAGCAACTGGTTGGCTATTGGTGCAACATTCTTGTAGGTGCTTTCTGACCAGCTCTAAGTTGGGCATTCCTTTCAGTGCATCCTGAAGCATAAGTTATCGCAGTAAAGTTGCATATTTCTGCAAGAAAAGGAAAACTGTTTAACTCCCATGTAATGCACTGCCTCTGTGCTGAAAATACTTCACAGCTAATAGGCCTTAAACTTTGGAGATGGGTCAGCAATTAATGACAGGGATGATATCAAAATTTATGAGCTGTGCAGACAGCCTAAAAGAATAAAACAAAAGCAAAATACTGCGGACGCTGGAAATCTGAAATAGAAACAGAAAATGCTGCAAATACTCAGCAGGCCAGGCAGCATCTGTTGAGAGAGAAACAGAGTTAACGTTTCAGGTTGATGTGAATGGATATTTACTTGTCCTAGCCCCTTTGGGGCTACCCCGGATCAGGCGTATTTCTCAGATGCTCACTTTCAACTAAAGCTTGAGGTAGCCAAATCCTAAAGACGCTTAACAGGGTCTAAAGGTCCGGTCTATCTCTCCCTAAAGGAAAGGAGCAACCCGAGAATTTTACCGTCCTCCAGATAGCACTTTAAATAAGTTTAGCCAGACAGTAATGTCCTGGATATTATAAGGGTCCGGAGATCTCCCCTCAGAAATTGTATTTCTTCATCAAAGCGTGTACAGAGATTGGGTTTGGGAGTTATTGATACAGAAGACTTAAGTGAGACAATTCTAAAAATATATAGAGATTTATTAAAAGAACCGACATGCAATTTACAGTTGGTGAATCAGTCAATTGCAATGTTAACAGTTCTAAAAAGAGAAAAAATACGATCTTATTTTTAACAGAGAATCTTACTTTTAAATCTTAACTTCACTACAGCATTACAGTTCTTAACATTTTCTATGCAGGATATACATCAATATCAAATTACCTTCAACACCCAAGGTTCAAAGAGTGGAAGACCACAGAGCCGCCTCTGTAGTCAAGAATCGTTTTGCCTGATTAAAGCGAGTCTGATTATCCCATTGGAGACTCCAATATTTATACCCCTTTTTCAGTTGTTTTTCATAAGGTTTCTGTTGATCCAAGTTAATTATCACCAATCATCTTTTAGCTGATCCCTATATTTCTTACTGCCTCATCATCAATAGCTATTGGGGGTTTACCATCTATGTGCAAAAGGCAAATGTACCTTACCTCATTTCATTCTCAAGAGGTTTTATTCAAGATCATTTTTTCCAGGGTTGACCATTGTTCTGTTTTAATAACCATTCCCATTCGGAGCCACCCATTCTTCTGTTTCAATAACTTGTCCTGTTTCAATAGCCAGAATTCCTTCATAGCTATTTTATAGTTAGGTTTTTTAATTTCCAAACCCAATTTGTCATGTTTTTAAAAATTTATAAGGTAGGTTCCTTATAAGGTACTCTTTAGGGTTAACCACTGTCATATCTCAACGAGGCCAGAATTCTTTCACAAGGTAGGATTTCCAAATCTAGCTTGTCATTTAAAAAAAAAGTTATATAGTGTATTTTTCTAAAAAGGCTATAGTGTATTTTGGTTATATAGTATATTTTTCTAAAAAGGTTATATAGTAGAATTCCTTCACAGATGACCCTTCATCAGAACTGGAAAAAGTTGGAGATATAACAGATTTTTAAGCAAGTGTGGGGGCAGGGAGAGGGGGGAGGGGAGGAAAGAACAAAGGGGAAGGCCTGTGATAGGGTGGAAGGCAGGAGAGATTAAGAGACAAAAGGGATGATGGTGCAAGGCAAAAAGGAGATGGTAATGGGACAAGTAAAGAAACAAAAGATGACTAGATGAAGTGTAAATGGCAGTGGCAAGATGATCAACAGCTGCCATGTGAAAAAAAATGAAAAGGGCAGAGGTTATAGTCTGAAATGGTTGAACTCGATGTTGAGTCCAGAAGGCTGTAAAGTGCCTAATCGAAAGATGAGGTGCTGTTCCTCGAGTTTACGTTGAGCTTCATTGGAACAGTGTAAGAGGCCAAGGACGGAGAGGTCAGAGTGGGAGTGGAGTGGAGAATTAAAGTGACAGGCGACCGGAAGCTCGGAGTCACCCTTATGGACTGAACGGAGCTGTTCCATAAAGCAGTCGCCCAATCTGCATTTGGTCTCCCAATTTAGAGGAGACCGCATCGTGAGCAGCGAATACAGTACACTAAATTGCAAGAAGTACAAGTAAATTGCTGTTTCACCTGGAAGGAGTGTTTGGGGCCCTGGACAGTGGGAAGGGAGGAGGTAAAAGGGTATGTGTTGCATCTCCTGTGCTTGCACAGGAAGGTGCCGGGCGAAGGGAAAGGGGTGTAGAATAAAACTTTTTTTCAATGGGAGGAAGAAGAGGTTTAAGAAAATAAGAGTCTTTAAATTGCTGAAAGACATGTATAATATTAACATTGGCCCTCAAAATTCTGTAGGTCCACTTTTCCGGTGCATGTGTAGCAGATAGGCACCCCATCCACCCATATCAGTAGCCGAAGACGCGGTCCCAACTGCAGAGACAGCGTTATTTCCATGGCACATCACGCCTGTAGGGATGTATCAGCAGTGCCCACCCAGAACCACTGGCTAGAATGTCAGAAGCTTAGCAGGGTCCTGGAGACACCACCCTGTTCTTCACATCTTCTGCTCCCAATGGACCGAAAAGTCTTCATGAAGAAGGCAACGGCTCCCCCTCGGCAGGCAGGAGTCCCATTGAGGCCTACGAAAAGCCTGAGGAGCATCATTACCAGGTTAGCCCAACAACTGCCCCAAACGCTTCCCCTTGACGTAAGAGGCATTGGGCAGTTGGATGGCCTGCCATGGCCCCGCCCCACCAGAATTCAAAGGACCAGTGAAAACGAGGTATCCCAGCATAATTGGGCTCAGTCTCAAGTTTCTGATCCTTTGGGCAGAAATCAGACTTTCCTTCATGTAAAAACATCAGGCGGTGGGTGGGTGGGGGGGCGGGGGGCGGTGGGGGGGGTGTTGCAGGAAGAGACCAAGGGCTGGATTTTCATTGGGCCGTGGAGTCGGGATTGGAGGCATGTGGGGGTTTAACATCCCGAAATCGGGGGTCCCGACGCCATCCCGCACCCAACCCGCCTCCATGCCAGTTTCAAAGGAGGCAGGTACCCGCCCCGCACTGGGACTTGCCTCCCCGAGGCGGGAAGGGGATTAGTGCCAATTAACTGCCTGTTAACAGGTAGTTAACAGGCAGTTTTTAGCCTAATCCCTATTTTCATTGTTGAAATGTGGGATTCCCGATGGCTCCAAACCACGCCAAGTTAGCGAGGCGGGCCGTCAGGATGAAGGGCTAGGAGGGTTTGAGATGTCCGCTGTTCAGGTGAGTGCAGAGGTAAGTGTGCTTGGTCTGTGTAAAGTGTTTAAAGATGTTCTACTAACCTTTACTTACCTTTACAGCCTTCCTTCAGGTCTCGGGAGTCCCTCATCTCATCGGCACAGAAAGCGGAATGGCCACAATCTGTCAAAATCTGCTGCCTCTACATTCTGTTCTGGGGAGATCTCTAAATCATCCTGAGAGGAAGGAATTAACCTGGAGTACAGATTGTCAGTGTTTGACAGCTGATATTTCATCTGTCAAAAGGTCTTGACAGATGAAATATCAATCTGTGATGTCACCTGTTGCCGGGTGGCCCTTAATTGGCCTGCTGAGCCTGCTGGGTGGGCTCAACAAGGGCAATCAAGTCTAAATCATGTTGGTTGGCTAGAACTCGATGGAGGCAGGACTACAACCCCAAACATTGTAGTCCCGTCTCCTACCCGCCTCCTCAATGAAAATCCAGCCCCAATTGTTTTGTGGATAACAAATATGGTCTATTGATTCACATAATACAAAGTATAATCTACTTAAGCAACAATTGCAGAGAGAGAAAATGAGAAAGCCACTTTGCCCAATCCTCTGGGAGTTGTGCAGGCCTTGGTTCTTGTTCTGTCTCCTCACACCACACCACTTGGCCCATTGTCCCAACTTTTACACTCATTTTCACCCACTGCTTCCTGTATAAGGAGTGGTTTTCCTCAATTGCTTGATGGTCACATGCACCCTATGTCCAAGTTATCAGTGTAATGATATCAGCAAATAGAGATGGTATTTGCCTGTTCGATTATGATGCCTTAATAGCATGTTTGCATGTATTGATTGCTTGTGCCTGACCAGCAGAGGGCATGTGACCGAGAGAAGCAAGGCAGTTAGTTTGGTTTCAGTTTTGTTCTAGATGCATCACTAGCATCGTGTCTCCTGTAAAGCTGTATAAAGAGTTGAACAGACTTTAGATTAAAAGACATTCTCTTTCATAAATGTCTCATCATTGAACCCACAAAGAAATCAATACATGGTGTCAGAAGTGATTGAAAGAGATGAAGAGAGAAAATCTGAAGTTAAATCAGCTCTCCACAAATTAGCAAGGGGGAGCACGGTGGCATAGTGGTTAGCACTGTTGCCTCACAGCGCCAGGGACCCGGGTTCGAATCCGGCCTCGGGTGACTGTCTGTGTGGAGTTTGCACATTCTCCCCGTGTTTGCGTGGGTTTCCTCCGGGTGCTCCGGTTTCCTCCCACAGTCCAAAGATGTGCGGGTTAGGTTGATTGGCTATGATAAATTGACCCTTAGTGTTAGGGGGATTAAATACGTGGGGTTACGGGGATAGGGTGGGATATGTGTTGGTGTAGGGGTTACGGGGATCGGGTGGGATATGTGTCGGTGCAGGCTCGATGGGCCGAAATGGCCTCTATCTGCACTGTGGGGTTTCTGTGATTCTGTGATTCTGTGAAAAGAGAACATCGTTGCTTACCATTGGAGAATAGCTAACAAAGTGAAAAAATGGAAGGTTTACACCCACCAGCGACGCTTCAGTTGACAGGTAATGTGGCTGAAAATTGGAGGAGATTCAAACAACGTTTAGAGTTGTATTTAGCGGCAATCGGAGCTGACGAGAAAAGTAATAAAAGGAAATCATCACTGTTCTTACATGTCGTGGGTGATGAAGCGCTGGAGGTGTATAATAACTTCACATTCGCTGTTGATGGAGACAAAATGAAGCTAGATAAAATAATGGAACAGTTTGAGGCCTACTGCATACCTAAATGTAACGTGACGTTTGAGAGGCACAGATTTTTCACATGTGTACAGAAAACAGGTGAGACTATTGATCAGTATGTGACTGAACTGAGAAACCGAAGCAAATCGTGTGAATTTGGGGGACTGACAGACTCGCTGATAAAAGACAGACTGGTGTGTGGTATTCCGGATAATGGTCTAAGGGAAAGACTGCTAAGAGAGCAAGATCTAGACCTGGGAAAAGCCATAGCACTGTGTAGGGCTACAGAGACTGTGAAGTTGCAGGCAAAGGAGCTGTTCAGTGACAGTAGCTGCAACGTGGATGCAGTGAGAAAGAACGGATACAAACCGTTTAACAAAAAGAGCGCCAATGTGAAAAAAGAGGCGTGGCCAGCGAATGAAAATGAAAGGGACAATCGAAAGTCATGTAGTCGATGCGGTACACAGCATGCACCAAGAAAGTGTCCAGCATATGGTAAAACATGCAATAATTGCAACAAAAACAAACATTATGCCCGTTGCTGTAAGAACCAAGTGCAACAAAGCAAGGTCCATACAGTAGATGAAAGCAAGATAGAGGAGTTCAATGTAGATGTTGTGTCTGAAAACAAAGAAGAAAAAAGAGACTGGATGTTGACACTAAAAGTGAATGACATACACATTCCATTTACATTGGATACTGGAGCACAAGTTAATGTGATAGCAGAGACTGATTTTAAGAAAATTAGACCCAGACCAAAGATACATGGAATAAAAGTGAAAGTGACAGGATACTCAGGTACTGATATACCAGTGAAAGGAAGATGCATTGTCAAAGTAACACACAAGGACAGAGAGCACACGCTAGCATTAATCGTGGTGCCAAAGGATGTGCAAGCCATACTAGGTTTAAAAGCCTGTGAGAGACTGAACCTGGTAAAGAGAGTCCTCGTTGTGGAAAGCGAAGGAGAGACAGTCTATGATGAACTCATGAAAGAGTACAAAGACCTATTTAAGGGTCTAGGCTGCATTCCAGGAGAACACACGATCAGAGTAGATAAAAGTATGACACCGGTCATACATCCATGCAGAAAAGTTCTGTTTGTTCTTCAAAAGCAACTGAAGGCAGAGTTGGACAGGATGGAAAGCCTGAACGTGATTTGGAAGATAGATGAGCCAACTGAGTGGGTGAGTTCCCTCGTCGTAGTGGACAAAAAGAATGGAAAGCTCAGAATTTGCCTGGATCCAAGAGATCTAAACAGAGCAATAAAGAGAAAGCACTTCAAGCTTCCTACACGTGAGGAAATCATGTCACAGTTTGCAAATGCAAAGTATTTCAGCAAGTTAGATGCATCATCAGGATTTTGACAGATGAAGCTGGACGAGGCAAGTTCAAGACTGTGCACGTTCAACAGTCCATTTGGCAGATACAGATTCCTAAGGTTACCATTTGGCATTGCCTCAGCTCCTGAAGTGTATCACAAAACAATTCATATGATCTATGAGCACCTGGAGGGAGTTGATACATCAATGGATGACATCATAGTATGGGGAACCACGAGAACTGAGCATGACGAGAGACTGAAAAAAGTGCTGGAAGCAACAAGGAAAACAAACCTGAAGCTGAATAGAGAGAAATGCCAGCTCGGTGTGACAGATCTGACATTCGTGGGAGATATCCTTAGCAGTGAGGGCATCAGACCAGATCCCAGAAAGGTGTCCGCCATTGAGAATATGCCAAAGCCACAATGCAAAAAGGACGTGCAGAGGTTTAATGGAATGATCAACTACATGGGGAAATTCATATCCAACCTCTCAGAAAAGATGGCGCCACTGAGAAGACTAACTGAAAAGAACATAGAATGGGAATGGAATCATGAGCATGAGAAGTCATGGAGCGATCTAAAGAAACTGCTCACAGAGGAACCAGTTCTGAGGTTTTATGACCCAGCGAGACCCATCAAGATATCATCAGATGCATCACAGAGTGGGCTCGGTGCCGTTCTTCTGCAAAAATATGACTACTGGCAACCTATTGCATATGCATCGCGCTCAATGACAGACGCGGAGACGCGATATGCTCAAATAGAAAAGGAGCTGCTCAGCATCACATACGCCTGTGAAAGATTTCACCAGTTTGTGGCAGGACAAGCAATCAGTGTAGAGACTGACCATAAGCCCTTGATTGCATTGTTCCAAAAGCCAATAAATAGCTGTCCGCTTAGAATACAAAGAATGATGATCAGGCTGCAACGCTATACACTGAATGTTGCGTACACACCGGGTAAGCTGATGTATACAGCAGACACGTTGTCCAGAGCTGTTGACCCAAGTGAGCCCGCAAACACCACAATGGATGAAAAAGTGAACACCTACGTGGACATGATCACAAGTGCACTGCCCATAGCAGATGCAAAAATGGAGCTCATAAAGACTGAGACAAACAAAGATGAAACAATGAGACGACTGAGGAAAAGCATCTTGGATGGATGGCCCAACATGAAGCAAGACTGCTCACCTGACATGGCAGAGTACTGGAACTGCAGGGCGGAACTATCAGTGGTCGAAGACATCATCTACAAAGGAAGTAAAATAGTTATCCCAAAGAGTCTGAGAAAAGAGATGTTAAAAAAGATCCATGGAGGACATCTGGGAATCGAAAAGTGTAAGAAAAGAGCACGAGAGGTGATGTACTGGCCACAAATCAACCAAGATGTGACAAATGAGGTGTCAAACTGCACAATATGCCTGAAATATCGAGCAAGCAATCCGGTAGAACCACAAAAGCCACACCCAGCGCCAGACAGACCTTACCAGAAGGTAGGCGCTGACCTATTCGTATGTCAAGGGAAGGACTATCTTGTAGTCACAGACTATTACTCCCTGTATCCAGAGGTTTGTAGACTGTACACCACCACTACAGATGCTGTGATAACATGTATGAAAGCCATATTCTCCAGACATGGCATGGCAAGCGAGGTCTTCACAGACAACGGACCCCAGTTTTACAATGCAAGTTTCCGACACTTTGCCAAAGAGTGGGACTTTGTCCACACAATGTCAAGTCCTCACTATCCACAGTCCAATGGACTAGTGGAAAAATCGGTCCAGACAGTGAAAAGACTGATGTACAAGGCAAAAGACAGTGGAACTGACTTTTACCAGAGCATGCTTGTATACCGCACAACGCCGCTCGAGTGTGGTAAGTCACCAGCCCAACTCCTTATGGGATGTCGGCTAAGGTCAAACCTACCCATCCCGGAGAACCTCCTGAAAACAAAAGAGGGGGAGAAAGTGAGGAAGTTCAAAGAACAACAGAAAGAAAAGCAAAAGTACTACTATGACAGAGGAACACAAAACCTACCTGAACTCCACACTGGTGACCAAGTAAGGTTGAAAGACAAAACAAACACATGGACTCAGAAGGGAACTGTCCTGAGTGAAGTTCAACCAAGATCATACACCATTCAGACAGATGAGGGTGCTGTTCTGAGAAGAAATCGTCAAGATCTTCTCATGGGACCAGCCACAGCAGGTCAAGAGACTGATACTGTTGAACAACCTGATCACACAGCTGAGAACACATCATCTGAGGCAACAACTCAGATTCAAGGACAATCAACCAGAAAATCCTCAAGACACGTGAAGCCTCCTGAGAGACTCATTGAGCAAATTTAAGGACTATTGTTATAGAAGGAAGTAATGTTATCTTATTCTTTCATCAAGTTCTAGTGTATTGACATATTTCATGTGAACACACAAAGCAAGGTTAAAAAACCTTGATCATGATAATGATAATGTAAGTTCATTAAGTGTTACAGTTAAAATGCAGATTAATACAAAATAAACATGTTGTTAGTTAGAAGTAAAATACTTTTGTTTTAAGAAAAGGAGATGTAATGATATCAGCAAATAGAGATGGTATTTGCCTGTTCGATTATGATGCCTTAATAGCATGTTTGCATGTATTGATTGCTTGTGCCTGACCAGCAGAGGGCATGTGACCGAGAGAAGCAAGGCAGTTAGTTTGGTTTCAGTTTCGTTCTAGATGCATCACAAGCATCATGTCTCCTGTAAAAGCTGTATAAAAGAGTTGAACAAGCTTTAGATTAAAAGTCATTCTCTTTCATAAATGTCTCGTCATTGAACCCACAAAGAAATCAATACAATCAGGAGTATATTAATTCTAACAGGATTACCTGTATTTGCAATCCTCTCCAGTCCCAAGAATTTCAGGACCATCATATTTAACTTAAAATGGGAATGCAGAACAAGAAGCCGTGGCTCAGTGGGTAGCACTCCTTGCCTCTGAGTCAGAAGGTTGTGGGTTCAAAGTCCCACTCCAGAGACTCGAGCACAAAAGTCTAGGCTGACACTCCAGTGCAGTACTGAGGGAGTGCTGCACTGTCGGAGATGCCGTCTTTTGGATGAGTCATTAAACCGAGGCCCCATCTGCCTCCTCAAGTGTATGTAAAAGATCCTAAGGCACTATTTCGAAGAAGAGCAGAGGCGTTCTCCCTGGATTCTTGGCCAATATTTATCCCTCAATCAGCATTATTAATAAACAGATTTTCTGGTCATTATCACATTGCTATTTGTGGGAGCTTGCTGTGCACAAATTGTCTGCTGCGTTTCCTACATTACAACTGTGACTACATTTCAAAAAGTACTTAATTGGCTGTGAAGCACTTTGGGACGTCCTGAGGTCATGAAAGGGGCTATATAAATGCAAGACCTTCTTTCTTTCTTTTAAAACGTTATTTAGCCTCAAATAAGAATTAGGATTAGACATTTTATTTTCCTGCAGATGTGTTATATGCGGTGGTTTAAATAGAGAGTTCTGTATTTATTAATTCATTTACGGCCTTTAAGATATCTACTGAAGAATGAGATTGATATGGATAAGGGTAACTTTATATGTCGAGAACCCAATAATCTGTGTTGCGCTCTGGTGTTGCTGAGAAAAAAAGTGCCATCTATTAAATGCAACATTTCTGGCTGAACAAAATCAATTGGATTAATATCATGCTGGTTTGCTTGATTAGTTTAGGTCAGTGAGAAGTTTCGCAGAGTTTTATCTTCTGGGAGTTGTACTAATGCTTGCCTGTCTCTTTCAGGTGATTAAGTAGATTGGGTAGAGTTAATGATGATAAAAAATTCTGTATGGTCTGTTGGAGGAAACAGACTCAGTGGGCTGAACACCTTCATGTCATTCTGCACTTTCCCATGTTTAATCACTTGGACGCTGCTCCTGGTGCGGCAAGAGGATCAAAAAGTTTGGTGCAGACTTTGAGGCTCTTTGTTACACCGTGTCTAAAATGCAAATGGTGCTTAGCCTCCATTCCCAAAACAGCAGTTGTCAGGTAAGTCCTCCAAGTCTTGGAGGGTGGTTTTTTGACAACAGTTTAAAATGGGGGTTGGGTGGGGTGGGAGGGTGTGGTTGGCACATCAACCAACCCAGTGACGCCCAAGGCCCACCTGATGAAATTTTCAGGCGGGCTTGTGAATGGCCGAGTAGTGTGAAGGAATAGCCATATTCAGAAAAATAAACCATCCTAGGAACAGAATTTTGACTTTATTAAAACATGACATAATGGGTCTGGAAGTCTGGAAGCCTTAACAATCAAAAAACTGTAAACAGCATACAGGCTTTTGAGATAAGATAACTTGTTGACACTGAAACAATAGCCCTATTGAAGCAGAAAGTTAAAGGTTCCTAAAAGTCTGAAGCCTTGGAAAGAACACAATAGCCATACCCAGTTTAAGTGTTATAAACCAACACTTCAGAAAGAAACACAGAAAGATTAAAGAAACATGTGCCTTTGTAAAAATGACATCAAGTAAAAGAAACACCTGACATCAAATGAAACACGGGAGGCACCAGCCATCACATTGTTTTTGTGTTGAACTTGGAACACCTAGGAGACACAAAATCTGTGTTGCAACCAGTTGAGGTGTTCTAAATGCAAAAGATACAAACAGGAAACTTTGATCAAAATGACATCAAATAGAACCACTGCTGTCACATTGTTTTTATGATAAGCTTCAACATCTAAAGGAGGAGACATCATTCTTAATGCTACAGCTGAACAGACAGTAAGAATAGCAGAAGTCAACATAAAAATGACTAGAGATAATTAGCTTACATCAGCAGAAAACTTCAAAGGATATACGACTGAGAAAGGGTATAAATATAGAACTTTCAAATGGGAAGATAGATTTGCTGAAAGGGGCAAAGCGATGCTCAGGCTTCAGAGGCAGGTTCTGTAAGTCTTAACTCTTTGAGTCTCGGGTATCAAAGGTATTTGATTTTGATGGATATCCTGGAATAAGACTAAGAAATGTAAAAAAGTAACAAAGTTAAGATTTGAGAATAAGCATCTCTGATAAGAATTGTAAGCTTTCTGTATTTGGAACTGTTAATGTTGTGACTGAATCACCAGCTGTAAGTTACATGTCGGATGTCGGTTCTTTAATAAATCTGTAATTTTTTAGAATTGTCTCACATAGTACTTCTGTATCAAACTCGCAAACTCAATCTCTGTACACTTTCTGGTGAGGAGTTGCAGAATTCTGGGGGAGTTTTCCGGACCCTCATAATATTCGGAAGGTTACAGTCTAGCTAAACTTATTAAAAGTGCTATCTGGAGGACGGTAACATCTTCAGGTCGTTTCTTTCCTTTAGGGAGAGATAGTCTGGACCTTTAGACCCAATTAAGCATCTTTAAGATTCGGCTATGTCTAACTTAGTTGAAGGTGAACGTCTGGGGAATATGCCTGATCTGGGGTAGCCCAAAAGGGGCTAGGACTAGCAATTATCCCTTCAGTAGCTGGTACACCTGTTTCAGGTAGACATAAAAGATCCCACGGCACTATTTCGAAGAAGAGCAGGGGAGTTATCCCCGGTGTCCTGGTCAAAATTTATTCCTCAACCAACATAACAAAAACAGATTATTTGGTCATTATCACATTGCTGTTTGTGGGATCTTGCTGTGCACAAATTGACTGCCGCGTTTCCTACATTACGACAGTGACTCCACTTCAAAGGTACTTCATTGGCTGTAAAGCGCTTTGAGATGTCTGGTGGTCATGAAAGACACTGTATATAAATGCAAATCTTTTCTTTCTTTTCTTAAATATGAGAAGTGGAATCCTACACCGGTTCTGGAAGCCCATTTGCAATTTTCAGGTACAAATGAATGGAGTCTCACTGCGCACGCTCCATCACTTGTACTAGGCAGTGAGCGGCCTAACCAGCGTTCCTTAATGTGACCACTGGTGGTTGCTCAAGAAAAGGCCTAGAAATTTATTTGGGAGCAATTTTGTGGGGGCCAGGAGGAGCAGGGATGATGTCTCCAAAAAAAGGACCATAGCCTGCTGGCAGCCAGGGCTTGACGCCCTCCACATCGCCACCACCCCCCCCCCACCAACGACCCCACCCCCTCCACCCCCCCAGCCCTACCTGCTGGCCGGCTCAGCATGGAAGCCAACTGATTTTCCACACTCCCACAACTTGTTAATTTTAAATCTGAGATTGATAGATTTTTGTCATTAAGGTATATGGAGTTAGGTCACAGATCAGCCATGATCTCATTGAATGGTAGAACAGGCTGGAGGGGCTCAATGGCCTACACTTGTTCCTATGTTCCTGCCCACCCTTCCCTGCCCCACACCCCACCTGGTCTTTTCTGGTCAGCAAACTGTTGTGTATGTACCTTTAAGGGAATAACTGGTCTTAGACTGCAGGACCGGCAGTGACCACCCCTGTATAAAAGGCCCTAGCAGGCTTCTGTAGTTTCAGTTTCAAGCTGCCTCTTGTTCAGTAAAGTACCTGTTAAACTGTTCTCCCGAAGTCCGTGTATTATTGAGGCGCGGACTTTACACAAACCTGATATGTTGGCAACCCTATGACTGATTTTAAAGTATGAAATCCCACTCAGTTATCTACTTATCCGAGTAAGAAATAACCAAAAGTGTTTTTGTAAATAACAAAACAGTCCGCCTGTAGGGAGCACTTCACATCAAAAGTGCCTTCCTCTGGTGATCCGTCCCCCTTATATTGGACTTGGCTTAAGTGTTTAATAGTGCATCATGAGAACAAGTAATGTACCTGCAACTAATACTGGAAGTAAATAAAAGTCAAGGAACTGAGTGCAAAAGGGTAAAGTTACAATGAAGTGTAACAAGTAAATATTTAATGATAAGGTCTCTAAAAGCAATTGTTTCCTGATGGGAGACCAGTGTTAGCTTGCTAAATGTATGTAGCCCAATACACATGTGGTTGTGTGTCTGCCCACAGGCAGGAGAGTCAGTAATCAGAGGACACAGATTTAAGATCATTGGCAATAGAACCAGAGGGAAGATGAGGATTATTTTTTTATGCAGCGAGTTGCTATGATCTGGAATTCACCACTTGAAAGGGTGGTGGAAGCAGATTCAATAGTAACTTTCAAAAAAGGAATTGGAAAAATACTTGAAAGAGAAAAAAACTGCAAGGCTGTGGGGAAAAAGCAGGGCAGCGGGACTAATTGGATAGCTCTTTCAAAGAGCCAGCATAGGCATGATGGGCCGAATGGCCTCCTTCTGCGCTGTATGATTTGTGTTTGCAGTGGGTTACAATGGAGTAAATTTGAAACTCAACTATCTTGTTAAGCGTAGTGAATAATAATTGGCTGCATTAATGGTTCACTGGTCCAGGTGTCCGATGTGTAGAAAAAATACACTTTCACACTCTGTGTGGGGCCGATTTGCAAGTAGCACCCAAAATGTGCGTAAAGTCAGTGAAAAGGCTGTATCTACCTTGCCCACAACACACCGCCCCACCCCCGCCCCACCCCCACCGCCACCCCCGCCCGTTCATACAGGCTTGAGGCTCGAGCCATTTTGAGGCCTGGGTCTCACTCGCACCCCACTGGCGGACTGCGGACACCAAGCGGGAGCCCCGCTGCTGTTCTCCAGTTCTGGCAAGGAGGGAAATCAGCTGGGTCCCACTGCTGAGCTGGACTGTAGACCGGGCCCGGGGGTAGGATAAGGGGCTGGAAACCAATCGCGGGGGCCGGAGCTTTTATAGGGGACCGTGAGGAGCATTCCTGCTGTTCCTGAGTCCTCCAAAAAAAGTTTCAAAGCTCACCGGGCAAATTTCTTGAACGACATCCAGCACACTCCACCCATTTGTACCAAAGAATTAAATTTGACATACAGACTTGACAACTGGCGTAGGACCCCGGTTTGCCTACTTAAGCAGCCTTCCCGTCTATTTCAGCTGTTAAAGGATTTCTCTTCTCTTTTGTTCAGGGTCAAATGAGCCACTGTAGTTCCTTTCTAACTTTAAATAATTTAATTTGAAATACAGACGTGACTGTTTTTTTTTACCGGAAAGGAACGTGGTAGCTTCTCATGCAACCTTTTTCTAGTGAGTACAACTCATGACAAATGATTGATCAAGTCCCTTGTTCTTGGGAGAATAAGAAGGCTCCTATCCTGAACCATCTTGACCTGATGTCGCATGAGGTTCTCCTGAAAACTCGTGTAGGGTTAGGCTGTTTTAAATGTTTTTCTTTCAAAATCTTCCATTGCTTTATTTCCTCTAGATCCCAGGAGTTTGAACCCAGCAGTGTAAGTGACAAGCACTGACAGCTTCAGTCTGTTAAACAGGTGTTTTGAGACAGGGCTTTATTAAGGCACTAGGAGCAATAACTGCTGGAAGGCTAAGCAAATAGAACCCAATGCTTTTCTTTAATAATGTTACAGTTAGTAGTACTAAATGTGATTTTACAGAAGTTACGAGTGAAGATAACGTTGGCACCATGAAGATTCAAACTGATCAAGACGCAAAGGCAGAATCTTTACAAGGCAGCAGAAATGCTGTCAGGGGACAATGAGATATGAAGCCTTCTATGTTAGTTAAAGGAATATCAGTCTCTTCACAGGCAGACGGTTCAAAATTGTTGAAGCAGTTGTACAAAGGAAAAGCAGCGAGTACTATCTACAGGGTACAGCAACTCGCCAAGGCTTCTTCGACAGCACCCCTCCAACTCTTGACCTCCAGCACCTAGAAGGCCAAGGGAAGCAGGTTCATGAGAAACAACATCATCTCCGAGTACCCCCTCCAAGTCACGCACATCCTTTTAATCACTAAGAACATAGCAGCATAGCAGGTCTTCCCACATCGAGTTCCTCTGGTAGTGAGTGACTCATACAGCTCCTGAGACCTTTATATGGCAAAAGACAGGGGCGTAGCCAATACACACAATAGGAACAAAAGGGTGTGGTTCACACAATACAAGCAGGTAAAATACAAGCAGGTCTGATGAAGGCATATTTCATCACACACACCATCCTGAATTCGACATATATCACCATTCCTTCATTGGCGCTGGGTCAAAATCCTGGAACTCCCTCCCTAACAGCACTGCGGGAGCACCTTCACCACACAGACTGCAGTGGTTCAAGAAGAAGGTCTACCACCACTTTCTCAAGGGCAATCAAGGATCGGCTATAAGTGCCGGTCTTGCCAGCTACGCCCGCATCCTGAGAATTAATAAGGAAAATAACTAAGAAGCCGAGTCACTTCGGTAGATTTTGTGGGACCTTGCAAACGACCAGTGCACATTGGAAAATCGCGGGGGCACTGCTTGTGGTTTTCTGCTAGGTGTTGGCTGCGTGCAAGGCCTCGTCAGTGGCCCGAGACCTCACACAATTTGCTCTTAAAGTGCCAAACAAGATTAATAGTGTGACGTTTTGAATTGGAGTCGACAAGAGATGGATATTAGACAGTGGTCAGAATTGCCAAATGGCCCAGAAACGATGTGCTGTAACAGGTAGAGGTGGAGGTGAGGAAAAGGGTGAGATGCATAAGAAAGAAAAGAAAGACTTGCATTTCCATAGCGCCTTTCACGAGCACCGGACGTCTCAGAGCGCTTTACAGCCAATGAAGTACTTTTGGAGTGTAGTCATAGAATCATAGAAAGTTACAGCATGGCAGGAGGCCATTTTGGCCCATCGTGTCTGCGCCGGCCAAAAAAGAGTTACATAACATAAGAACATAAGAAGTAGGAGCAGGAGTCGGCCATACGGCCCCTTGGGCCTGCTCCGCCATTCAATAGGATCATGGCTGATCCGAACCTAGACTCATGTCCACTTCCCTGCCCGCTCCCCGTAACCCCTAATTCCCTTATCAGCTAGGAAACTGTCTATCTCTGTTTTAAATTTATTTAATGTCGCAGCTTCCACAGCTCTCTGAGGTAGCAAATTCCCTAGATTTACTACCCTCTGAGTGAAGAAGTTTCTCCTCATCTCAGTTTTGAAAGGGCAGCCCCTTATTCTAAGATTATGCCCCCTAGTTCTAATCTCACCCATCAGTGGAAACATCCTCCCCACATCCACCCGATCAAGCCCCCTCACAATCTTATATGTTTCGATAAGATCACCTCTCATTCTTCTGAATTCCAATGAGTAGAGGCCCAACCTACTCAACCTTTCCTCATAAGTCAACCCCTCATCTCCAGAATCAACCGAGTAAACCTTCTCTGAACTGCCTCGAGAGCAAGTATATATTTTCTTAAATATGGAAACCAAAACTGTACGCAGTATTCCAGGTGTGGCCTCACCAGTACCCTGTATAACTGAAGCAAGACTTCCCTGCTTTTATACTCCATCCCCCTTGCAATAAAAGCCAAGATTCCATTGGCCTTCCTGATCACCTGCTGTACCTGCATACTAACCTTCTGTGTTTCATGCACCAGGACCCCCGGATCCCTTTGTACTGTAGCACTTTGCAGTTTCTCTCCATTTAGATAATAACTTGTTCTTTGATTTTTTCTGCCAAAGTGCATAACCTCACACTTTCCAACATTATATTCCATCTGCCAAATCTCTGCCCACTCACTTAGCCTGTCTATGTCCTTTTGCAGGTTTTTTATGTCCTCCTCACTCTCTGCTTTCCCTCCCATCTTTGTATCGTCGGCAAACTTGGATATGTTGCACTTGGTCCCCTCCTCCAAATCGTTAATATAGATTGTAAAGAGTTGGGGTCCCAGCACTGACCCCTGCGGAACGCCACTAGTTATCCAGCCTACCCACTTCCCAGCTCTTGGTCCATAGCCCTGCAGGTTAGAGCATCCCAAGTGCACATCCAAGTACTTTTTAAATGTGGTTAGGGTTCCTGCCTCTACCACCCTTTCAGGTAGTGAGTTCCAGACCCCCGCGACCCTCTGGGTGAAGAAATTTCCCCTCAAATCCCCTCTAAACCTTCCACCAATTACTTGAAATATGTGCCCCCTGGTTTTTGACCCCTCTGCTAAGGGAAATAGGTCCTTTCTATCCACTCTATCTAGGCCCCTCATAATTTTATACACCTCAATAAGGTCTCCCCTCAGCCTCCTCTGTTCCAAGGAAAACAGACCCAGCCTATCCAGTCTTTCCTCATAGCTAAGATTCTCTACTCCCGGCAACATCCTTGTAAATCTCCTCTGTACCCTCTCTAGTGTAATCACATCTTTCCTGCAATGTGGTGACCAGAACTGCACACAGTACTCTAGCTGAGGCCGAACTAATGTTTTATACAGTTGAAGCATAACCCCCCTGCTCTTGTAGTCTATGCCACGGCTAATAAGGGCAAGCATTCCGTATGCCTTCTTAACCACCTTACCTACCTGGCCTGCTACCTTCAGGGATCTGTGGACATGCACTCCAAGGTCCCTTTGTTCCGCTACACTACTCAGTGTCCTACCATTTAATGTGTATTCCCTTTCCTTGTTAGCCCTCCCCAAATGCATTCCCTCACACTTCTCCGGATTGAATTCCATTTGCCACTGTTCTGCCCACCTGACAAATTTATTGATATCTTCCTGCAGTCTACAGCTTCCTTCTTCGGTATCAACCACACAGCTGATTTTAGTATCATCTGCAAACTTCTTAATCATACCCCCTATATTCAAGTCTAGATCATTGATATATACCACAAAAAGCAAGGTGACCTAGTACTGAGCCCTGCGGAACTCCACTGGAAACAGCTTTCCAGTCACAAAAACACCCATCAACCATTACCCTCTGCTTCCTGTCTCCAAGCCAGTTTTGAATCCAATTTGACACTTTGCCCTGGATCCCATGGGCTTTTAACTTCGTGACCAGTCTGCCATGTGGAACCTTATTAAAAGCCTTGCTAAACTGCATCAAACTCACTACCCTCATCTACCCTCCTTGTTACCTCCTCAAAAAATTCAATCAAGTTTGTCAGACATGACCTTCCCTTAACAAACCTGTGCTGACTATCCTTGATTAAGCCGTATCTTTTTAAATGAAGATTTATTCTGTCCTTCAGAATTCTTTCCAATAATTTTCCCACAACCGAGGTTAGACTGACTGGCCTGTAATTACTTGGCCTATCCTTTTCTCCCTTTTTAAACAGGGGTACCACATTAGCAGTCCTCCTGTCCTCTGGCACCACACTGAAGCCAGAGAGGATTGGAAAATGATGGTCAGGGCCTCTGCTATTTCCTCTTTTGCTTCGCTTAACAGCCTGGGATACATTGCGTCCTGGCCTGGGGATTTATCCACTTTTGAAGCTGCTAAACCCCTTAATACTTCCTCTCTCTCTATGTTAATTTCATCTAATATTTCACACTCCTCCTCCCTGACAGCAATGTCTGCTTTGCCCCTCTCCTTTGTGAAAACAGACGCAAAGTATTCATTAAGAACCCTGCTGACATCTCCCGCCTCCACACAGATTACCCTCATGATATCTAATAGGCCATACCCTTTCTTTAGTTATCCTCTTAATCTTAATATATTTATATAAAACATCTTTGGGTTTTCCTTGATTTTACTTGCCAAGAATTTTTCATGCTCTCTCTCCTTTATCCTAATATCCTTTTTAATTGCACTCCTGCACGTTCTGTACTCCTCTAAAGAATCTGGTGTATTTAGCCCTCGGTATCTGTCAAACATCTCCTTTTTTTTCTTTATCTGTTGTAATGTGGGATACGCAGCAGCCAATTTGTGCACAGCAAGCTCCCAGAAAGAGAAATGTGATATTGACCAGATAAACTGTTTTTGTTATGTTGATTGAGGGATAAATATTGGCCCAGGACACCAAGGATAACTCCCTTGCTCTTCTTCGAAATAATGCCATGGGATCTTTTACGTCCACCTGAGAGAGCAGACAGGGCCTCGGCTTAACGTCTCATCTGAAAGACGACACCTCCGACAGTGCAGATCTCCCTCAGCACTGCAATGAGTAATCTGTGTAGCCTGTCAGGGATACCTGATTTACAACTTGCTCAAGACAGCAAGGGACTTTATATCCATGCCATCTGATCAGTAGAAAAGGAGAAACGATAATGAACATTGAAGGCACCCAGAAAGGTAATTTCATTAGAGAGGTAGTTCGTGTCAATGGATTTGATTTTGTTTGGCAAAATAATGGAAGGGTTCCACAGATACATCAGGACGAGGAGAGTGACAGAGAGCAGGAAAGAATAGCGAGGTGAGGAACTGAGCTTGAAGTCAGTTGATTGAATGGTAAAACCGTATTAATTTACAGCCATTCGGCACTCTGTGTATTTGCTATGGCTATCCAAAGCTAATACCACTGTCCCACACTCTCCCTGTAGTCCTATGCTCCAAGTATTTATCCATGCAATGGCTCTCTCCTGTTCCTAGACGGCCTAGCATTTTCTCTGGCATTATTTTATCTTCAAACAGCTTCAGCAAATTATTAATAAGAACATAAGAACATAAACAATAGGAGCAGGAGTCGGACATTCGGCCTTTCGAGCCTGCTCTGCCATTCAATGAGATCATGGCTGATCTTCTGCCTCAATTCCATTCACTGGCCCTATCACCATATCCCTTGAGGCCATTACTAGTCAGAAATCTATCGACTTCTGTTTTGAATATACCCAATGACTGAGCCTCCACAGCCCTCTGGGGTAGAGAATTCCAAAGATTCACCACCCTCTGTGTGAAGAAATTTCTTCTCATCTCAGTCCTGAATGGCCTACCCTTTATCCTGAGGCTATGGCCCCTGGTTCTAGACTCCCCAGCCAAGGGAAACATTCTCCCAGCATCCACCCTATCAAGCCCTGTAATAATTTTGTATGCTTCAATGAGATCCCCTCTCATTCTTCTGAATTCAAGAGAATACAGGCCTAGTTTACTCAATCTCTTCTCATACGACAGTCCTGCCATCCCATGAATCAATCTCGTGAACCTTCGTTGTACCTCCTCTATGGCAAGTATATCCTTCCTTAGGTAAGGAGACCAAAACTGTACACAGTACACCAAGGCCCTATATAATTGGAATAAGACTTCTTTACTCCTGTACTCAAATCCTCTTGTAATGAAGGCCAGCATACCATTTGCCTTCCTAATGTCTTGCTGCACCTGCACATTCATTTTCAGTGACTCATGTACAAGGACACCCAGGTCCCTTTGAGCATCTGCATTCCCCAATCTTTCACCATTTAGGAAATATTCTGCCTTTCTGTTTTTTCTACCAAAGTGGATAACTTCACATTTATCCACATTATAATCCATCTGCCATGTTCTTGCCCACTCACTGAGCCTGTTGAGATCCCCTTGAAGCCTCTTCACATCCTCTTCGCAACTAACACTGCCACCTAGCTTTGTGTCATCAGCAAATTTGGAATTGTTACATTTAGTCCCCTCATCCAAATCATTGATATAGATTGTGAATAGCTGGGGCCCAAGCACTGATCCTTGCGGTACCCCACTAGTCACAGCCTGCCATCCTGAAAAAGACCCGTTTGTCCCTACTCTTTGTTTCCTGTCTGTTAACCAATTCTCAATCCATGCTAGTATATTACCCCCAATTCCATGTGCCCTAACTTTGTTCACCAACCTCTTGTGTGGGACGTTATCGAAGGTCTTCTGAAAATCCAAATACACCACATCTACCGGTTCCCCTTTGTCTACTCCACTTACATCCTCAAAGAACTCCAATAGGTTTGTCAAACAGTACTTCCCTTTCATAAATCCATGTTGACTCTGCCCAATCTTACTATTAGTTTCTAAGTGCCCAGTTATTGCATCCTTTATAATAGATTCCTGCATTTTCCCAACTACTGCTGTGAGGCTAACAGGTCTGTTGTTCTCCGTTTTCTCTCTCCCTCCTTTCTTAAATAGTGGGGTTACATTTGCTATCCTCCAATCCGCAGGAACCATTCCAGAACCTATAGAATTTTGGAAGATGCCAACCAATGCGTCCACTATCCCAAAGACCACCTCTTTCAAAACCCTAGGATGTAGATCATCCGGTCCTTGAGATTTATCGACTTTTAGTCCCATTAATTGTGCTAGTACTGTTTTTTTACTAATATTAATTTCTTTAAGTTCCTCATTCTCACCATACCCTTGGTTTTCTCGTATTTCTGGGAGTTTTATTGTGTGTACCAAGGGGACGGTCTACACCTGAACTGTGAGGGAGCCGATGTCCTCGGGGTAATATTTTCTAGGGCGGTTCGGGAGGATTTAAACTAATTTGGCAGGGGGATGGGAACCTAGGTAGTGGAAAAGAGGGAAGTCATATGAAGTCAGAAATAGATGGTAGAAAGGTGAGAAGCAATAAGCAAAGGAGAGAAACACAAAGGGCCAAACTAATTCATAATGAGAGTGTGAAAAAAGCAAGCCTGAAGGCTTTGTATCTTAATGCTAGAAGCATTAGGAACAAGGTGGATGAATTAGTTGTGGAAATAGAGGTAAACAAGTATGATTTGATTGGGATTACAGAAACGTGGCTGCAGGGTGGGCAAGGCTGGGAACTTAACATCCAGGGATATACAATATTTAGGAAGGATCGGCAAAAAGGTAGGGGAGGTGGGGTAGCATTGCTGGTAAAGGAGGGGATTAATGCAATGGAAAGGAAGGATATTAACTCGGATGAAACGGAATCTGTATGGGTAGAAATGAGAAATAGCAAGGGGAGGAAAACGTTAGTGGGTGTGATATATAGGCCTCCAAATAGTAATATGGAGGTGAGGGAAGGCATAAAAAGGGAAATTAGAGAAGCGTGCGATAAGAGCACAGCTGTCATCATGGGTGACTTTAATTTACATATTGATTGGACTACCCAAATTAGTAAAAATTCTGAGGAGGAGGAATTCCTGGAATGTTTTCGGGACGGTTATCTGGACCAATATGTCGAGGAGCCGACTCGAGATCAGGCCATTTTAGACTGGGTATTGTGCAATGAGAAGGGACTTATCAGCAATCTTCTTGTACGAGGCCCCTTGGGTCAGAGCGATCATAATATGATCGAGCTCTCAGTCGAGATGGAGAGTGAGGAAATTGAATCAGAGACTAAGGTCCAGAACTTAAATAAAGGGAATTACGAGGGTATGAGACGGGAATTGGGTAAGATTGATTGGGTGGTGTTTCTGGGGGGATTGACAGTGGATAGACAATGGCAAGCATTCAAAGATAGAATGGAAGAATTCCAGAACATGTTTATACCGGTTTGGCATAAAAATAAACCTAAAAAGGTGACTCAACCGTGGATAACGAGGGAAATTAGGGACAGCATAAAATCAAAAAAAAGGGCATATCAACTGGCAAAAAAAAGCACCAGACCGGAAGATTGGGGGCAGTACAGGATACAGCAAAAGAGGACAAAGGGATTAATCAGGAAGGGGAAAATAGAATACGAAAGTAAACTTGCAGCAAACATAAAGACAGACTGCAAAAGCTTTTATCGGTATATCAGGAGGAAAAGACTGGTAAAATCCCAAGTCGGTCCCTTGCAGTCCGATTCGGGAGAATATATAATGGAGAATAAGGAAATGGCTGACCAATTAAACTCATACTTTGGTTCTGTATTCACAAAGGAGGACACAAATAACCTCCCAGGAATATCGGCAAACATAGGGACTAATGAGAGGGAGGAGCTGACAGAAATTAGTATCTCTAGGGATATGGTGTTGGGTAAGTTGAGGGGACTGAAGGCCGACAAATCCCCGGGGCCTGATAAACTACATCCTAGGGTACTTAAGGAGGTGGCCCTGGAGATAGCAGATGCTCTAAGGATCATCTTCCGGAACTCCATTGACTCGGGAACAGTACCCGTGGATTGGAGGGTAGCTAATGTTACCCCAATATTTAAAAAGGGGGGTAGAGAGAAAGCAGGGAATTATAGACCAGTAAGCCTTACATCGGTTGTGGGCAAAATGCTAGAGTCCATTATTAAGGATAAAATAGCGGAGCACTTGACAAATGGGGAAAGGATCGGACAGAGTCAACATGGATTTACAAAGGGTAAATCGTGTTTGACTAATCTGCTGGAATTTTTTGAGGAAGTAACTGGTAAAATAGATGGGGGAGAGCCAGTGGATGTGGTGTACCTTGACTTCCAGAAAGCCTTCGATAAGGTTCCACACAAAAGATTATCATGCAAAATTAAGGCTCATGGAATTGGGGGCAAAGTATTAACGTGGATAGAGAACTGGCTGGCGGATAGAAAACAGAGAGTTGGAATAAACGGCTCGTTTTCGGAGTGGCAGGCAGTGACCAGCGGGGTGCCGCAAGGATCTGTCCTGGGACCCCAGCTGTTCACAATATATATAAATGATCTGGATCAGGGAATTGGATGCAATATTTCCAAATGCGCTGACGACACTAAACTAGGAGGAGGGGTGGGCTCTGATGAGGATGTCAGGAGGCTACAGTGCGATTTGGACAGGTTGGGGGAATGGGCGGATACGTGGCAGATGCACTATAATGTGGATAAATGCGAGGTTATCCACTTTGGGGGTAAAAACAGGAGGGTAGATTATTATCTAAATGGCAATAGATTGGGAGATGGGGAAGTGCAGAGGGACCTGGGTGTTCTTGTGCACCAGTCACTGAAGGAGAGCATGCAGGTGCAACAGGCGATTAAGAGGGCAAATGGTATGTTGGCCTTCATATCAAGGGGGTTCGAGTATAGGAATAGGGATACCTTACTACAGCTGTACAAGGTGCTGGTGAGACCACATCTGGAGTATTGTGTACAGTTTTGGTCGCCCCATCTGCGGAAGGATGTTCTTGCCATGGAAAGAGTGCAACGGCGATTCACCAGGCTGATACCTGGAATGGCGGGAATGACCTACGAAGAGAGATTAAATAGTTTGGGCTTGTACTCACTGGAGTTTAGAAGATTGAGAGGGGATCTCATCGAAACATATAAAATTATGGCAGGCCTGGACAGGCTGAATTCAGAGAGAATGTTTCCAATGGCCGGGGAGCACAGAACCAGGGGCCACAGTCTAAAAATAGCGGGCAAATCATTTAAAACAGAGATGAGGAAGAATTTCTTCACTCAAAGAGTGGTGAGCCTGTGGAATTCCCTGCCACAGAGGGCTGTGAAGGCTAATTCAATAAATATTTTCAAGAGAGAATTGGATATATTTCTGAAGGCTAAGGGGATTAAGGGTTACGGAGAAAAGGCGGGGACGGGGTACTGAACTGGTAAGATCAGCTATGATCTCAGACGAAGATCAGCCATGATCTCATTGAATGGCGGAGCAGGCTCGAAGGGCCGAATGGCCTACTCCTGTTCCTATCTCTATGTTTCTATGTTTCTATGTTCCTCCGTGAAGACAGAAACAAAAGTATTTATTTAATTTCTCTGCCATTTCCTCATTACCCATTATAAATTCTCCTGCCTCTGACTGTAAAGGACCTATATTTACCTTCGCCAGTCTTTTCCTTTTCACATACCTATAGAAGCTTTTACAATTCGTTTTTTTATTCTACATGTGCTTGATCCACAATCCATATCAGCCTGCTGCTTTTTAAAATTAGCATGTACTAAAAATGCACCAAACTGCTGAAAGGTTTTCACCATACTTTATTTGACAGAAGTGCAACTCGAGCTTTTCCCAGCTGTCTGCCAGCTGCTCCCAAAATATGAAATTCTCTGAGGAGCCGTCAAAATCTACAGGTCAGTGACTTTCACTCATGACTTGAAATACAATGTGGCTACTGAAGGAATGGATGTACAAACCCAATGGGATACCCAGGGTCTTAAAATGCAATACATGAGCTTTTGCTGTGTTTTATAAACAGAGATTAACAATAGAATAGAAAAACAGAATATTTTTTAGATGGTGAGAAACTTTCAAATGTTGGTGTTCAGAGAGATTTGGGTGTCCTTGTGCAAGAAACACAGAAAGCTAGCATGCAGGTACAACAAGCAATAAGGAAGGCATGTTTCTTAACCTTTCCCATTACCAACTCCTTTTGCCTTGAATATCTCTTAATGTCTCTTAACTTCTCCTACCTTCTATCCTATCACAGACCTTCCCTTTTGTTCTTTCATCCCCTCCCCCCTTTCCCAACCCCTACACTTGCTTAAAAATCTGTTCCATTTCCTGCTTTTTTCCAGTTTTGACGAAAGGTCTCGACCTGAAACGTTAACTCTGTTTCTCTCTTCACAGATGCTGCCTGACCTGCTGAGTACCTCCAGCATTTTCTGTTTTTATTATAGGCAAATGGCATGTTGGCCTTTATTGCACGGGGGTTGGAGTATAAGAGTAAGGAAGTCTTGCCACAATTGTACAGGGCCTTGGTGAGACCACACCTGGAGTACTGTGCACAGTTCTGGTCTCCTTATCTAAGGAAGGATATACTTGCATTGGAGGCGGTGCAACAAAAGTTCACTAGATTGATTCCTGGGATGAGAGGGCTGTCCTATGATGAGAGATTGTGTAGAATGGGCCGATACCCTCTGGAGTTTAGAAGAATGAGAGGTGATCTCATTAAAACATACAAGATTCTGAAGGGGATTAACAGGGTAGATGCTGAGAGGTTGTTTCCCCTGGCTGGAGTGTCTAGAACTAGGGGGCATAGTCTCAGGCTAAGGGTAGGCCCTTTTAAGACTGAGATGAGGAGGAATTTCTTCACTCAGAGGGTTGTGAATCTTTGGAATTCTCTGCCCCAGAGGGCTGTGAATGTTGAGTCTTTGAGTATATGCAAGGCTGAGATCGATAGATTTTTGAACTCTGGGGGAATCAAGGGATATGGAGATCGGGTGGGAAAGTGGAGTTGAGGTCGATGATCAGCCATGATCTTATTGAATGGCGGAGCAGGCTCGAGGGGCCGTATGGCCTACTCTTGCTCTTACTTCTTATGTTCTTATGTTAATAGCAGGTAAATTCCTAAATCCACGTCCAGTTTAAATGGATTATTGGAATTTAGAAACAATGGACCTAGCTTGCCCCTCTGAACCCCAGCTCTCATCAACAATAACAACAACTTGCATTTATACTGCGCCTTTAACATATTGAAATGTCCCAAGGCACTTCACTGCAGCGTTACCAAACAAAATTTGACACCGAGCCACATAAGGAGATATTAGGGCAGGCGACCTAAAGCTTGGTCAAAGAGGTCGGTTTTAAGGAGTGTCTTAAAGGAGGACAGAGAGGTAGAAAGGTGGAGAGGTTTAGGGAGGGAATTCCAGAGCTTAGGGCGTAGGCTGCTGAAGTCATGGCCACCAATGGTGGAGCGAAGGAAATCGGGGATGCGCAAGTGGCCAGAATTGGTGGAGCGCAGAGACTTCGGATGGTTGTAGGACTGGAGGAGGTTACATAGTTAGGGAGGGATGAGGCCATGGGGGGATTTGAAAACAAGGATGAGAATTTTAAAATCGAGCTAGTGTAGGTTTGCGAGTACAATGTTGATGGGTGAACAGGGCTTGGTGCTCTCCTATCACAGAAAGAAAGAATTGTATTTCTACAGCACCTTTTACAACTACCACATGTCCCAAAGTGCTTTACAGCCAATGAAGTACTTTTTGAAGTGAAGTCACTGTTGTAATGTAGGAGACTTGACAGTCAAATTACACACAGCAAGCTCCCATAAACAGCAATGTGGTAATGACCAGATCATCTGTTTCCGTGACGTTGATTGAGAGATAAATATTGGCCAGGACACCAGGGACAACTCCCCTGATCTTCTTCGAAATAGTGTCAGGGGACCTTTTACGTCCATTTGAGCGAGCAGACGTGGCCTCGGTTTAACGACCCATCTGAAAGACAGTGCAGCACTCCCTCAGTACTGCACTAGATTTTTGTGCTCAAGTCTCTGGAGTGGGACTTAAACCCACAACCTTCTGACTCAGAGATGAGGGTGTGACCAACTGAGCCAAAGCTGACACTTGCATCCATTGCGATCTTAAACAAACCTAAACAATTTTAGTCTCTACTACTCTGCCAGTCAGAATAACATGGCAGATCGGCCTGTGATGACTGATCACCTTATTTTTTCATATAAGTAAATCCTTCCATAATATTTGATTGGCTGATGTTATTCGCTGATGTGGTACATGCTAGAAACATTCAGAACAAGAGAGGTGAGGGTACTTTCATGTTTCAGGTACAATATTATTTGCTGGAGTCATCGCACCCTAAATTCCACACTTGGTTATCTCAATGTCGATCCTTCAGTCTTTTTCATGCCGTCTACTCTTTTTTAATTCATTCTCGGGTTGTGGGTGTCACTGGCAAGGCTGGCTTTTTTACCCATTCATAACAACTGAGTAAGTTGCTAGGCCACTTCAGAGGACAGTTAAGAGTCAACAACGTTGGTGTGGGACTGGTGTCACATATAGACCAGAGTGAGTAAGGACAGCAGGTTCCATTTTAAAGTCCCTAGGTGGTGTGGAATAAAATTCCGTGCTTTGTTCTTTTGGGGGCAAGGGTCGGATTTCCAATTTTTTTTCACCCTTTTCATTAAATGCATCATTCATTTTGATAAAGAGAACAACAGCATAGAAGGAGGCCGCTCAGCCTATTCAGCCTGTGCCGGCTCTCTGAAAGGGTGATCAAATTAGTCGCAGTCACCTGCCCTTTCCCCGTAGCCCTGCAATTTCTTTTCCTTTTCAAGTATATAGCCAATTCCCTTTTGAAAGTTATTATTGAATCTGATTCCACCACACTCTCAGGCAGTACATTCCAGCTCACAACAACTCGCCGCCTTAAAAAAAAAATTCTCCTCATCTCCCCTCTGATTCCTTTTCCAATTAGCATAAATCCTCTGGTTACCGACCTTCTTGCCAGTGGAAACAGTTTATCCTTATTTACTCCATCCAAACCCGTCAGAATTTTGAACACCTCTATCAAATCTATGTTAGCTGGGAAACCAGTGATGGGCCAGTGGGAATGAATACAGAACAGGATGCATGCGACAGAGTTCTGGATAATTTGGAGTTTGCATAAGGTAGTCCTTCAGAAGCTGGCTAGCATGTATCAGAAGAGATGAATCTGCAGTGGACACAGATGTGCAAGGTAATCCACCTGACAGGTTATCGGTATGGGCTTTAACCTAATAAAATTTACGATTCATTTAGTTTTGCAAACTATTTGTGGAAACGAGAGTCTGCGGGCAAGACAACATTTTTGTTCTTTTTTATTATTGAAGCTAACAAAGAATAATGGACCCGTCAGCAGAATTGTAAATACCGAACACAAGCTGGTGAAATGAATCTGAGAAGATTACAACAACTGCGAGATTTTCAAAAAGGATTAGTATCCGAGTCAAGGCCATTTTTTCATGGAGCTGTCCTTATTCTAGCCTTGCCTGACATAAAACGTCTCCCTGCTAGACCCTCAGTGTGATTGAGCATTCCGATTCTATTTCACTTTTCTCAGGGAGACTCCTGGGCATGTATCAACAATTCCACCCACACAGATAAATCTGTCTGCTCCATGGATCTTTGACTGTAGTGCCATTGTTGATGGCATCCATATGGAAGAACATAGCAATCACCAGTGGTGGCCAAGCTGCTCTTCAGTTGTATTGCTCTTAAAATGTTATCAGGAACAAATTACATATAAAAGCAATAAATAAGTCAAGGACATTATACAGTTAATATTTGGACCAAACCATCTGAATTATCTCTATGTGCTAAATATTAGTGGTGTAAGGGGTGGATGGTCCTCTACCAACCTGCCCCCGCCACACAGTGCTGCCCCCCGATTATCAAAATCCACGACAAGGCCTTGGACAACGTGGACCCCTTTCCATACCTCGGGAGCCTACTGTCAACAAAGGCAGATGTCGACAATGAAGTCCAACACCACCTTCAGTGTGCCAGTGCAGCCTTCGGTCGCCTGAGGAAGAGATTGTTTGAAGACCAGGACCTCAAACCCGGCACTAAGCTCATGGTCTACAGGGCAGCAGTGATACCTGCCCTGCTGTATGCCTCAGAGACATGGGCCATGTACAGCAGGCACCTCAAAGCACTGGAGAGGTAGCACCAACGCTGCCTCCGCAAGATCCTGCAAATCCATTGGCAGGATAGGCGCACCAACGTCAGTGTTCTTGCTCAGGCCAACATCCCCAGCATCAAAGCTCTGACCACGCTCAATCAGCTCCGATGGACGGGTCACATTGTCCGCATGCCCGATACGAGACTCCCAAAACAAGCGCTCTACTCGGAGCTCCGGCACGGCAAGAGAGCCCCAGGTGGGCAGAGGAAACGCTTCAAGGACACCCTCAAAGCCTCCTTGAAAAAGTGTAACATCCCCACCAACACCTGGGAATCCCTGGCCCAAGACCGCACAAAGTGGAGGAGAAGCGTCCGGGAAGGCGCCGAACACCTCGAGTCTCTTCGCCGGGAGCAAGCGGAAGCCAAGCGCAGGCAGCGCAAGGAGTGCATGTCAACCCAAGCACCCCACCCACCCGCCCCTTCAACCACCATCTGCCCCACCTGTGACAGAGACTGTAGGTCCTGCATTGGACTAATCAGTCACATGCGAGCTCATTTTTAATGTGGAAGCAAGTCATCCTTGGTTCCGAGGGATTGCCTAAGAAGAAGAAGAATGGGTTGTTTGTCAGCTTCATCTCTGACTCCTTTGAGCGGTTCGAATCGCTCCCACTCCCTTTTTTTCTAGACTTTGGACTTATTTGGGGGTTGTAATGAAATTGCAACAGACACCTGGGTTGGTCAAAAGAACCGAGATCTTTATTTTGAGACAAGGAAAATATACAATACAATAAAACTTATACTCTAAAAGGGTGGGGAACACTCAGAATAAGCGAGGGAGAATTACAATAGATAAAATCCCTTACCCTCCCAACCCCATTATCCTAACTAGGTTGAAATCCAGAGGACATGGAAATGCTCACCAAACGACTTTCTTGACAGATTGTAGAGGTTCGCGATTTCGGGGTTCTCCTTAGTTGTGGCGGTTGGGGCCTGCCATACCCCGGACGTGGTAGAAGACCGCACCTGCGTTGGGTCTTCAGTTTGGGTTGTTCCGCTGATGCGGTTAGTCGTGCTGTTGGATGTATTGGGTAAGTACCTAAATTTCTTTGGTTAGGGCAAATTTTAGGGTCTTTTGTGCTGAAATCTTACCAAGGGGTAAGTCAGACTAGCCTGTAGAGTGGAAACAAGTCTTTGTTTTCTGAATTTTCGTTGGTTGGTTTCTTGATGGTCGCGGTGGCCCAATATTACCTGGTAGGTGGTAATATTGGTAGTTGTTGGTTTCTTTAGGCCTTCGGTTGCCGCGACTTTCTTTCTCCTTCTGTTTCTTCAAGTCTCCGATTCTGATGATGATCCGTTGAGCTGTACTGTTCTCTCGCTGACTGTTGAACTTGAACTACTTCTGATGATGAACTGCCTGAACACTGAAAAAACAGGACTCAATTATACTGGTTTGAGGCCTGACTTATCTGACCACCAAATCTCGGGTTTCTTTGTTAAATTTGGCGGGCTCGTTATTTTTAATAGGTTTTAAAACTTTAATGAGCTTCGGGGATGGCCCATCTAATCTTAATGAGTTTCGGGGATGGTCCATCTAGTCTTAATTGGCCTTTAACTGGTTTCAGGATTGCCCTGAAACTAGTTTAAAAATGTAAAACGTTTGTCAATCTCTTTGATTGGTTTTGGACTGCTGTTTGATTGTTGTATCCTGTTGGGCTATGTTCTTTCCTTTATGTTGCTGTGGGCATGTACTGTTTTATTCATGTACTTTGGCTCTGCGATTTTTGGTGGGAACAGGTTTTATTGTCTTTATGTAAAGGTTGAGGTGGCCCAGGACATTCCCAGACTGTCCAATATCCAAATTTGGGGGCCCACCCCACCTTCCCTGTGTCACAGCCTTTCGCAAGTCTGAACATGCCTTTTAAACCAGCCAAATCTTCCTGGGGTTTTGATTTTAAAAATTCCTTTTGCCCAGTATTCCTTCAAACAGTCCAATATCTCGCCTTTCTTCCTTTTGGGTAAAATGTGTAATTTTGCAAGCCTTACAGTGATACTTTACATCTGTCTCTGCCAGTCTCTCTATGTGTCTCTTTGCCTGTCTATATTTGCCAGCACTCTGTGTCTATCTATCTGGTGAGCATTATATTTCCCAAATGGTTGCATTGTACATACATTTCAGTTTTTCCAGCCGCTTAAAAACTGAAAGTGGTGATATTGTCAATGATAATAAGGAAATGTTGGCCATGTTGAATAATTACTTGCTGTCAGTATTTACAGTAGAAGAAGAGGATAGTATGCTGGAAATCCCAAGGAAACTAATATTGAATCGGGGACAGGGACTCAATAAAATTAACGTAAGTAAAATAACAGTAATGAAGAAAATAATGGCACTAAAGAGTGACAAATCCCCAGGACCAGATAGTTTCCATCCCAGGGCTTTAAAGGAAGTAGGTGAGCACATTGCAGATGCCCTAACTATAATCTTCCAAAATTCTTTAGATTCAGGAAACGTCCCTTTAGATTGGAAAATTGTGCATGTCACTCCGCTTTTTAAGAATGGCGAGAGAGGGAAACCAGGGAATTATAAACCAGTTAGCCTAACAGCTATTACAGAGTCATAGAATCATAGGGCTCGATTTTCATTGTGCTGTGGAGTCGGGATTGGAGGCGTGCGGGGGGTTAAATTACCGAAATCGGGGCTCCCAACAGCATCCTGCCCCCAACCCGCCCCGCACTGGGACCCGCCTCACCGAGGCGGGAAGGGATTAGTGCCAAATAACTGCCTGTTAACAGGTAGTTAACAGGCAGTTTTTAGCCTAATCCCTATTTTTAAGCTTGAACTGTGGGATTCCCGATGGCTCCAAACCACGCCAAGTTGGAGGAGTCGGGCCGTCGGGTTGAAGGGCTTGGAGGGGGTCGAGATATCGGTGTTCAGGTGAGTGATTTGTGCATGAGTGCAAAGGTAATTGTGTTTGGTGTGTCTAAAGTGATTACATAAGTTTTACATACATTTTTTTACCTTTACAGCCTTCCTTCCTTTAGGTTCAGGGAGTCCCTCATCTCACCGGCACAGAAAGCAGAATGGCTGCGAACTGTCAAAAGTGACAGCCTTCAGCTTTCTGTGCAGGAGAGATTTCTAACTGAGTCGGTGGAGAAGGACTCATGTTAGAAGTAAGACTGTCAGTGTTTGACAGCTTCAAACAGCTGTGAAACACTGATATTTCATCTGTCAGAATGTCTTGACAGATGAAATTTCAGTCTGTGATGTCACCTGTTGCCGGGCGGGCTCAACAAGGTAAATCAAGTTAAAATCACGTGGATTGGCCGCATCGCGATGGAGGCAGGACAACAACCCCGAAAGTTGTAGTCCCGCCTCCAACCCGACTCCTGAATGAAATCCAGCCCATAGAGTTATACAGCACAGAAAGAGGCCCTTCGGCCGATTGTGTCTACGCCGGCCATCAAGCCCTGTCTATTCTAATCCCATTTTCCAGCACTTGGTCAGTAGCCTTGTATGCTATGGCATTTCACGTGCTCATCTAAATGCTTCTTGAATGTTGTGAGGGTTCCTGCCTCTACCACCCTTTCAGGCAGTGAGTTCCAGATTCCAACCACCCTCTGGGTGAAAAAGTTTTTCCTCAAATCCCCTCTAAACCTCCTGCCCCTTACCTTGAAACTATGCCCCCTGGTTATTGACCCCTCTACTAAGGGGAAAAGTTCCTTTCTATCTACTCTATCTATGCCCCTCATAATTTTGTACACCTCAATCAGGTCCCCCTGCAGCCCACTCTGCTCCAAGGAAAACAACCCCAGCCTGTCCAGTCTCTCTTCATAGCTAAAGCGCTCCAGCCCAGGTAACATCCCGGTGAATCTCCTCTGCACCCTCTCCAATGCAATCTCATCCTTCCTATATCTAAATCATTAATGTACACTACAAACAGCAAAGGACCCAGCACTGATCCTTCCTATAGTGTGGTGACCAGAACTGCATACAGTACTCCAGCTGTGGTCTTACCAGCGTTTTGTACAGCTCCATCATAACCTCCCTGCTCTTATATTCTATGCCTCAGCTAATGAAGGCAAGAATCACATATGCCTTTTCAACCACCTTATCCACCTGTTCTGCTGCCTTCAGGGATCTATGTACATGCACACCAAGGTCCCTCTGATCCTCTGTCTTTCCTAGGGTCTTACCATTCATTGTTTATTCCCTTGCCTTGTTAGTCTGTCCAAAATGCATCACCTCACACTTTTCAGGGTTAAATTCCATTTGCCATTGTTCCGACCATCTGACCAACCCATCTATATCGTCCTGTAGCCTGAGGCTTCCCACCTCGCTATTTACCACCCCACCAATTTTCGTGTCATCTGCGAACTTACTGATCATACCTTTTCCATTCACATCCAAATCATTAATGTAGACCACAAACAGCAAGGGACCCAACACCGATCCCTGTGGTACCCCACTGGACACAGGCTACCAGTCACAGAAACAACCTTCGGCCATCCCCCTCTGCATCCTGCCACTAAGCCAATTTTGGATCCAATGTGCCAAATTGCCCTGGATCCCATGGGCTCTTACCTTTTTGACCAGTCTCCCATGCGGGACTTTGTCAAAAGCCTTACTGAGGTCCATGTAGACTACATCAACTGCTATCGGGAATGTGCTAGAATCTTTAATTAGGGATAGGGTGACTCAGTACCTCGAAAATTTTCAGTTGATCAGAGAGAGCCAGCATGGATTTGTGAAAGGTAGGTCATGCCTGACAAACCTGATTGAAATTTTTGAGGAGGTGACTAAAGTAGTGGACAGGGGTATGTCTATGGATGTTATTTATATGGACTTCCAGAAGGCATTTGATAAAGTCCCACATAAGAGACTGTTAACTAAGGTAGAAAGAATTGAGGGCAAATTATTTACCTGGTTAGGAAATTGGCTGAGCGGCTGGAGACAGAGAGTAGGAATAATGGGCAGATAATCTAATTGACAGGATGTGACTAGTGGTGTCCCGCACGGATCTTGGTTGGGTTTCAACTATTCACCGTATTTATTAATGATTTAGATGATGGTATAGAAAGTCATATATCCAAATTTGCCAATGACACAAAGATAGGCGGCATTGTAGTCAGTGTAGATGAAAGCATAAAATTACAAAGGGATATTGATAGATTAAGTGAATGGGCAAAACTGTGGCAAATGGATTTCAATGTAAGCAAATGTGAGATGATCAACTTTGGACCTAAAAAGGATAGAACAGGGTACTTTCTAAATGGTGTAAAGCTAAAAACAGTGGATGTCCAAAGAGACTTGGGGTCCAGGTACATAGATCATTAAAATGTCATGAACAGGTACAGAAAATAATGAAAAAGGCTAATGGAATGCTGGCCTTTATATCTAGGACTAGAATACAAGGAGGTAGAAGTTATGCTGCAGCTGTACAAAGCCCTGGTTAGACCACACCTGGCCTTGGAGGGAGTGCAGCGTAGGTTTACCAGAATGATACCCGGACTTCAAGGGTTAAGTTATGAGGAGAGACAACACAAATTAGGGTTGTATTCCCATGAATTTAGAAGGTTAAGGGGTGATCTGATCGAAGTTTTCAAGATATTAAAGGGAACAGATAGGGTAGATAGAGAGAAATTATTTCCGCTGGTTGGAGATTCTAGGACTAGGGGCATAGTCTAAAATTTAGAGCCAGACCTTTCAGGAGTGAAATTAGGAAATACTTCTACACACAAAGGGTGATAGAAGTTTGGAACGCTCTTCCGCAAACAGCAATTGATGCTAGATCAATTGCTAATTTTAAATCTGAGATTGATAGAATTTTGGTAACCAAAGGTATTAAGGAAGATGGGCCAAAGGCGGGTATATGGAGTTAGGTCACAGATCAGCCATGACCTCATTGAATGGCGGAACAGGCTCAAGGTGCTGAATGGCCTACTCCTGTTCCTATGTTCCCACACTTTGTGCGTCCAAAGTAATTGTGGTTCTATGTCCCATCGCATCAATATTCTTCCCCTGGTATGATCGCCTCCCATCCTCACTCACCAGCGTTCCACACCTGCCACCCAAAATTCATCCTCTTCCTATCTTCTCATCAACACAAGGCCTACTGTTGCCTCCTTGCTAGTTTCCCAGCATTGAAATACGTTATTAGGTCAACAGTTAAAAACTGAACTGTCGATTTCCAAGCAGAAAACTGGTAAAGAAGTGGCAGTATAAACATAGAAACATAGAAGATAGGAGCAGGAGTAGGCCATTCGGCCCTTCGAGCCTGCTCCGCCATTCAATGAGATCATGGCCGATCATCCAAATTCAGTACCCTGTCCCTGCCTTCTCCCCATATCCCTTGATACCTTTAGCCTCAAGAAATATATCCAACTCTTTCTTGAATATATTTAATGAACTGGCCTCCACTGCCCTCTGTGGCAGAGAATTCCACAGGTTCACCACTCTCTGGGTGAAGAAATTCCTCCTCATTTCAGTCCTAAATGGCTTACCCCTTATCCTTAGATTATGACCCCTGGTTCTGGACTCCCCGGCCATCAGAAACATCCTTTCTGCATCTAGTCTGTCCAGACCTGACAGAATTTATAGGTTTCAATGAGATCCCCTCTCAATCTTCTAAACTCCAGTGAGTATACGCCCAATCGACACAATCTCTCCTCGTACGTCATTCCTGCCATCCCAGGTATCAGCCTGGTGAATCTTCGCTGCACTCCCTCCATGGCAAGAACGTTCTTCCTCAGGTAAGGTGACCAAAACTGCACACAATACTCAAGGTGCGGTCTCACCAAGGCCCTGTACAACTGCAGCAAGACATCCTTGTTCTTGTACTCGAACCCTCTTGCTACGAAGGCCAACATACCATTTGCCTTCTTAACCGCCTGCTGCACCTGCATGCTTACCTTCAGCGACTGGTGCACAAGAACACCCAGGTCTCTTTGCACTTCCCCTTCTCCCAATCTATTGCCATTCAAATAATAATCTGCCTTCCTGTTTTTGCCACCAAAGTGGATAACCTCACATTTATCCACATTATAGTGCATTTGCCATGTTTCTGCCCAATCACCCAACCTGTCCAAATCGTACTGGAGTTTCACGACATCCTCCTCACAGCTTACCCTCCCACCCAGCTTCGTGTCGTCTGCAAATTTGGAGATATTACATCCAATTCCCTCGTCCAGATCATTAAAATATATTGTGAACAGCTGGGGTCCTAGGACCGATCCTTGTGGTACATCACTTGTCACTGCCTGCCACTCGGAAAACGACCCGTTTATTCCAACTCTTTGCTTTCTGTCCGCCAACCAGTTCTCTATCCAAGTTGTTAAGTCTGTGTGTCCCAGTTATGCTTATTATAAATCACTGGACACAGACCACAAGAATAACTTTAACAGGTCTTTACTATTCCGAGGTCAGGGCTGAACTGCCCAGCAAATCCCTACACAACACTTATATACCGGTGTGGTCACCACCGGTATTACAGTATACAGCAGCCAAGAGAAAGTAGTGCATCTCTTAAGGTAGTTCTCTTAAGGTGGAACAAGTTACATACACCACAATCCTCCCTTTTTAGCTTAACAGTTATATCCCCATTTAACATAACATAATAACATATATATATACAACTTCATGCAAAACAGTTCAAAGATTCAGTCTCTGAGGAGGCCTCCTGATTCGAGTTGGATAACGCCTTTCAGGGGTCTCTGATTCTCGTTGCTGGGGTGACTCATCTAGTTGGTCTCTTATGGATTGGACATCATCATCAGGTACATTCACTTCTGAGGTAGATGCTTCAGGTTCACTAACTTCTTCCACAGTTGTCTCTGCCGTAACCATGGGTTCGACCCTTGTTCTCGATTCTACCAGTTGGTCAGCATGACGCCGTATTACATTTTCACCAATATCTACCGTGTACATCAGGGGTCCTTGTCTGGCCCGAATTGTTCCAGATTGCCATTTCTCGTTTTTATAGTCCCGGGCTAACACTGGTTGTCCTATTTCGAAACTCCAAGTGGTCTTGTTATTTATATGCTGGAACTGTTTGTTTTCAACTTCCCTCCGCACATTTGGTTTTAACAAGTCCAACCTGGACCGCAACCTCCTGTTATAGAACATCATGGCAGGACTTTGGTTTGTCACTGCATGAGTGGCGTTTCGATATGCCAGTAGGAATTTGTCCACCTTGTGTTGTAGTGGAATCTGATCTTCGCTCATGGCCTTTATTGCTTTTTTTGAACATTTGTACAAATCTCTCGGCCAACCCGTTTGTAGCCGGATGATATGGGGCAGAGGTATAATGTTTCACCCCATTCTTCTTCATGAATTTCTGGAATTCTTCTGACACGAACTGCAGTCCGTTGTCTGAACATATTTGTTCTGGCAATCCATTTCTTGCAAATATCGTTCTTAGCACCGCAATCGTCCTTTCCGAGGTAGTGGTAGTCATCTTAATCACTTCTGGCCATTTAGAATGTGCGTCCACCGCAATTAAAAACATGGAGTCCATGAATGGACCCGCAAAGTCAATATGTACACGTTGCCATGGGGTTGAAGGCCATTCCCATGGATGCAGCGGTGCAATCGGAGGTGCATTTTGCACTTTTTGGCACCCTGAGCAGCTTTTCGTCAGATCCTCTATCTGTTGGTCGATACCCGGCCACCACACATAAGCCCTAGCAAGGCTTTTCATCTTGACTCCCCCCAGATGACCTTCATGCAGTTCCTTTAGAACTCTCTCTCTTAACCTAGGAGGAATAATCACCCTTGTTCCATACATCAATGTTCCTTGACAGACGGACAGCTGTTCTCGTCTTGCTGAGAATGCCGGTAACAGTGGATCACCATGTGCTGGCCATCCCTTCACTGTCACTTCGTAGACCCGGGACAGTGTCGGGTCGTTCCTGGTTTCTCTTTCAATACTTGCATTGGTGACTGGTAAACATTCGATGATGGTCGAGTGAAATAACTCAACAGGGTCAACTGTCGGTGCCTCCTCCTCTGTAGGTAGTGGCAGGCGCGACAGCCCATCAGCATTACCATGCTGCTTTGTACCTTTGAATTCGATCTGATATTGATGTGCCCCTAGGAAAAGGGACCATCTCTGGAGTCTCTGTGCTGTCAGCACCGAAACACACTTCTTAGGGTTAAAAATGGATACCAACGGCTGGTGGCCTGTCAGAAGCGTAAACTTTTGGCCCTGCAGGGAATGATTAAACTTCTTTACTCCCCACACAAGGCTGAGAGCCTCCCTATCTATCGGAGCATAGTTGCGCTCAGCGGAGGTCAATGATCTCGATGCGAATGCAACTGGCCTCTCCAGGCCATTTGGCAACTTGTGTGAGAGTGCTGCCCCAATACCATATGGAGAAGCATCACAAGCCAAACAAATAGGCAGCGTTGGGTTGAAGTGAGCCAACACTTCCTCTGAGGTGATCAATGCCTTGCTTTTGCGAAAGGCCCTCTTACAGTCCTCGCTCCACTTCCATGGCACTCCCTTCTGCAAAAGAGTGTTCAGCGGATGCAGCACCGTGGATAAATTTGGCAGAAACTTATGGTAATAGTTAATCAACCCTTGGAACGACCTCAACTGGGATACATTATCTGGAGCGGGAGCCTTCACAACAGCTTCGATCTTGTCAGGAGACTTATGAAGCCCCTCCTGGTCAATGACATGACCACAGTACGAGATCCGCTTCTGAAAGTACTCACATTTCTGGCGATTAACTCGAAGTCCATATTCTTTCAATCTGGTGAGCACCAGTTCCAAATTTTCAAGGTGTTCCTCGTCATCATCTCCTGCAATCAGAATATCGTCCAGGTAACATTGTGTGCCTGGAATTCCCTGTAATACCTGCTCCATGGCCCTCTGCCAAATTGCTGGAGCCGATGCCACTCCAAAAACCAGTCTATTATACCGGTACAAGCCTCTATGCGTGTTGATCGTGAGATACTGGCGTGACTCTTCCTCAACTTCCATCTGTAAGTACGCCTGCGCCAGGTCTATCTTGGTGAAGTGTTTCCCGCCAGACAACGAAGCGAAGATATCCTCAATCCACGGAAGCGGATACTGCACCGTGTGAAGCACCGGATTAACAGTGATCTTGAAATCTCCACAGATGCGAACCTTCCCCGGTTCCCCCGGCTTGTTGCTCGATGAACGCTTCATGACGGGAACAATGGGCGTGGCCCACTCACTCCAGTCTACCTTAGACAGTACTCCTGAACATTCTAGCCCTTCCAGCTCAGCTTCCACAGCAGGTTGTATCGCATAAGGTACCGGTCTGGCTTTGAAAAATTTCGGGTTTGCAAGTTCTTCAACCTTGATGTTTGCCGTAATTCCTCTCAGTGTTCCCAATCCCTGTTGGAACACCCCTTTAGCATCGTCCAATATTCTGGACAATTGTTTAGGTTTGACATCTTTTTTACCGGAATCTACCGTTAGTGCTTTTAAGGAATGCCAGTCCATACTTATTTTCCTAGTCCACTCCCATCCCAGTAGTGGTGGACCTCCCTCAGGTAGCACATATAAGTCCATTCCTCGGCTTTCTTTGCCCTTGTGGACCACCTTTACCTCTATCTTCCCGATGGGGTATACTCTTTGCCCCGTGTATGTTTTCAATACAATCTCCGTATCCCGTAGGGGAATATGTGGGAATAACCTTTTGTAATCTTGCTTATTCATGGCCATCAATGCCGATCCAGTGTCCAATTCCATCTTCACTTGGACTCCTGCTATCTGAAGTGTGACCCAGATTGTTTGGAGGTCTGCTTCATTACCAACATTGTGTACTCTTAGACTACCCAGTTCATTACTGCTGGAGTCTGAATTTGACTTCTGTTCGTTCAAACTGTTCTCTGTCACCTTGTGTACCTTGCTGTACTTTTCCTGCAGTGACTTTTTGTTGCTGGTCTTCTTTTCTGACCGGCATACTTTAGCTATGTGACCAAGCCTGCCACATTTTCTGCATTCCTGATTTTTGAACCAGCACTGGTTCTGATCGTGCGTTGTCTTTCCACAACGATAACATTTTACTGTACCCAAGACCATTTGATTGGTGCTGAGTTCCGGTGACCGTAGCTGCATTTCCGCAGTGCCTCTCGCTGCGGCTTCGTGCGATGCTGCAATAGTGACAGCTTTATCAAGCGTAAGATCATCCTCCTCAAGCAGTCGCTTTTGTGTTCCTTCTTTTAACAATCCACACACAAATTTATCTCTCAGCGCATCTGCTAGTCCTGTTCCAAACTGACAGTACTTTGATAGCTTACGCAGTTCAATTAAAAATTCAGCGTTGCGTTCGTCTTTCAGCTGCGTTCTTCTGTAAAATTTAAATCGTTCCGCTATCATCAGCGGCGTGGGGTTTAAATGATTTTTCAGGACAGTAACAATATTCGCGAAAGTCTGATCCACCGGTTTATCTGGTGATAGAAGGCGCTTCAACAGCCCGTATGTCTTCGCACCCATTGAGCTTAATAAGGTTAGTGCTTTCTCATCATCTGGTACCTTATTTGCTTTACAATAAACTTCCATGTGTTCTACATACGTTGTCCAATCTTCGATATCGCTATCAAAGGTATTAATGTTCCCATGTTTAGGCATCCTTGCAAGTTTTTAAATTTTTCTTTTTCTCAAAATGGCAGCTTCCAGCGCTTGTCTTCTTCCCCCGCCTACTAAAATGGCGGCTTCCCGCGCTTGGCGGTCTTTCCCGCGCTCGTCTTCTTCCCCCGCCGACTACAATGGCGGATTCCCGCGTTTGCCTTCTTCCCCCGCTGGCTGCAATGGCGATTGCCGTGCTGCTGCTGTTCTCGCCTCCCCAGCGGTTCTCAATTCCCCGACGCTGCTTTTACTCCCCCGTGGTTCCCGTGGGCATTCACGCTTCCCCTGCTGTTGCACCTCTCAGCCCCGCATGCAGCCCGGTCCTTTACACCGGCTGCGTTTGAGTTCTCCGCGGCTCTCGTGCCTTAAGCTGCCCCAGTCGCTGCGCCTCTCGGCCTCGATTGCAGCCCGGCCCTTTTCACCGGCCGTGGTCGAGTTCTCCGCCCTTTTCCTCCATTTTCCCTCCCCACTCCACAATCAACGCAGCCGACTTTCTGCTCGTGTCGCTGATCGGCTTACCCACCACCGTGGTAGAAGGGATGATCACTGCCTGTCGCTGATGGAGGGCTTCGTGGTCAGAATTTTTCTTTTTAACCGGGGTTCTCGATGCCTCCCGTGCGATGGTGCTCAGCAGGATGATGAGGGCGGATGCCTCTTCTCGACGCCCGTTCTGAGGACGAAGCTGCCTTGGATGTAAAACTGCCGCAGGGTAAGATCGGACTCATCGCCACTGTTAAGTCTGTGTGTCCCAGTTATGCTTATTATAAATCACTGGACACAGACCACAAGAATAACTTTAACAGGTCTTTACTATTCGGAGGTCAGGGCTGAACTGCCCAGCAAATCCCTACACAACACTTATATACCGGTGTGGTCACCACCGGTATTACAGTATACAGCAGCCAAGAGAAAGTAGTACATCTCTTAAGGTAGTTCTCTTAAGGTGGAACAGGTTACATTCACCACACAAGTCAATACCACGCCCCCAATCCCATGTGCCTTAATTTTGCATGCTAATCTCTTATGTGGGACCTTATCGAAAGCCTTCCGAAAGTCCAAATACACCACATCCACTGGTTCTCCCTTATCTATTTTACCAGTTACATACTCAAAAAATTCCAGTAGATTAGTCAAGCATGATTTACCTTTTATAAATCCATGTTGACTTTGTCCGATCCTGTCACTGCTTTCCAAGTGCTCTGCTATTACATCTTTTATAATAGATTCTAGCATTTTCCCCACTACCAATGTCAGGCTTACCGGGCTATAATTCCACACTTTTTCTCTACCACCTTTTTTGAATAGTGCGGTAACATTAGCTACCCTCCAATCCATGGGTACTGTTCCAGAGTCTATCGAGTTCTGGAAGATGACCAGCAATGCATCTACTATCTCTAGGGCCACTTCCTTAAGTACCCTGGGATGTAGACCATCAGGCCCTGGGGATTTATCGGCCTTCAGTCCCATCAATTTTCCTAACACCATTTCCCTACAAATACTGATTTCTTTCAGTTCCTCCCTCTCATTAGACCCTATGTTCCCCGGCATATCTGGAAGGTTATTTGTTTCCTCCTTTGTGAAGACAGAACCAAAGTATGTATTTAGTTGGCCTGCCATTTCCTTGTTTCCCATTATAAATTCCCCTGATTCTGACTGTAAGGGACCTACGCTTGACTTCACCAATCTTTTTCTCTTCACATATCTATAAAAGCTTTTACAGTCAGTTTTTATGTTCCCTGATAGCTTACTCTCATATTCTATTTTCCCTTTCTTAATTAATCCCTTTGTCCTCCTTTGTTGACTCCTAAACTGCTCCCAATCCTCAGAATTATTGCTTTTTCTAGCCAATTTTTATGTCCTCTCCTTGGATCTTATGCTGCCCCTAATTTCCCTTGTTAGCCACGGTTGAGTCACCATTTTTGTTTTATTTTTATGCCAAACTGGGATGAACAAATTCTGTAGCTCATCCATTTGGTCTTTGAATGTTTGCCATTGCCTATCCACCGTCAACCCTTTGACTGCCATTCCCCAATCAATCCTACCCAACTCGCTCCTCAGACTATCGTAGTTTCCTTTATTTAAATTGAGGACCCTTGTCTCTGAGTCAACTACTTCATTCTGCATCTTAATGAAGAATTCAATCATATTATGATCGCTCCGACCCAAGGGGCCTCGTACAACAAGATTGCTAATTAATCCTTTCTCGTTACATAATACCCAGTCTAAGATGGCCTGATCTCTGGTTGGTTCCTCGACATATTGGTCCAGGAAACCATCCCATAAGCACTCCAGGAATTCCTCCTCCACAGTATTGTTACTAATTTGGTTGGCCCAATCTATATGTAGATTAAAGTCACCCATGATGACTACTGTGCCCTTATTGCATGCTTCTTTAATTTCCCTTTTAATGCCATCCCCAACCTTCGCCTTACTGTTTGGAGGTCTATATACCATTCCCACTAATGTTTTTTTCCCCTTAGTATTTCTCAATTCTACCCGTACAGATTCCACATCATCAGAGCTAATATCCTTCATTGCAATTGTATTAATCCCTTCTTTAACCAGTAATGCTACCCCACCTCCCTTTCCTTTTTGCCTATCCTTCCTGAATATCGAATACCCCTGGATGTTGAGTTCCCAGTCTTGGCCATCCTTGAGCCATGTTTCCGTCATCCCAACCAAATCATGTTCGTTTACCTCTATTTGCACAGCCAATTCATCCACCTTATTACAAATGCTCCTCGCATTAAGACACAAAGCCTTCAGGCTTGTTTTTTTAATGTTCTTAGACCTATTAGAATTATTATTTACTGTGGCCACATTTGATTTAAACCATTGATTTCTCTGACTGCCACTTTTGTTTTTCTCCTTCCTATCTTTTGCTTTTATCCCTGTTTCCCTTTCCTCTGTCTCCCTGCTCAGGTTCCCAACCCCCTGCCATTTTAGTTTAAACCCCCCCCCCGAACAGTGCTAGCAAACCTCCCCGCAAGGGTATTTGTCCCGCTCTGGTTCAGGTGCAACCCGTCTGACTTGTGCAAGTCCCAACTTCCCCAGAAGCAGGCCCAGTGATCCAGGAAACTAAAGCCCTCCCTCCTGCACCAACTCATTAGCCATGCATTCAGCTGCTCTATCCTCCTATTCCTATACTCACTAGCATGTGGCACCGGGAGTAATCCAGAGATTACAACCTTTGAGGTCCTGCTCTTTAATCTGCTACCTAGCTCCCTAAATTCTTGCTGCAGGACCTCATCCCTCTTCCTACCTATGTCATTGGTCCCACTGTGAACCACGACCTCTGCCTGTTCACCCTCCCCCTTCAGAATGCCCTGCAGCCATTCAGTGACATCCTTGACCCTGGCACCAGGGAGGCAACAAACCATCCTGGAGTCACGTCTATGGCCACAGAAATGCCTATCTGTTACCCTTACGATAGAATCCCCTACCACTATTGCTCTCCCACTCTTATTCCTCCCTTCCTGAGCAGCAGCAACACCCCTGGTGCCAGGAAGTTGGCTGCTGCTGCCTTCCCCTGGTGAGTCATCCCCCTCAACAGTATCCAAACTGGTATACCTGTTTGAAAGGGGTATGGCCACAGGGGTCTCCTGCACTACCTGCCTGCTTCTATTGTTCTGCCTGGTGGTCACCCATTTCCCTTCTGCTTGTGCAGCCCTACCCTGCGGCGTGACCAGCTCATCAAACGTGTAATCCACGACCCTCTCAGCACCGTGAATGCTCCACAACCCATCCATCCGCAGCTCCAGCGCCTCCATACAGCCCGTTAGTAGCTGCAGCTGGATGCATTTCTGGCACACGTGGTCATCAGGGACACTGGCAGCGTCCCTGAATTCCCACATAGAGCAAGAGGAGCATAACACAGGGCTGGGCTCTCCTGGCATGACTTACCCCTTTAATTAAATTAAATTAATTCAATACCACCAGTTAAAGATATACTCTAGGGCGCTTATTTACCAATTTTCCCCACTACACCACAGAGACCCAAGAAAATATAAACCGCAGAATTTAAGCTTGTAATGAAAAGGAAAAAGAAATACTCGCCAACCAATCACTTACCTGCTTCCTGGTGACGTCACACTTGGATTACTTTTTACCTCTCTCCCCTCGCTCACAGCCACCGCTTTTCAACTGCCGCCGGTCACTGCTCCCTCGCAGGTCCGATGCTCTGGTCGGGCCTTGCCTCGCTCACAGCCGCCGCTTTTCAACTGCCGCCGGTCACTGCTCCCTCACAGGTCCGATGCTCTGGTCAGGCCTCGCCTCACTCACAGCCGCCGCTTTTCAACTGCCGCCGGTCACTGCTCCCTCACAGGTCCGATGCTCTGGTCAGGCCTCGCCTCGCTCACAGCCGCCGCTTTTCAACTGCCGCCAGTCACTGCTCCCTCACAGGTCTGATGCTCTGGAAATAGCCATATTCCAAGAGATACACCATCCTATGAATGGAATTTTGACTTTATTAAAACATGAAAACTGGGTTTAAAAATCTAAAAGCCTCAACGACACAGGCTGCAAACAGAACACAGGCTTTTGAGATAAGATCAGTTGTTAACAGAAGCTGTAAACACCATACATGCTTTTGAAATGGGAATGGGTTATTGACAATAAAACAATGGCCCTATTGAAGCAAACCATTGGAGTTTACAGAAAGTCTGCAATTTGGGAGAAACAAAATACCATTGCCCAGTTTAAAGTGTTATAAACGAACACTCCGGGAAACAGAAACTTAGAACATTAACCAACCATATACCTTCATAATATCACATCAAATGAAACAAGCAGACACGACGTCTGTGGTAAAACCATTGAGATAGCTAGAAAACAAGTAGATACTCGGTTGAAGTGTTTTCAATTTATATATTGTAAAAAGTACCTACAGAAGACTTTGAAAATATGACTTCAATAAATGACACCAAGCAATCACGTTGTGTTTGTGTTGAACTTGGAACACATAGGAGTCACGATGTCTGCTTCTAAACAGCTAGGTGATTTTAGAATTGAATGGAAGACATTCGATAAAAATGGCATCAAATAGATACATAAGTTATAACCGTTTTTTATGATATGTTTTGTACACCTAAACAACAGACAGGATTCTGAGAGTTGGCAGCTGAATTGGCAATAAGAGTAGAAAGCATTCAATAGAGAATGACTAGAGATAATTAGCTTACATCAGCAGAAAACTTCAAAGGATAAACCACTTTAAAAAGCATAAAAATAGAGCTTTTCAGATGGAAAGTCAGAAGTCGCTGGAAAGGGCAAGTGATTCTCAACTTCAGAGGCAGGCTCTGTAAGTTTTTAATTCTTTGAGTCTCGGGGATTTGATTTTGATGGACATTCTGGATTAGAAATAATAAGAAATGTATAAATATAACGAAGTTAAGATTTGAGAATAAGGATCTCTGAGAATAAGAAATGTAAGCTATTTGTATTTTGAACTGTTAAAGTCACGATTGACTCACAAGCTGTTAACTATATGTCGGCTCTTAAATAAATCTATATATTTTTAGAATTGTCTCAAATGGTATTTCTGCATCAAACTCACAAACTCAATTTCTGTGCACTCTCTTCTGAGGTGTTGCAGAATTCGGGGGGGGGGTTTCCGGACCCTCATAATATCCGGAAGGTTACAGTCTAGTTAAGCTTATTAAAAGTGCTATCTGGAAGACGGTAACATCTTCAAGTCATTCCTTTCCTTTAGAGAGAGGTAGCCTGGACCTTTAGACCCATTTAAGCATCTTATAGAATTCGGCTATCTTTAACTTTAGTTGAAGGCGAACGTCTGGGGAATACGCCTGATCTGGGGTAGCCCGAAAAGGGCTAGGACTGTAATTATCCCTTCAGCAGCAGATCCAGAGGTGGGAAGCCATATTCTGGTCCCTGGTATGGCCGAGAACAATGCCAGGGCTCTTGCACTCTCTGTCCTGTTGGTGCGACTTCACCTGTCCTTCCTGTGATGAAATATTCCATTCATCACTGCCTGTGACTGTGGTTGGTTTCAGGTTCCCCCTTACCATTGTATTGCCTGTGACTGTGGTTGGTTTCAGGTTTCTCCTCACCATTGTATTGTGTATTGGAATGTATGGAATGTGTTGTGTGTAGGGCTCCGCCCATACCTGGCCTCTATGTAAGCCAGCTCAGTCTGGCCTCACAGCCAGTACTGCAGACCTCCAGGGAAGATACCTCTCTCCACTTCTAAGTTAATAAAAGCCTTGTTTTGTTTCGCTAACATCGAGTCTCGGGATTATTGAGGCACATCAATTTTATTAACTTATTTTTCAACACAATGGATCAACTCCTGAAACCCGAACGTTTGGATTTGGATCAGCATGCTCCGGACGCATCAGCACGCTTCAGACACTGGTTTATGTGTATGGAATTCTTCCTGGATAATTCCGCAGCCGTCAAAGATGCTACGGACGCTGCGAGTATGAAACTCGGAATTCTGCGGAATTGGGTAAGCCACCGGGTTTACCCCCTCATCCAAGATGCCGACACGTACCTGGCCGCCTGCGACATCTTAAAGGCGCATTACCAGCAGCCTACGAATGAGGTGTATGCTAGGCATCTGCTCGCCACTCGCGCACAGCGACCTGGGGAATCAGTGGAGGAGTTCCTAGGCACCCTGAAAATGCTTGGCAAAGACTGCAAGTGCCAAGATGTAAAAGCCGCAGTGTACACCGACGAGCTTGTTCGCGATGCCTTTATCACAGGCCTCAGCTCCACTTACATCCGGCAAAGACTGCTGGAAAAAACGGGATTGGACCTGAAACAGGCTGCGGACACCGCGCGATCCCTGGATGTGGCCCAGAGAAACTCGGATGCCTACTCTTCAGCCCGCGCCATCCACGCCGCCACGTGTGCACCGAGGGCACCGCCATCTTGGAAGGCATCTTCCCCGCCCGGCAGCCCGACACCGTCGGGGCCCCGCTCTCCACCCAGAAGCCCTACGACAGCCGCGACGCGTCGGGGACCCAACTGCTACTTCTGCGGGCAGCCAAAGCACACCAGAAACCTGTGCCCGGCGAAAGGCACCACCTGCTTTAAGTGCGGTAAGAAGGGGCACTTTGGGAAGGTGTGCAGAGGGAACCCCGCTGGAAAACCAAAACCCGCCACCGCCGCGTGTGCGCCGTGGGAGCGGCCATCTTGGACGCCATCTTGCCCGACCTCGTGGGGTCCGCCATCTTGTGAGCAGACAGCGCGGACGCCATCTTGCCTCGATCAGGACCCTACAGTGGCATCGGTCACAGTAGACCAGACCAGGCCCCACCCGCTATCCAAATCAATGGTGGACATCGAGGTAAATGGGTGCGGGATTAAATGTTTAATTGACAGTGGAAGCACGGAGAGTTTTATCCACCCGGAACTGGCACGACAACTCTCCCTAAAGGTGGTCCCCACTCGGGGTACCATCTCTATGGCTGATAAAACCCAGACATCGACCATTCTGGGTTACTGCACGGTACAATTGTCCGTTAACGGGACTGTATACGATAATTTTAAAGTATTAATCATGAAGAATCTATGCGCGAGCGTGATCTTGGGCCTGGATTTCCAGTGCAACCACCAAAGCATCACGCTCAAGTACGGTGGGTCCCAGCCGCCCCTCACAGTGTGCGGCCTGGCTACCCTGAAGGTAAAGCCACCTTCGCTATTCGCGAACCTTACCCCTAACTGCTGGCCAATAGCGACCAAAAGCAGGAGGTACAGCTGGGAGGACAGGCGGTTTATCGCAACCGAGGTAGACAGGCTCCTGAAAGAGCGCATTATTGAATGCAGCAATAGCCCGTGGCGCGCCCAAGTGGTGGTGGTAAGGGGTAGCGAGAAGAAACGGATGGTGATCGACTATAGCCAAACGATCAACAGGTACACCCAACTAGACGCCTACCCGCTACCCCGCATATCAGAAATGGTGAACCAAATCGCCCAATACCGGGTGTTCTCCACCATCGACCTCAAGTCAGCGTACCACCAGCTCCCTATCAGACCAGAGGACCGCCCGTACACCGCCTTCGAGGTGAACGGACGCCTCTACCAATTCCTCAGAGTCCCCTTTGGGGTGACGAATGGGGTCTCGGTCTTCCAGAGGGAGATGGATCGCATGGTCGATGACCACCACTTGCAGGCAACCTTCCCCTACCTCGACAATGTCACCATCTGCGGTCACAACCAGCAGGATCACGACTCGAACCTCGAGAGGTTCCTGAAAACCGCACAAAAACTCAACCTCACCTACAACGAGGACAAGTGCGTTTTCAACACCACGCGCCTCTGCATACTAGGCAGCGTGGTGGAGAATGGGGAAATCGGACCAGACCCCGACCGATTGCGCCCCCTATGGGAGCTGCCCCTGCCCAACACTCCCAAAGCCCTGAAAAGGTGCCTGGGGTTATTTTCTTATTATTCCCAATGGGTCCCCAACTACTCCGACAAAGCCCGCCCCCTCTTGAAAGCATCCTCTTTTCCGCTCTCTGCTGAGGCCCACGCCGCCTTCAAAAGCATTAAGCAGGATATTGAGCGGGCCACGCTACAGGCAGTGGACGAGAACACTCCATTTCAAGTGGAAAGTGATGCATCTGACTTTGCCTTGGCGGCCACCCTCAACCAGGCGGGGCGGCCCGTAGCTTTCTTCTCGAGGACCCTCCAAGGGCCCGAGATCAGACACTCCTCCGTGGAAAAGGAGGCCCAAGCCAGCGTGGAGGCAGTGCGCCACTGGCACCACTACCTAGCCGGCAAACGCTTCACCCTACTTACCGACCAGCGGTCGGTAGCGTTTATGTTCAATAATAAACAGAGGGGGAAGATCAAAAATGATAAGATTCTTAGGTGGTGGATCGAGCTCTCCACCTTCGAGTATGACATCATTTACCGGCCAGGGGCCCTTAACGAATCCCCAGATGCCCTCTCACGAGGGATGTGTGCCAGCGCCACCGGGGATCGGCTACAGACCCTCCACAACGACCTCTGCCACCCAGGGGTCACGCGGCTGTTCCACTTCATAAAGTCCCGCAACTTACCCTACTCGATTGAGGAAGTTCGGTCTCTGACCAGGAACTGCCGCACTTGTGCTGAGTGCAAGCCTCGGTTCTCCCACCCTGATAGAGCCCACTTAATCAAAGCTACACGGCCCTTTGAGCGCCTCAGCTTAGATTTCAAGGGCCCCCTCCCGTCCGTCGACCGCAATGTTTACTTCCTGAACATTGTGGACGAATACTCCCGGTTCCCATTCGCCTTCCCCTGCCCAGACATGACCAGCGCCACGGTCATTAAATGCCTCAACAGCCTGTTCTGCCTGTTCAGTATGCCGAGCTACATCCACACGGATAGGGGGGCGTCCTTCATGAGTGAAGAGCTACGCCAGTACATGCTGTCCAGGGGTATCGCCACGAGCCGTACCACCAGCTACAACCCCCGGGGTAACGGTCAAGTGGAGCGAGAGAACGGGACAGTATGGAAAGCAGTCACTCTAGCTCTAAGGACCAAGGGCCTCCCTATCTCCCGCTGGCAGGAAGTCCTCTCAGATGTGCTCCATTCGATACGGTCGCTATTGTGTACTGCCACTAATGCCACGCCTCATGAACGAATGTTTAGCTTCCCCCGGAAATCCACCTCAGGCATATCCATGCCGTCATGGCTCTCCACCCCGGGTCCGGTATTCGTGCGAAGGCATGTGAGGGGCCATAAGACGGACCCTCTCGTGGAGCCAGTGCACCTACTCCACGCCAACCCCCAATACGCATATGTCCGGCACGCCGACGGAAGGGAGGACACCGTGTCAATAAAAGACGTCGCCCCAGCCGGTAACGACAACAACCACGGCAATAGCAGCAACAACGACCACAGCAACTCTTACCCACCCACTACTCTTTCATCACCCCCGGAAGAACATCGACCAACGGCACCCCCACCAACTACCCCTTCAACAACCCTGGCGGCACCCCCGGCAGAGACCCAGGAGGCCACCGGGGACACCCAGCCGACACCCGCGACACCACAACAGCCACGTCGGTCGCAGAGGACTACCAAACCCCCGAACAGACTAAATCTATAGAAGGGGTGAATGTGATGAAATATTCCATTCATCACTGCCTGTGACTGTGGTTGGTTTCAGGTTCCCCCTTACCATTGTATTGCCTGTGACTGTGGTTGGTTTCAGGTTTCTCCTCACCATTGTATTGTGTATTGGAATGTATGGAATGTGTTGTGTGTAGGGCTCCGCCCATACCTGGCCTCTATGTAAGCCAGCTCAGTCTGGCCTCACAGCCAGTACTGCAGACCTCCAGGGAAGATACCTCTCTCCACTTCTAAGTTAATAAAAGCCTTGTTTTGTTTCGCTAACATCGAGTCTCGGGATTATTGAGGCACATCACTTCCCACCTCAGCCTAGGCCAGACCATTCCAAAATGGTGGCAAACCAGCAATTTTCTGCACAGCTTAGTCTGTCCTGACCCAACCTGTTCCCGGCCCATCAGAGTTACCAGTAACCCACTCCTGACCAGCAGTCCTGCCCCTGATCTTGCCCATCTATTCTGTCCTCCAGTTTGTTCCTGGCCTCACATCTGTTTACTTCCTATGCATGTTTTAATACTGGGGGGAGTTTTAACCCCGGGTGGGTTTGGGTTGGGTGGGAAGTTGAAGGCAGTGTTAAAAGGCTGAATCCTAACTTGAACCTGCCTCCAACCACCCACTTCCAGTTTTAACGGAGCCGGGATGGGGGGGTGGGGGCGAGGAGGGTGCGGGCAGCCAACCCGCTCCCAAGAGGCGGGTCATCCATTTAAATATTATAATGAGGCTGCCATGCCTCAGATATAACCTCCATTTTAAATTTAACTCTGGCTGGTCGGGTTTTGCAGGCCTCGTGAAACCCGGCAGCTAAAGTAAGGTGGCGACTGCCGGATTCAGGAGGTAAGGACCTTTACACTTACCTCCTGGACCCAGCGTCCCTATCTAACCCACCCCCCGCGATCGGAGAAACCCATGAAGCCTCTTCCCCCCCCACCCCCACGAGGCCTCTTGCACCCCATCCATGCTGCTCCTGGACCCCCCAATCTGCTGCTCCGGCCCCCTATGCTGCTACTCCTGGCCTCCCCCACCATGCTGCTCCCAGCCCTCTGATGCTCACCTGCCACCTCCGCCTCCCCCCACCCCACCCCCTGCTCCTCCGGTCCTCCGCTGCTCGCCCGGCGCCCCCCACCGGCTCCTCCGGCCTTTTAATGCTCACCGGGCGTCACCACCCCCACCAGCTCCTCCGGCCCTCTGATGCTCACCTAGCCACTCCCCTCCACCCCCCCCCCCCGCTTCACCAGGTTGCCCATACAAATCAAGCCCTGCATTTAAATTCAGCAGGGCCTGAGGGAAACCCGTTCTGCCGGGTTTCCCACCCACTTCACAGCACTGACACTGCCCCCCCCACCACCACCACTCCCAACCCATCTCCCCATTAAAAGTCAGGCCACTGTCTTTCCTGACCTTGGTTGGCCACCCAAAAGTTCACATCTACCTCCATGACTGAGCTAGACGTGCATGGGTTGTGCATGAAGTGAGCTGGATTGGTCAAATGATCTTTATTCATTCTTGAGATGGTGTGAAACTGATAATTATGCCAAGAGCCAGAAATTACTAACCATGTTTCCCTTGAGGTGACTTACTGCAGGAACATTCTGTGTATATCTAAGTTGAATTCAGATGCGCTACGCACATTTGTTATGCAGATTCTCTTATATTGCCTGAAGTCGTGCAGCACTGCTTAACATAAACTTACAAAACTGACACGGCAGTCTCATTATTATTCTCCTCTGCTGCTTATTCGGATATAATAACTAACGCAGCCAGTCAACAGGCAAAAGGTCAGAAATCAACTGATCTGAACTTCACTGATCTGAGATTGTAGGAATCTTTGGAATGCTGTGCGCTAACCAATTGGACATATTCAATTGATTCATTATTGTCAAAGACACAGTACGGTTAGATAATTGCTGAACTGTGGTCCATCTGCGTTGTATGTTTTTGACAAATCTTAACTTCTGTTTCCTGCTTCTGTTATTCTCTCACAATTGATTCAGCATTAACGATTAAAGAAATCACAGAATCACAGAAACCCCACAGTGCAGATAGAGGCCATTTCGGCCCATCGAGCCTGCACTGACACATATCCCACCCGATCCCCGTAACCCCTACACCAATCCCACCCTATCCCCGTAACCCCACGTATTTAATCCCCCTAACACTAAGGGTCAATTTTTCATAGCCAATCAGCCTAACCCGCACATCTTTGGACTGTGGGAGGAAACCGGAGCACCCGGAGAAAACCCACGCAAACACGGGGAGAATGTGCAAACTCCACACAGACAGTCACCCGAGGCTGGATTCGAACCCGGGTCCCTGGCGCTGTGAGGCAACAGTGCTAACCACTATGCCACCGTGCGTGAATTTATATAGCACCATGTGGTAGAATCATCGAATCATAGAAATTTACAGCACAGTAGGAGGCCATTTGGCCCATCGTGTCTGTGCCGGCTGTAAAAGAGCTATCCAGCCTAATCCCACTTTCCAGCTCTTGGTCCGTAGCCCTGCAGGTTACAGCACTTCAAGTGCACATCCAAGTACTTTTTAAATGCACTGAGGGTTTCTGCCTCTACCACCCTTTCAGGCAGTGAGTTCCAGACCCCCACCACCCTCTGGGTGAAAACAGTTCTCCTCAACTCCCCTCTAATCCTTCTACCAATTACTTTAAATCCATGCCCCCTGGTTATTGACCTCTCTGCTATCATGTCTCAAAGGGGGTTAAGTTCATGAGTGCCCATTTTTTGTGGGACCTTGCTGTGCACAAATTGTTTGCTGCACTTTGCCTGCAGAGAACAGTAACTGCACTTCAAGGTCATTCATTTATATGGTGTGGAGATGCCGGAGTTGGACTGAGGTGGACAAATGTAAGAAGTCACACAACACCAGGCTATAGTCCAACAGTTTTATTTGAAATCACACGCTTTTGGAGCACTGCTCCTTCGTCAGGTGAAGTGGAGAGATGCATAAAGACACAGCTTATATAGTCAGAGAATAATGTCAGATGTTTACAGGTAATCTTTCTAACTGCCATTGATCACACCTCGGCAGAGAGATAATCACAGCGATCAAAGGTGTGAATGGTGTCCAAACAGGTTAGTCAGGAAAACATTACATCAAAGAACAATGAGGTGGGGTCACAAGGGGTCAAATGTTGCAGATGCTGGGGTCTGTATGAAAAACAAAAAACAGACAAAAAAACATTTTTTTTTTGCTGGAAATCACAGCAGGTCCGGCCGCGTCTGTGTAGAGAGAACAAGCCAATGACGACTCGAGTCTGGGTGACCCTACGTCAGGTGGGGTTACATGTAGCATGACATGAACCCAAGATTGTGGTTGAGGCCATCCTCATGAGTGCGGAACTTGGCTATCAGTTTCTGCTCGACGATTTTGCGTTGTTGTGTGTCGCGAAGGCCGCCTTGGAGAATGCTTACCCGAAGATCGGAGGCTGAATGTCCTTGACTGCTGAAGTGTTCCCCGACTGGGAGGGAACACTCCTGCTTGGCGATTGTTGCGCGGTGTCTGTTCATCCGTTGTTGCAGTGTCTGCATGGTCTCGCCGATGTACCATGCTCTGGGGTATCCTTTCCTGCAACGTATGAGGTAGACAACGTTGGCCGAGTCACATAAGTATGTACCATGTACCTGGTGGGTGGTGTCCTCACGTGTGATGATGGTATCTGTGTTGATGATCTGGCATGTCTTGCAGAGGTTGCCGTGGCAGGGTTGTGTGGTGTCGTGGTCGCTGTTCTCCTGAAAGCTGGGTAATTTGCTGCGAACAATGGTCTGAGGTTAGGCGGCTGTTTGAAGGCGAGTAGTGGAGGCGTGGGGATGGCCTTAGCAAGGTGTTCTTCATCATCGATGACATGCTGAAGGCTGCGAAGAACATGGCATAGTTTCTCCGCTCCGGGGAAGTACTGGACGACGAAGGGTACTCTGTTGGTTGTGTCCCGTGTTTGTCTTCTGGGGAGGTCTATGCAATTTTTTGCTGTGGCCCGTCAGAACTGTCGATCGACGAGTCAAGTGTCATATCCCGTTCTTACGAGGGCGTCTTTCAGCATCTGTAGGTGTCCGTCGCGTTCCTCCTCGTCTGAGCAGATCCTGTGTATTCGCAGGGCTTGTCCATAGGGGATGGCTTCTTTAACGTGATTAGGGTGGAAGCTGGAGAAGTGGAGCATCCTGAGGTTGTCCGTGGGCTTGCGGTAGAGTGAAGTGCTGAGGTGTCCGTCTTTGATGGAGATTCGTGTGTCCAAGAATGAAACCGATTCTGAGGAGTAGTCCATGGTGAGTTTGATGGTGGGATGGAACTTGTTGATGTTATCGTGTAGTCTTTTCAGTGATTCTTCGCCGTGGGTCCATAGGAAGAAAATGTCATCGATGTATCTGGTGTATAGTGTTGGTTGGAGGTCCTGTGCAGCGAAGAAGTCTCGCTCGAACTTGTGCATGAAGATGTTGGCATATTGGGGTGCAAATTTGGTCCCCATGGCTGTTCCGTGTGTTTGGGTAAAGAACTGGGTGTCGAAGGTGAAGACATTGTGGTCAAGGATGAAGCGGATGAGTTGTAGGATGACGTCTGGAGATTGGCTGTTGTTGGTGTTGAGTACAGAGGCTGTCGCAGCGATGCCGTCATTGTGGTGGATACTGGTGTAGAGTGCTGAGATGTCCATCGTGACAAAGAGTGTTCCTGGTTCAACTGGTCCGTGGGTGCTGAGTTTCTGTAAGAAGTCTGTAGTGTCGCGACAGAAGCTGGGGGTTCCCTGTACGATGGGTTTCAGGATGCCCTCGACGTATCCAGAGAGGTTCTCACACAGGGTTCCGTTGCCTGATACGATAGGACGTCCGGGCGTGTTGGCTTTGTGTATCTTTGAGAGGCAGTAGAAGTCTCCCACGTGGGGAGTACGTGGGATGAGAGCGCGTAGGATGCTTTGAAGGTCTGGATCGAAGGTCTTGATCAGTCTGTTGAGTTGGCGGGTGTGTTCTTTGGTCCGATCTGTGTGTAACTGTCTGTAGTGTTCCTGGTTGTCCAGCTGTCGGTATGCTTCTTTGCAATAGTCCATTCTGTTCTGTATGACGATGGCTCCTCCTTTGTCTACTGGTTTGATGACGATGTTGCGGTTGGTCTTGAGAGCGTGGATGGCATTGCGTTGTGCTCGGGTGACATTCTGGACTGTCTTGTGAGTGTGGCTGATGAATCTGACATTGATGCATTTCCTGACAGCTTGAGCATACATGTCAAGCTTAGGGCAGCGACCCTCCGGAGCGTTCCAATTTGACTCTTTCTTCTTCGGTTGCTGCACTGCGGATCCCTCTGTCTGCTGTTCTGGATCATTGGTTGACTCATTGGGTTCGCTGCTGACATCTTGTGATTTGTGGAAGAATTCCCGGAGCCTCATTCTCCTGATGAATTCCTCTGTGTCTGCCGCGAGACCGATGGGGTCCATTTTGGTGGTGGGGCAGAAATTGAGCCCTCGGCTGAGAACTTCAATTTCGTCTGGTTGAAGGGTATGGTCGGACAAGTTGATGATGGACTTCCCTGTGGTTTCAACCGTGGTACCGGGGGAGGCTTGGTTGCTGCTGGTGGTGATGCCGAGTTTCTCAAGCTTCCTGTTCTTGGTGTGCATGTAGGCAGTGTAGTTCCGTTGCCTCGTCTGTTTGGCGGTATCAAAAATTCTCACAAATATGCCCTGAATTCAGAAATCTGACTGACAACCAAAAACTCCCATTCCTACTGGGGGAGGAGAGAAGCTGTGTAACACTGGCGGCACACTATGTTACAGCTTGCCATGAACAGAGGGACAACCAGTAAACTAAGACAAGAGTATATATAAACAAGGCGAAAATATATTTATAAACTCAGGGATATACCTGTTTATACACTGTATGAATGGAACCGCGTTTATGTGTTCAACCATAAATGTATTTTGATGCTTTGGCAACATAAGATGTACCTTATCATGCCAATAAGCGATTTGTATTGTATTGTATTGTATTGTCTCGTAGCTGGTCTGCTGTGTCCTAAGCACAGGCTGAGAATATGGGCTCTATCTCAGTTTCGAGGTTGCGGCGTCTGCTGTAGAGCTGGTGTACGAGATGGTTGAGGAGTGTGCGAGAGACACAGCTTATATAGTCAGAGAATAATGCCAGATGATTACAGGTAATCTTTCTAACTGCCATTCATCACACCTCGGCAGAGAGATAATCACAGTGATCAAAGGTGTGAATGGTGTCCAAACAGGTTAGTCAGGAAACCATTACATCAAAGAACAATGAGGTGGGTCTTTATGCATCTCTCCACTTCACCTGACAAAGGAGCAGTGCTCCGAAAGCTTGTGCTTTCAAATAAAACTGTTGGACTATAACCTGGCGTTGTGTGACTTCTTACATTCATTTATATGAGATGCTTCAGGTCAATTCTGAGAGCTGTGGTAAGCTGCTATATAAATGCAAGTCTGTTCTTCCTTCTTCCCTCCCAGTTGGGTAAAGACCATCTAGAAGGCCAAAGATGAGATGATGAACTAAAGGAAGATCTGAAAGGAAGTGTGACAATGAGCAGGCAACTGCAGAAGCTATCAGAGATTGTGATGGCCAAGTCATTTGGCAAATATGGCTAACATGGTTGTGATGACCAACTGACTGATTTTCCCATCTAAACATTACAGTTTTAGCCTCTCTCTGTTTTGGATGGGATTTCATATAATCATACAGCACAGAAGGACACCATTCAGCCCATCATGCCTGGGCCGGCTCTTTGAAAGAGCTATCCAGTAAGTCCCACTCCCCCTGCTCTTTCCCCATAGCCCTGCATATTTTTTTCCTTTTCAAATATTTATCCAATTCCCTTTTGCAAGTTACTATTGAATCTGTTTCCATCACCCTTTCAGGTAGTGCATTTCAAATCATAGCAACTCGCTGCGTTAAAACAAATCGCTGTTCATCTCCCCTCTGGTTCCTTTGCCAATTTCTTAAATCCGTGTCTTCTGATTACCAATCCATCTACCAGTGGAAACAGTTTCTCCTCATTTACTCTCGCAAAACCTTCATAATTTAAAGCTAAAATAACATTCGTCCAGTGCCCATATATTTATCACAACAGCTTAATGGCTAAGTGAACAGTATCCATGTAACGAATGATGCTGCACAATAATTCAAGAGCAATTAATACAATTAATCATTGAAACATGAACTTTTTGCCCTCATTTTGTTAAAATGCTTTCCAGACTTTGTCACAGTTAATAGATCTATGTCTAGAAGCATTTTCTTGAAAGAGCGCTAAGCTCATAGATAGAACAGTTACACCCTGAGATCCCACGAGAGTTCCACCGGTCTCCTGCCGTAACTTTAGTGAGAAACTAGTGGAACTCCATGGGGAAGATCCAGTAATGTTGCATCCGCTCCAATTCTGCCAGTTTCTGCACTGACTTGTAAGGGGTGGAGCTTCTGCCCATCCCTTACAAGGTAAATAGGTCTAGGTGTAGGTACTATCAAAGCTGGGAGTTCCTGTCCCTGGTCCTGGAGCCGCCCCAGGTTGGGGGGAGACGGTGGGGGGGGGGGGGGGCATGCCTGGCAATGGGGCCTGGACGTGCTTAAAGGAACAACTTTTGCTTTTAGGAGAATTTCCTGGATCTACCCCCTTTCTCTGGTGTAATAGCAGTGGTTGGTGTGGCAGGGGGTGGGGTGCGGACTGCATTGGGCCTCAGCTACACTTCCCCCAGCTTCCCAGTGCACAAGGCAGGTGGGCGCCAAAGCAGCCCCCAAATGAAATTTGTACCCATTGGCCCCCACTGTGAACGAGGTGCACTCCCAATAACCCTGCAGATTCTGGTGGGGGTCGGTAATCCACATGCAACCGCAGCCTGTGGGATTTCAGGTCCTTAGCCATCACCAGTTACTCTTCCCTCCATTCTTAAATTGCTGCAGACTTGCAACCGCGCAAAGCTTCATGTGGCTCGTTTTCATATTTCCTTCAGATCCGCAGGGATCTCCCTGGATGGGTTCCTCTTACCTTTTGAATCCCCCCTGGGACAAGTAACCCAGTCGCATGATGCATGAGATCTTCCTTTGGTCCTGTCGCTCCGACATAAGGGGCAGAGTCAGCCGTGGCTCGGTGGGTAGTATCTCTCACCTGTGGAGTCAGAAGGTCGTGGGTTCAGAGTCCCTGCTCCACAGACTTGAACACAAAATCCAGGTTGACACTGCAGTGCGGTGCTGAGGGAGTCCTGCACCTTTGGAGGTGCCACCTTTCGGATGAAACCTTAAACCGGGGCCCTGTCTACCCTCTCAGGTGGATATGAAAGATATCCATGGTACTATTTCGAAGAAGAGCAAGGGAATTCTCCCTGATGCCCTGGCCAATATTTATCCCTCAACAACATCATTATCTGGTCATTATGACCTTGCTGTGTGCAAATTGGCTGTTGTGTTTCCTACATTACAACAACAACAACTTGTATTTATGTAGCACCTTTAATGTAGTAAAACATCCCAAGGAGCTGCATATTATAAGACAAAAACACTTGACACCAAGCCACATAAAGATAAATTAGGGCAGGTGACCAAAAGCTTGGTCAAAGAGGTAGGATTTAAGGAGCGTCTTAAAGGAGGAATGTGAGGTAGCGAGGCGGAGAGGTTTAGGCAGGGAATTCCAGAGCTTAGTGCCGAGGCAACAGAAGGCACGGCCAGCGATGGTTGAGCGATTACAATCAGGGATGCTCAAGAGGGCAGAATTAGAGGAGCACAGATATCTCTGGGGGTTGTGGGGCTGAAGGAGATTACAGAGATAGGGAGGGGGCGAGGCCATGGAGGGTTTGAAAGCAAGGATGAGAATTTTGAAATCGAGGCGCTGTTTAACCGGGAGCCAATGTAGGTCAGCGAGCACAGGGGAGATGGGCGAACGGGACTTGGTGAGAGTTAGGACACGGGCAGCCGAGTTTTGGATGACCTACAGCTAGCGAATACACTTCAAAAGTACTTCATTGGCTTTGGGAGGCCCTGAGGTCGTAAAAGGCACTTAAGGCTTGAAATTCCACGAGATGTGGTTTTGACCGAGTAAATAAGGAGAAACTGTTCCAACTAATAGATGGGTCAGTAACCAGAGGACACAAATGCAAGTCTTTCTTTTCCTTTTGAACCATCACATTAAACAATACCCGAGACTGCTGTGTGACGAGGTCTGTTAGTTCACAGCCATGCCAAAAGTCAAGAAAAACAGTCATTCATTTTTGAAAAGAATAATCAGGCAGCGGGAGTTCTGCTCTTTAATTACACGACCCTAAGGTTCAGGGAGAGTTTTGGCATTTCGTCTTAAGCTGACGCTCACCTTTCTTTTTCTTTGAGGTGTCAGGAGACCGTGGAGCTCAGGCAGCTGAGAATTCCACCAGACAACAGCTAAGAGAAACACTAACACAATGCCTATTTTACATTTTACTACTCATTAGAAAGAGGAAAGTGACAGAGTAACAGCAAAGGTAATGAATGTCTCCCAGCTCACATTTATGTAACTAACAAAAACGTGTGAGGCTTTCAGTTCTAAAATCAGATCCAGGTTTGCTGAATTCAAAAATAATTGAATTATGTTTTTATCAGACTGGTCTGTAATAACTGGGAATGAAAATAAGGGAAGCAAGGTGCTTAATCCATTAGGAGGCATTTTCATTCATCCTTCATTACCATTTAGTTCATTCTCAGGGTGGATTTAAAAACCTGAAGCTACAGTACCGGATGAGGCAACATATCACCAGCTCTAATAAGATCAAATTCCATTTACGATCAATACAAAACAATTTTCCTTTTATTAAAATGTATAATACCACAGTTGGGGCAAGTAACTTGGTGTGACAAATTTCACCAATTTTTAAACTTACTCCATGTAACATGAGATATTACCATTACTGTAATGTTGCATAAATAGCCCTGGAGGTAGTGAAAAGTGCCAGATTCTGAAGGGACCTGATCTTCATGTCTCCATTATTGCATGATCGCCATGCTTCTTCACACACACACACACACACACACACACATGTGCGTACACATGCACGCACACACATATGCAAAACAACTTGCATTTATATAGCACCATTAATGTACAACACCCTAAAGCACTTCATAGAGGCATGGTGAAAAACTGAGGCCGAGCCAAAGAAGGAAAGACTTAGGCAGGTGTGTGACTGAAAGGAGGCTTTGTAAGGCAGAGACAGAGGTGACAAGGCAGAGAGAGATTTAAGGAGGAAATTCCAAAGCTGAAGTCACAGCTGCCAATTGGTTTTACTTTCTAGGAAGGTTTGAGGAAAGTACTTACCAGTTAGTCTTACCTCCCTGGTCCAGCTGCAGCTCATGCGGTCCCACATGAGCTGCAGCTGGACACACTTCCCGCACACATAGTCGTCAGGGACACAGGAAGCGTCCCTGATTTCCCACATGTTACAGGAGGAGCATGACACAGGTCCGAGCTCTACTGCCATGACTTAACCCTTATATTACTTTTTAATTTTCTAGTTTTAGTTTATTTATCGACTTTTGTTTTCCCGAAGCTTACTTAGACCAATGTATACTGTACTCCTCTTATTCCTTTTTAAACTAACCAAATCCCACTAGTTTTGGTTTTACTTTCTAGGAAGGTTTGAGGAAAGTACTTACCAATTAGTCTTACCTCCCTGGTCTTTCGCTGACTTCCCGGTCTTGTGTCCCCTTGGTCCTACGCCGACTTCCCGCTCCTCCCGGTTCCTGCCCTGCTGAAAAGAAACTGAGACCAAAAAATTTGTGACCTCTGTTTTTAGACAGCTGCTAAAAGACTACTAGGTTAGAGGAGGAGGGTGGGTGGGGTTTCCTACTCTGTAGGAACTCGGGTTTAAGCCACCACCCTCCTTAAATACCTTTCACCTGGGTGCTTCCCACCAGGTCCGCTTCTGAAAAAAAGCTCACGAGCTGGACTTCCGCCTCAGCTGTTTTTTTAAATGGCTTTTTAACTCTCTCCTTCCCTGAGATTGGAGATTGGTGAGGCCTACCTGGGCCTCTGGAGCCTCTTGTAGTCGCTCTGCCGCTCAGCTCCGCCTCCACCCGCTGCCGATGCCGCACTGGGGCCTACCTGGGCCTCTGGAGCCTCTTGTAGTCGCTCTGCCGCTCAGCTCCGCCTCCACCCGCTGCCGATGCCGCTCTGGGGCCTACCTGGGCCTCTGGAGCCTCTTGTAGTCGCTCTGCCGCTCAGCTCCGCCTCCACCCGCTGCCGATGCCGCACTGGGGCCTACCTGGGCCTCTGGAGCCTCTTGTAGTCGCTCTGCCGCTCAGCTCCGCCTCCACCCGCTGCCGATGCCGCTCTGGGGCCTACCTGGGCCTCTGGAGCCTCTTGTAGTCGCTCTGCCGCTCAGCTCCGCCTCCACCCGCTGCCGATGCCGCACTGGGGCCTACCTGGGCCTCTGGAGCCTCTTGTAGTCGCTCTGCCGCTCAGCTCCGCCTCCACCCGCTGCCGATGCCGCTCTGGGGCCTACCTGGGCCTCTGGAGCCTCTTGTAGTCGCTCTGCCGCTCAGCTCCGCCTCCACCCGCTGCCGATGCCGCACTGGGGCCTACCTGGGCCTCTGGAGCCTCTTGTAGTCGCTCTGCCGCTCAGCTCCGCCTCCACCCGCTGCCGATGCCGCTCTGGGGCCTACCTGGGCCTCTGGAGCCTCTTGTAGTCGCTCTGCCGCTCAGCTCCGCCTCCACCCGCTGCCGATGCCGCACTGGGGCCTACCTGGGCCTCTGGAGCCTCTTGTAGTCGCTCTGCCGCTCAGCTCCGCCTCCACCCGCTGCCGATGCCGCTCTGGGGCCTACCTGGGCCTCTGGAGCCTCTTGTAGTCGCTCTGCCGCTCAGCTCCGCCTCCACCCGCTGCCGATGCCGCACTGGGGCCTACCTGGGCCTCTGGAGCCTCTTGTAGTCGCTCTGCCGCTCAGCTCCGCCTCCACCCGCTGCCGATGCCGCACTGGGGCCTACCTGGGCCTCTGGAGCCTCTTGTAGTCGCTCTGCCGCTCAGCTCCGCCTCCACCCGCTGCCGATGCCGCACTGGGGCCTACCTGGGCCTCTGGAGCCTCTTGTAGTCGCTCTGCCGCTCAGCTCCGCCTCCACCCGCTGCCGATGCCGCACTGGGGCCTACCTGGGCCTCTGGAGCCTCTTGTAGTCGCTCTGCCGCTCAGCTCCGCCTCCACCCGCTGCCGATGCCGCACTGGGGCCTACCTGGGCCTCTGGAGCCTCTTGTAGTCGCTCTGCCGCTCAGCTCCGCCTCCACCCGCTGCCGATGCCGCACTGGGGCCTACCTGGGCCTCTGGAGCCTCTTGTAGTCGCTCTGCCGCTCAGCTCCGCCTCCACCCGCTGCCGATGCCGCACTGGGGCCTACCTGGGCCTCTGGAGCCTCTTGTAGTCGCTCTGCCGCTCAGCTCCGCCTCCACCCGCTGCCGATGCCGCACTGGGGCCTACCTGGGCCTCTGGAGCCTCTTGTAGTCGCTCTGCCGCTCAGCTCCGCCTCCACCCGCTGCCGATGCCGCACTGGGGCCTACCTGGGCCTCTGGAGCCTCTTGTAGTCGCTCTGCCGCTCAGCTCCGCCTCCACCCGCTGCCGATGCCGCACTGGGGCCTACCTGGGCCTCTGGAGCCTCTTGTAGTCGCTCTGCCGCTCAGCTCCGCCTCCACCCGCAGCCGATGCCGCACTGGGGCCTACCTGGGCCTCTGGAGCCTCTTGTAGTCGCTCTGCCGCTCAGCTCCGCCTCCACCCGCTGCCGATGCCGCACTGGGGCCTACCTGGGCCTCTGGAGCCTCTTGTAGTCAGACAAAGGGTCAGAGCGATCATAACATGATCGATTTCTCACTCGAAATGGAGAGCGAAGAAATCGACTCAGAGACTAAGGTCCTGAATTTAAACAAGGGGAATTATGATGCCATGAGACGGGAACTGAGTAGGTCTGATTGGACAACGTTCCTGAGAGGACTGGAGGTAGATAAACAATGGCAAACATTTAAAGATAGAATGACAAAATTGCAAAAATTGTTTATACCAATCTGGCATAAAAGGAAATCTAAAAAGGTGACTCAACCGTGGATAACAGGGGAAATTAGAGACAGCATAAAATCCAAAGATAGGGCGTATAAAATAGCCAAAAAAAGCGCCAGAGCGGAAGATTGGGAACAGTTTAAGATAGAGCAAAGGAGGGCAAAGGGCATGATCAAGAGGGGCAAAATAGCTTACGAAAACAAGCTGGCGGAAAATATAAAAACTAACTCCAAAAGCTTTTATAAATATATCAAAAGGAAAAGACTGGTGAAAACCAAAGTTGGTCCATTGCAGTCAGATACGGGGGAATATATAATGGGAAATAAGGAAATGGCAGATCAACTAAATGCATACTTTGGGTCAGTCTTTACGAAGGAAGACACAAAAAACCTCCCTGGGATATCGGGAAAAATAGGGACATTGGCAAAGGAGGAACTGACGCAAATCAATATCTCTAAGGATATGGTGTTAAGGAAGCTAAAGGGATTGAAGGTGGACAAATCCCCAGGGCCTGATAACATGCATCCTAGGGTACTGAAGGAGGTGGCCCTAGAGATAGCGGATGCACTAAGGATGATTTTTCAGAATTCATTAGACTCGGGAACAGTGCCGATGGATTGGAGGGTAGCTAACGTTACCCCACTATTCAAAAAGGGGGGTAGGGAAAAAGCAGGTAATTACAGACCTGTAAGCCTTACATCAGTTGTGGGCAAAATGCTGGAGTCCATCATTAAGGATGAAATAGCGGAGCACTTAGCAAATGGGGACAGGATAGGACAGAGTCAACATGGATTTACAAAGGGTAAATCGTGCTTGACTAATCTATTGGAATTTTTTGAGGGAGTAACTGGTAGAATAGATGGGGGAGAGCCAGTAGATGTGGTGTACCTGGACTTCCAAAAGGCCTTCGATAAGGTCCCACATAAAAGATTAGCATGGAAAATTGAGGCTCATGGGATAAAGGGGAAAGTTTTGGCGTGGATAGGGAACTGGCTGTCAGATAGAAAACAGAGAGTTGGAATAAACGGCTCATTTTCTGAATGGCAGGCAGTAACAAGTGGGGTACCACAGGGATCTGTCCTGGGCCCCCAGCTGTTCACAATTTACATTAATGACCTGGATCAGGGAGTCGGATGCAGCATTTCCAAATTTGCAGACGACACTAAACTAGGAGGTGGGGTGGGCTCAGAGGAAGAGACCAGGAAGCTCCAGAGCGATTTGGACAGACTGGGCGATTGGGCGGATAAATGGCAGATGCACTATAATGTGGACAAGTGCGAAGTTATCCACCTTGGGTGCAGGAACGGGAGGGCAAATTATTATTTAAATGGCAATAGATTGGGAGAGGGGGAAGTACAGAGAGACCTGGGTGTTCTTGTACACCAGTCACTGAAGGCGAGCATGCAGGTGCAACAGGCGGTCAAGAAGGCAAACGGTATGCTGGCCTTCATAGCAAAAGGGTTAGAATACAGGAACAGGGATACCTTGCTGCAGCTGTACAGGGCACTGGTGAGACCACACCTCGAGTACTGTGTACAGTTTTGGTCGCCTCATCTGAGGAAGGATGTTCTTGCCATGGAGGGGGTGCAGCGGCGATTCACCAGGCTGATACCAGGAATGGCGGGAATGACCTATGAGGAGAGACTATGTAGTTTAGGGATGTACACACTGGAGTTTAGAAGATTGAGAGGGGACCTCATAGAAGTGTATAAAATTCTGACAGGTCTAGACAGACTGGATGCAGAAGGAATGTTTCCCTTGGCGGGTGAGAACAGAACTAGAGGACATAATTTAAGGATAAGGGCTAAACCATTTAGGACAGAGATGAGGGGGAATTTCTTCACTCAGAGAGTGGTGAACCTGTGGAACTCATTGCCACAGAGGGCAGTGTACGCCAGCTCATTAAATATATTTAAGAGGGAATTAGATATATTTCTACGGGCAAAAGGGGTTAAGGGTTACGGAGAGAAGGCGGGGACGGGATACTGAATTAAAGGATCAGCCATGATCTCATTAAATGGCGGAGCAGGCACGAAGGGCCGAATGGCCTACTCCTGCTCCTATCTTCTATGTATCTATGTATCTATGAATGGATCACAAGGGGCTGGAGTCAGAAAACAAAACATAGCTGTTCTTTGGCTGCCTCCAGCGATCCTTTTTTGACACGGGTTCCTAAAAAAGGCATTAGGTCTGTTTGATTAGCATATTCAAGGGCCCAGCACTTGTTTTAGGCAGACACTACGGCTACTTCTGGGGGCATTGGGCACAAGAGATCGTACCTGGAAATTAGACCTCTACTTTTCGCCCAGAAATCGGACGCGATGGGGACCAATTTCTTCCCCAAAATGTTTGACAGATTTAAAACCATAAAGAAAGCCAAGCACAAGAAAAGATTATAACACCCCTCAAAGCTCAACTTTCTGGTACCTGAGCTCACCCATCTTGATGTAACATTCGTGCCACACAAGTGCCAGGCAATGACTATTTCCAACAAGAAAGCATCTAACCACCTCCCCCTGTCATTCAACAGCATTACTATTGCTGAATTCCCCACCATCAACATCCTGGGGGGTCTCCATTGACCAGAAACTTAACTAGACCAGCTGCATAAATACTGTGGCTACAAGAGCAGGTCAGAGGCTGGGTATTCTGCATCAAGTGTCTCACCTCCTGACTCCCCAAAGTCTTTCCACCATCTACAAGCCACAAGACAGGATTGTGATGGAATACTCTCCATTTGCCTGGATGAGTACAGCTCCAACATCACTCAAGAAGCTTGATGCCATCCAGGACAAAGCAGCCCGCTTGACTGGCACCCCATCCACCACCTTAAATATTCACTCCTTCCACCACCGGTGCACCGTGGCTACAGTGTGTACCATCTACAAGATGCACTGCAGCAACTCGCCAAGGCTTCTTTGACAGCACCTCCCAAACCCGCGACCTCTACCACCTAGAAGGACAAGGGCAGCAGGCACATGGGAACACCACCACCTCCAAGTTCCCCTCTAAGTCACACACCATCCTGACTTGGCAAAAAATCTCCGTTCCTTCATCGTCGCTGGGTCAAAATCCTGGAACTCCCTCCCTAACAGCACTGTGGGAGTACCTTCACCACAAGGGCTGCAGCGATTCAAGAAGGCAGCTCACCACCACCTTCTCAAGGGCAATTAGGCATGGGCAATAAATGCTGGCCTTGCCAGCGATGCCCACAGCCCAGGAACAAATAAAATATATAAATATTTCGAGGCCTTTTATTGTTTTTTCTCTATTACCCTGTCTGGTAAATTATTCCAATCACTTAACACACTTTGAGTAAAGAAGTTCCTAAAGCAAGATATGAGCACATTCCAGATTCAATAAGGAACAGAGAGAAATGGAGATTAAAGGGGAGATTTAACATGTGGAGGGTGTGCGTAGTGTAGGAAAAGGCCCCCACATAACAGATGAGTTGGCTGCACCAAATACAGTAAGTGGTTTTCAAATGTTCCTGTGTGGGGGACCTGTGCAAAGGTTGACAGACTTCTGGAGATATCTTGTTCTAACTTTTGAAACACTGGCATCAGCTTTACAAAGGAAAACAGCACTGCAATTCCAAAGGCATTTTGTACTGGCTGACCTCAAAGAGGAATGTTCATGGGATAATCAGAGGTATGCTGCTCTGAGGAGAAGAGGTTCTGGTATATGAAAGTGAGGGAGGTTTGAACATCTCCATCAATATGATTTGGAAAGAATTTTGTGGAAGAATTTTTCAGACAGTGAAGTAAGTACTTTTTTGGTTCCCAGAAAAATAGCACCGCAGGTAGTTAAACACATTTGTTCCCCTCACATATCACACTTACATAAATGTCTTCATGCAATATGGGAGCTCAGCTCCTTACATTTATTGTCCCCCTGGAGTTAAACTGGTGTTGCGGATTGTCCGTCCTTCCATTGAATGGAAAGTAAAATTGTGCGGGGAGTAAAACAAATGCCCGATCTGACCGCATCAGTTCCCCACTGGGCGAGCACAGTTAAAATTGGTCCCGATGTGCGAGTGAGTCAAAACATAGAGAAAAGTTGGCAAAAAAACAAGAAAGTAGAATACAGAATTCCTGAGACACCGGGCAGATCTTCCTCTAGAGTTATACTGTGGCCCGGATTTTTGCGCTCTCGATGACGGCGTACGCCGTCATAAGCCATCAGAAAGGCCCCGCAAGTTCCAGGTTTCTGCACGCGCTGCGCATGCGCAAAAGCCTGCGATCTGTCAAGGTTCGCCTTGAGAGGTCATCCGCACTGACCCAAAGATCACTTTCGCTGGCGCAGAGTTTGCCCAACTACTGCCCAGCAAATGCCCACAAAACCCTTACGCCCGGTAAAAGCAGGCGCTGGGCCTGCTTTCACCAGTGTAAGGGTTAAAATAAATTTTAAATTATACATTTAAAATTAGTTTATGTAAAACGTTTAAAATTATTTTTCAAAAAATTACATTTTTATTGTATATGCTTTATTGAATGGAATTTTAATTACATTTGAAAATGGGAACATTTATTTTTATTCCAGCTGCATAAATTATTTAATTATTTGGGGATTCCTCATATGTTAATGGGGATTCTGTTGGTAAATGGAATCCCCAAAAGCATATTAGGACTCCTCCTTTCTGACTGGAGGACCTGGCTCACGTGATCCCAGGGGCGCTTCCGAACCGCCTGTGGTCCTGGGATCCGTGGGCCTTTACGCAGGCGTACGCCTGCAGGCCCAGGACCCGAAGACTCCGAAGCGCGGGAGCCTGACGGTAAGTGTGGAATTTTTTACTGGGTCGGAGACGTACTCCGGAGGTACTTCTCTGACCGCAAATTGCGGGCCATGTCAGCTCCCTGATGTAACTCCGTCAGATAGCGGGGGCAAACTTGGGCAGTGAGCTATTCCACTGTCTCCAATACGTCCACTTTGAATAAGGGCTGACATACTGGACTGTTGCCAATGTTGAGAATACATCGTACAACAAATCATTTGTGCCAGAGCAATGCTGGAAACTATCAACAGTGTTTTAATTTCCTTAGATTGAGCAGACTCAATTGCAAGGCAATCATATCAACTCCCAGCCCAGGAAAAGGTAATTAAAAAAGTAATTGACTTGAAGTCCCTGCTGCTACGGTTTCCCTCCTTCCCGTGAGCCAGGCTACTTGAAGCAGGCGAGAATCCTACTTGGAGCCTGCTGAAGATTTTATAATTACACTGACCCCAGGCTATTGGCTGGGGCCAGGGTTGCAGGCATGGGTCGGGTCCCTCCCCAGCTAAGAGGAAAATCACAGTGCATGGGCACCTGATTAACTCGTAAACCCCTCGTTGATTGTTTATTAGAACCTGCAAAGAAAGGAAGAAGAATTTGCATTTATACAGTGCCTTTCACAACCGCAGGGCATTGCAAAGTGCTTTACACCCAATAAAGCACTTTTGAAGTGTAGTCACTGTTGTAATGTGGGAAACGCGGCAGCCAATTTGTGCACAGCAAGGTCCCACAAACAGCAATGTGATAATGACCAGATAATCGTTTTTTAAGTGATGTTGTTTGAGGGATAAATATTGGCCAGGACACCAGGGATAACGCCCCTGCTCTTCTTTGAAATAGTACCATGGGATCTTTTACGTCAACCCGAGAAAGCAGATGAGGCCTCGGTTACTGTCTCATTCAAAAGATGGCATGTCTGACAGTGCAGCATTCCCTCAGCACTGCACTGGAGTGTCAGCCTAGATTTTGTACACAGAAACTATTTAGATACATTGAAAAACTAGAGGCTATGAGAAACTTGAATGCATGTAGCAGATAGTTATTGAACCAAGTTAGCGGAAGTCATCTGCATTTATATTTAGAAAGAAAGACTTGCATCTTTCATGACCTCAGGATGTCCCAAAGCGCTTTACAGCCAATTAAGTACTTTTGAAGTGTAGTCACTGTTGTCTCTTCTTCTTAGGCAGTCCCTCAGAACTGAGGATGACGTGCTTCCACACTAAAAATGAGTTCTCAGGTGACTGATGAGTCCAATGCGGGACCTACAGTCTCTGTCACAGGTGGGGCAGACGGTGGTTGAAGGGGCGGGTGGGTGTGTGAAGGAATAAGCCCGATAATCTATTCAGAAAAATACACCATTCTATGAAAGACTTCTGGCCTTATTAAAACATGACAAACTGGGTCTGGAAATCTAGAAACCTAACTGAGAAAGCTGTGATAGCATTCTGGCTATAGAGATAAGATAGTTGTTGACACTGAATCAAGAACCTTATTGAAACCGAAGGTTAAAGGCTCCCGACAGTCTGAATCTTTGGGAACAAACAATAGTTCACCCTGGTTAAGATGTTCTAATTTACACTTCGTAAAGAAGCACAAACATCTGCCTTTGTAAAGTGACATCAAGTAAAAAACAATCTGCTGTTACAATGTTTTTTATGGTAAACTTAGAACACCTGGAGGAGAGACACGATTCTGTAATGCTACCAGCTGAGGTGACTAAGAATTGCAGAAGTCAGCAGAAAAATGACTAGAGATAATTAGCTTACATCAGCAGAAAACCTTAAAGGAAATACCACTGGAAAAGGGTATAAATATTGAATTCTCAAATGGGATAGTAGACTCGCTGTAAAGGGGCAAAGCGATTCTCAGGCTTCAGAGGCAGGCTCTGTAAGTCTACAACTCTTTTGTACCTCGGGGATCAAAAGGTATTGTATTTGATTTTGGTGGATATCCTGAATAAAACTAAGAATTGTAAAACTGTAGCGAAGTTAAGATTTGAGACTAAGGTTCTCTGATAATAGAATTGTAAGCTTTCTCTTTTTGGAACTGTTAATGCTGTGATTGACTCACCAATTGTAAATTGCATGTCGGTTCTTTAATAAATCTATATATTTTTAGAATTGTCTCACATAATGCTTCTGTATCAAACTCGCAAACTCAATCTCTGTACACTCTGGTGAGGAGTTGCAGAATTCTTCCAGACCCTCATAATATCCGGACAATTACAGTCTAGCTAAACTTATTAAAAGTGCTATCTGGAGGACAGTAACATTTTCAGGTTGTTCCTTTCCTTTGGGGAGAGATAGTCCGGACTTTTAGACCCAATTAAACATCTTTAGCATTCGGCTACCTCAAACTTTAGTTGAAAGTGTACCTCTGAAGAATTCGCCTGATCCAGGGTAGCCCTAAAGGGGCTAGGACTAGTAATTATCCCTTCAGGTGGGGTGCTTGGGTTGACGTGCGCTCCTTCCACTGTTTGCGCTTGGCTTCCGCTTGCTCCTGGCGAAGAGACTCGAGGTGTTCGGTGCCTTCCCGAATGCTTCTCCTCCACTTTGCGCGGTCTTGGACCAGGGATTCCCAGGTGTCGGTGGGGATGTTGCACTTTTTCAAGGAGGCTTTGAGGGTGTCCTTGAAGCATTTCCTCTGCCCACCTGGGGCTCTCTTGCCATGTTGGAGCTCCAAGCAGAGCGCTTGTTTTGGGAGTCTCGTATCGGGCATGCGGACGATGTGGCGCGCCCATCGGAGCTGATCAAGCGTGGTCAAAGCTTCGATGCTGGGGACGTTGGCCTGAGCGAGAACACTAACGTTGGTGTGCCTATCCTGCCAATGGATTTGCAGGATCTTGTGGAGGCAGCACCTCTCCAGCGCTTTGAGGTGTAATGTAGGAAACGCAGCAGCCAATTGTACACAGCAAGCTCCCACAAATAGCAATGCGCAAATGACCAGATAATCTGTTTTTAGTGATGTTGATTGAGGGATAAACATTGGCCAGGACACCTGGGATTAGTCCCCTACTCTTCTGCAAAATAGTGCCATGGGACCTTTTACATCCACCTGAGAGAGAAAACAGGGCCTTGCCTTAACGTCTCATCTGAAAGACGTCACCTCCAACAGTGCATCACTCTCTCAACACTGGATTAGAGTGGAGTGTTCAACCTAGATTTATTTGCGTTCAAGTCTCCCGGAGTGGGACTTGAACTATGAACCCACAACCCTCCGACTCAGAGGCAAGAGTGCTCCCACTGAGCCACACCTGACACTTAGGCAAGGCACTGTGTGGAGCAGCAAGAAAATATATTTTTATTTTACCTCACGTGTAAATTAGGATGTGGATTGTCCTTTTCAATTTATTAAATTACTCTGATTTTTCATTGGATATTTATGATTCATGCACTGGGTTTAATTATGAGGCTCTCTGTGTTGTCATAATAAGATTTTCGGACTAAGAGTTATGTGCAAGTCACCACAAATTAGTGTCAATTCCTGGGCAGCTCCCGCTCGCCATTCATTCTCATTAAATTAAACTGTCATGGTGGGCAAGCTATTATTGAAACTGCGAGGGTATGCTGATGTCATTCACCCTTAGTTCTTAGCATGTACTGATCACTCAAGAGATTTATGTAAGAATGGAGTGCACTCATCAGAGAAATAAGAAAAAGATAAGAAGTGTATGCAATACTGGATGAAATCAAAACAGAAAATGTTAGGATTACGCAGCAAGTCAGTGTAACATTACTTTTCAGGTAACCTCATTTTTGTACGTTCGTAACTCACGATCAAAATTGAAAACTGCTAGATAAAGAAATGTTTCAATAAAGCTGTGGGGGGGGGGAGGAAGAGGGAGATGAGTGGGGCAAGAACCAAGAACCAATAGGTATTGCACTCATAGAAACATAGAAGATAGGAGCAGGAGTAGGCCATTCGGCCCCTCAAGCCCGCTCCGCCATTCAATGAGATCATGGCTGATCATTCAAATTCAGTACCCTGTCCCTGCTTTCTCCCCATATCCCTTGATCCCTTTAGCCTCAAGAAATATATCCAACTCCTTCTTGAATATATTTAATGAATTGGCCTCAACTGCCCTGTGTGGCTGAGAATTCCACAGGTTCACCACTCTCTCTGGGTGAAGAAATTCCTCCTCACCTCAGTCCTAAATGGCTTACCCCTTATCCTTAGACTGTGACCCCTGGTTCTGGACTCCCCCACCATCAGGAACATCCTTCCTGCATCTAGTCTGTTTAGTCCTGTTAGAATTGTATAAGTTTCAATGAGATCCCCTCTCATTCTTCTAAACTCTAGCGAATATAAGCCTAATCGACCCAATCTCTCCTCATACGTCATTCCTGCCATCCCAGGTATCAGTCTGGAGGGCAAATTAATGGGTTGAATGATCTGCAAACTACTCAACACAAAACTGTAAGCTGATATACAGATCATCAGCGAGGCGATAGAAAATCATTGAAAGAGCAAAAGAGTGTGAAAAGATGTGGGAGAGATGCGCACAAAGTAAGGGAAAGAAAAATGGAGGAAAAATACCTCCAAAAGATGGATAAACACAAAATACCCCTACAGATGGAGTAGGTTTGAAATACAAAGGTATGAAAATGATGGAACCAGCTGCTCCATTGGACCTGTGCCATAAATAAAAATGAAAACAGAAAAGGGCTAGAAATTGGTTATAGCCAAGAAATGGGCAGTATTTAGACTATAAAATGGCTAAGTAGCACCACCTGAAAAATCATCTAGACTGCATGCAAAATTCATCCTCACTCCTTATTAAATTGATTGCAGTCATAATTCGAGTCTAAAAACCCAAGCTCATTAGCGTTACACTGAAAAGATGGACCAATCTAGGGGGCACTCTAAATGCAATTAATGATTGCCACAGGCTTTTTTCAGTCTTTAAAGGGGAAGTTCATTGATGCTGCAGCACCTCATTCTCAGCATTGTTGGGTGTGCAGCTGCCTCAACAACCACAAGAAAAAGGACAAAGAGAAGTGGCACTTATTTACAAATCATGATGGCAGATCACCGCCCCAGGTAGAGAACCCAGAGGATTTCCGATGAAACTTTGGAGGCATTGGATTTAACAGTGGAGAGAAGGTGGGTGGTCCTGTACCCAGCAACTGGCAGGAGGCCCTCACCACAAGCCTGCTGCACTATGTGGAGGGAGGAGGCATACAACATCATGGGCAGCACTGTGCTCCTCAGGGCCCACACCCAGTGCAGGAAGAAGTTTAATGACCTCACATGGGTGGTCAGGGTGAGTGAATGCTTCAACAACTGCTACATACCACCATCTGTACCACAAGCTTCACACTCTGCTCAATACACCACACCCCCAGCACTCACCCACCAACAATCTCTACCTAGCAATACCCACACCCACATCTCACACCTTAATGACAGCTATTCAACTATGGCAGGCTCAAGGGTCATTAGATATTAGAATTCATGTCATATGTGTGATATGCTTATAGATACATTTATTAATTGTATTTGAAATATTTTGTGGTCTCGCTCATTTCACCTTTACGCCCAGGAGGACGCTGTGATATGGCGTGAGACAGGGATTGTATGATGGGGATGTGGTGAGCTACGGGAATCTGGGGTTTCATTCATGCGAATCGGAGTCTGATGGGCCAGTCACGGACAACCTGACCGGAAGGCCAATTGTCTCGCTGACTTCACCCTCCCTCCTGTCCCTCCTCCTCCTCATCCTCCTCCTCCCCTCCTCCTCCTCTTCCTCCTCGTCCTCCTCCTCCTCGTCTTCCTCTGCCTCATTGTCCTCCTGAGGTGGTCCCGCAATCCCTGCTGGCAAGGGCTGTGCCCTCATGATGGCCAAGTTGTGGAGCATGCAGCAGACCACCATGAAATGGGACACCCGCTCCGGCGAGTACTGGAGTGCTGCTCCTGAGTGATCAAGGCAGCAGAACCATTGCTTCAGTAGGACAATGGTCTGCTCGATGATGTTCCTAGTGGCAGCATGGCTCTCATTATATGAGTGCTGGGCACGGGTGTTGGGGTTGCAAAGGGGAGTCATGAGCCAGGTGGAGAGCGGATAGGCCTTGTCTCCGGGCAGCCACCCGCGAGCTTGATGTGGTGGCTGGAAGAGTGCTGGCACACTGGTTTGGTGCAGGATGAAGGCATCGTGGCTGCTGCCAGGACAGCGGGCATTGACATTGAGGATTTGCTGTGTGCGGTCACGCACCAACTGCACATTAAGTGACGTGGTAGCCTTTACAATTAAGGAAGCTCTCCGGATTGTTATGCAGTGCCCACAAAGCCATGTGGGTGCTGTCAATGGCACCCTGCACCATGGGGAATCCTGCTATCCTGGCAAAGCCACATGCACACTCATCCTGCTTCTCTCTGGTGATCAGGAAGCCAATGTAGTCCCTTCTCCTGCTGCAGAGAGCCTCGGTGACCTCCCGGATGCAGCGATGAATGGTGAACTGCAAGATGTTAGCTATGACTCCTGCTGCAGACTGAAAGGATCCACTGGCAAAGAAATTGAAGGCGACGGTGACCTTGACTGCCACTGGGAGAGACGTGGTCATCCTGGTCTGAGGCTGGAGGTCTGGTTGCCGGAGGTGGCAGAGTTCTGTGACTATCTCCTTGGTGGAGCAAAACCTCCTGAAACACTGCTCCTCACTTAATTGAAGGTAGGAGAAGTGTTGTTGGTAGACCCTAGGAGGATAAGGCCACCTGTTGAGAGACCCGATGGCCCACCTTCTCCTTCTGCGTACATGTTCCCATATTTCTCGCTGCCTCCACTCCCTCCGCCATAGGTCCTGAAGGGAGAGGTCAACTGCCAGTACAGCCCCCATGACTTTTAGCAAATGTTGTAGGTTGAAGCTTTTCAGAAATACTCCAGAACACTCCCTGATACCAAAGACCCTTGAAATTACTAAAGAAAACTTTTGCAGTAGCAGGAATTAGCACACAGCCACTCAAAGTCCACAAACCTGTCAGGTGCGAGTGATTGGTGACAATCCCTTTAAATAGCATCGCTGGAGCTGGCTTCCAGCTGCTGCTGCCACCTCAACCTGTCGTTCTTCTCTCCAGCCGGTAGGATCGTGGGTGGTAGCAAAATTGGGAGATGGGGCATCAAGTGAGTGTTGCACATTCACTGACGTCATGATCTCCGTGATGGTGTGTTCCCTGGCGATCCAGTTCAGCGGCAACGCTATTGGCAAGACCGATATGGGGTGTGGTGCTGCAACTGACATCAAGTGTCGTTAGAGCTCACAATAGCGTTTTAGCGCCATCTCATGGTGCTAATGTGTGGTACAAACCACACGAATCTCTCCTCGATAGTATGTCTGTCAACCCCAAAAAGAGGAAAAAAGAGGCCAACACATTGGGAACAGACCTCACTGTGTGCTGATAAAGGGTCCAACCCTTCCCCTCACACCAACACTCTGGGAATAGACAAAACTGTGTGCTGATTAAGGGTCTATCCATCTCCCTTCACTTCAACACCCTGGAACAAACCTCACTATGTTCAGAAAAAGGGTCTATCCATCTCCCCTCACTCCAACACCCTGGCATAGTGGTTAGCACTGTTGCCTCACAGCGCCAGGGACCCGGGTTCAAATCTGGCCTCGTGTGTGGAGTTTGCACATTCTCCCCGTGTTTGCGTGGGTTTTCTCCGGGTGTTCCGGTTTCCTCCCACAGTCCAAAGATGTGCGGGTTAGGTTGATTGGCCATGATAAAAAAATTGGCCCTTAGTATTAGGGGGGATTAAATACGTGGGGTTACGGGGTTACGGGGATAGGGCTTGGGTGGGATGGCTGTCGGTGTAGGGACCGGGTGCTAGGGTTTGGATGATCAGCCATGATCTCGTTGAATGGCGGAGCAGGCTCGAAGGGCCGAATGGCCTACTCCTGCTCCTATCTTCTATGTTTCTATGTTTCTATGAACAGATCTCACTGTGTTCAGATAAAGGGTCTATCCATCTCCCCTCATTCCAACACCCTGGGAACAGATCTCACTGTGTTCAGATAAAGGGTCTATCCATCTCCCTTCACTCCAACACCCTGGGAACAGATCTCACTGTGTTCAGATAAAGGGTCTAACCATATGCCCTCACTCCAACACCCTGGGAACAGACCTCACTGTGTTCAGATAAAGGATCTATCCATCTCCCCTCATTCCAACACCCTGGGAACAGACCTCACTATGTACAGATAAAGGGTCTATCCATCTTCCCTCACTCCAGCACCCTGGGAACAGATCTCACTGTGTTCAGATAAAGGGTCTATCCATCTCCCCTCACTCCAACACCCTGGGAACAGATCTCACTGTGTTCAGATAAAGGGTCTATCCATCTCCCCTCATTCCAACACCCTGGGAACAGACCTCACTATGTACAGATAAAGGGTCTATCCATCTTCCCTCACTCCAACACCCTGGGAACAGATCTCACTGTGCTCAGATAAAGGGTCTATCCATCTCCCCTCACTCCAACACCCTGGGAACAGATCTCACTGTGTTCAGATAAAGGGTCTATCCATCTCCCCTCATTCCAACACCCTGGGAACAGATCTCACTGTGTTCAGATAAAGGGTCTATCCATCTCCCCTCATTCCAACACCCTGGGAACAGATCTCACTGTGTTCAGATAAAGGGTCTATCCATCTCCCCTCATTCCAACACCCTGGGAACAGACCTCACTATGTACAGATAAAGGGTCTATCCATCTTCCCTCACTCCAACACCCTGGGAACAGGCCTCATTATGTTCTGATGAAGCCTCACCCACCAGGAAGTATGGGGCGCACAATCATCAGAAAATCGTAAGCAGGGTGCACCTGAATTCAAATATGAGTTGCTGGGGAGAGGTGAGGCCCCTCATTGACATTATGCTCTTGTAAGATTCTTCTTCTTCTTAGGCAGTCCCTTGGAACTGAGGATGACTTGCTTCCACATTAAAAATGAGCTCGCATGTGACTGATTAGTCCAATGCGGGACCTACAGTCACTGTCACAGGTGGGGCAGATGGTGGTTGAAGGGGCGGGTGGGTGGGGTGCTTGGGTTGACGTGCGCTCCTTGCACTGCTTACCCCCTCCCACAAGGGTATAGATTTACCACCTACTATGAGAAAGAGCCACTGAATAGTTCAGTAGCCCATAAAGGGATGTTAAACTGTTGGAAAAGAGGTGGTATTTAAAAAAAAGACCATCTTGATTTATGGCAGGAAGAGCATCTCAACCTCCAATGGACACCCTTTAGCCCACCATTCTAAGCTCGATAAAACCCAGATCATCTTGGATGCCGATCTCAGCAAATCCACCAGATTTACATTGGGGTTCAATGTAATGCAGTGCAATTCAATGCCTGGGACCAGCGCTTCAGGAGCTGGTGATGCAAACGCCACAGTGACACCAATATAAAAGCAGCTAATGGCTTTAAACACTTCTCAACTTAGCTATCTCCCTCTTTTTTTCTCGTTGGATTGTCTCATTCACGTCTCCTTGCTTCTACATCCATTTTGGAACAGTTAACTCATCCTTTGTCAACGCCTTTTTTACGTTCTGTACTCAAACAGACCCTTTTTCAACAAAAAAATTAACACAGATAAAAACTAGGTGCAAAAATGTTACAAATTTAGGTTAAAATCAGGGTGAAAAATTCATATTGTGCACCACATCTTGAGGCAATATGTCACGTTTATGCCAAAATAGCTCTGGATCAAATTGGTAGACGATCTGAAATGCTTAATGATGAGTGATGTAGATCTTTATATGAGGCTAGGGACATGCATGTAATTACATTCTTTCCATTTCATCTAGGCCATACCTTAAAGCAGCTTCTTGCGGTAGTCCACAACGTTAATCAAACATGAATTATTCAAACGTCTCAGTTAAGCCACAAAATAATAAATCACGTAACTAAGAGCAGGGCATAAAAGGAGGCTGAGAAAGCTGTTCGGTAATCCATCAATACAATGTGCGATGGGATAAAATAACATGCATGTGGAACCTCTGCTGTGAAGAAATAGACTTGGCAACCATTAGCAATATGCTGAGAAGATAGTCAATGACCTTCCATCCATCATAAGGTCAGAAGTGGGGATGTTCACTGATGATTGCACAGTGTTCAGCTCTATTCGCAAGTCCTCAGATAATGAAGCAGTCCATGCCCACATGCAGCAAGACCTGGACAACATCCAGGCTTGGGCTGGTAAGTGGCAGGTAACATTTACGCCACATACGTGCCAGGCAATGACTATTGTAGGAATTAATAAGCGGGGTTGGGGTTATTGTCTCTGGCTAGTCAGAAGCCTCTGACCTGCTCCAGGGACCCCCATGTGGTTTCGAAGCGCTCCCCTGTTCCTGGTTCTGACCACCGGACTTATTCAGTAGTGATGTAGACAGAAAACGTGACTCGTGGTTGGGTACAAAACAGACCAGTATTTATTGAAACAAAAGGAAACAAGTTGAAAATAAACAATACAGCACACCTATGCTGAAATACAGCACTTTATTTCTCACAGTACACTTTAGTGTCCACAAAAGCACTCGTTTGCTTAATAGAACACTATTACTTAAATGCAGCACTTTACTTCTTAGTACAACACTGTTACTTAGATACAGCACTTTTAATACAGCTACTTAGTGTTCACTACAGCACTTTTCTACTTAGTGCAACACTGTTACTTAGATACAGCACTTTTAATACAACTACTTAGTGTTCACTACAGCACCTTTCTGCTTAATGCAACACCTTTACTTAAATAGGGGAGGAGAAAATGGACACAACGAGGGAAAATTGACTAAAATTACAGTTTAACAAGATTCCCCTTAATTCCCACCCTGATACCTATTCTAAGTTGCCTTGTAATGGGCCAGAAAATGTATGCTCACCAATGAACGCCTTCCCCGTGCCCTTGCGGTTTTAGATTCTTCACCACCCTGAAGATAGAGATACCCCAGTGTTTAAAAGTAACTGCTGGTATTCCACTCCCTTGGGCGGGCTCCCAAGTTGTAGAGGGCATGGAGGCGAGGCTGCAGAGAGAGAGAGAGATGGCTTCTTGAGAAGCTATCTTATACCCCATTTGGGGCCAAAATCTTCCCGCCCAAATCCGGATGCATCTGGGCTAAACAAAAGTGATCCGAACTGTCCCCATTGACTGTGATGGGTTTTGGATGAATCACCCATTCATTGTGATGGGTTTTTGAATGCATCCCCATTCTTGTGATCGGTTGAATGAAACTGTCTCAGTTTGAAAAACAATGTCTATTTCCTTAATTGCTGAGGAAACAGCCCTTGGATGTTAGTGTAAACAAACTAATTGTCCTGTGGTCACGCCCAACCACAATTGATTGGCAGTCTCAAGTGGTTCTACATTGTAGCAGTTTAGTGTAAACAAACATCGATTGTCCTGCAGGGAGGGAAACTCCCTGAACTGCCTTTGATTGACAGTTTAACTACTCCATTGCTTCAAGGGCTGTTTTTTTTTCTAAATCCTTTGTCAGCCATCTTTGATTTTCCCTTTTCATATGCACACAGTCTGTGTGGCGTCTCCTGCCACGAGGTCAGACAGCCATCTTTGATTATCCTTTTTCCCAGACAAGCACACGCTCCCTTTTCAGTCCTCTTTGTCAGCCCGTGCTTTGAAGAGAGACTGCCCTTTTGTCTTCTGCCACGAGGTCTGATGGCCATTTTGATCCCAGGATTTTTAAAGATATATTCTACCCAGGTATTTTTTAATCAAAAAATCAATCTTCGGAACTGTAGGAAATTTCAAAATTATTGCGCAATCCTACAGTCCCCCATCGGATACGAAAACTTGCTTGTAGTATCCTGTCCAAAGGTGAGCAATAATTTCTGACCCCCCACAAACAATCTTCCTTATACTTATGTAGATCTATCTTTGATCCCCCGACACCTCCATCTCCCCTACCCAGAGGGAATCGCAGTACACGGTAGGCATCTATTGACAGAAAAACAAGTTTAATTAAATAATCAATACATGGAGGAGGTCCAATGCCCCTGCACCACTCGTATTTACAATAATTCAATCATGGAGGGGTTCCAATGCCCCTGCGCCACTTGTGACATAATTTTAACATGATACAACCTCTTTAATGGGATTGTCACCCAGCCAAAGTATCTGCTAAAAATACACATGGAAGAAAACAAGCTTCCCCCCTTTTTTTTATTACAATGCAATTGCCTGACACTTTATTAAATGGCACTATTCTTCAGCCATGAATGTATTTCAAATTTTCACCATCTGCACCCACAACAATTCCTAGGCATATGCAATTTGTTCCCTTAACTCCAAACAAGCAGTAAAATAATTAACAAGCTTTTGTAAATTCTTAATCATAATTGAATTTCCAATAACAGTTTAAATGTTGTGGGCTTCTGCCTCCTGCAGACCACTTCCTTCGTGGGCTAGGAGTGCTCCTTCCTTGAGCATCCAATGACACGCTGGTCCTCTGGGCCTTCCGGAACTCTGAAAAAGACAAAAAAAAACATTTAGCCAGGTCCCCTGGCTCGGGGAGGAGTGTAATCAGGTCCCGCGACCTCGATCCACAATACAATTCTGGAACAGTACCATACTTAAAACTTATGCACTAATAGTAATTGCAATATAAAATCTAAAATTAACATGCACTACCTTAATCCTTTAATTGCACATTACTTGCACAAAGCTACATACAAGCGTCGCCTCTCTCCGGGCGGCCAGCCTAATCCCTGTTGGGGCTGCCACAGGCTGCATCCTGCGGCGTGGCTGGACTGATTCCACCTTGACGTCCCTCCCAGCTTATGGCTGCTGGTTGGGGACTCCCGCCTTTTTTGCTTCTCCCTGACTCGGGAGGCCCCTACTCCACTGGAAAGTGGGTGACCATACTCTCTTGGGCTGGGGTACCCAAAGAGATCTCCTAGGGAGTGTCGCTGGTGGGGCTACCCCGGCGAGCAGACCCTTAGCTCGGGTCACACGCCCTGCTGGCTGGGGACCTCCTCCTTCGGGTCCCTCCCTTCCCAAACCTGGGCTGGGGACAGGCAATCAATTCAATTCAATTCAATTCAATTTTATTTGCCATATGTACTAGTACAATGGAATGCTTACTTCCCGTAGGGACACATCAGCTATTTTTACAGCGCTGTGTTCAGAAAGTCAATTCTTTGGCATCCAGTGGCAGTGGGAGCATGATGTCCCTCAGCCGCTCCGTCCTCCTCGTCACCGCGGCCTCCTCCTCACTGTTGCCAGCTCGGCTCCATGTGTGGGGCCTGCTTCTCCTGCTCACCCTCTGGCCACCATTCCCGGCTCCCCTCCTCCCAGTCGGACTGCGAGTTATCGTGGCTGCTGCTGCTGCTCGATGCGCTGCGCTGCCTCCGCCCGACTCACTGAACACATCCTCCGGTTGCCGTGGCCTCCACCTCACCGTCGCCGGCTCCATGGTCCGACGGCCCGGGCCTGCTTCTCCCGCTTCCGGTCCGGCCTCTGGCCGCCATGCTCGGCCCCCCTCATCCCCTTGCCACCGGCTGCCGGTGGCTGAGAGACTTCCCCTTCAGGTCTAAAACCTGGTTCAAGCTCTTCCCCGGAGTCCAACAAGAGTGGGGGAATCGCTCAGGCCAAGTGCTGGGGGGCTTCTTCTCTCATACACGCGACTGCGCCTGCATGAGCAGTCTGTGTGTGTGTGCGCGCTGCAGGCTGTGGGCTTGTAATCTCAGGCACAACCCCAGCTGCCTGTTTCCCTGCCCCCGGCTCAAACAACCTGCATTGTTTGATATAACTGGCTGCCTGCCAGTAATCCTTTTCAAAATCCTTTTCCCTCACCAGGTCAGCTTGGGCCTGGACCTGCTTTTGGTCCAGGGCCAAAGCTATCCCCTGTGTGCCCCCCTTATCCCGGATTGTTGCTACCGGACCTGCTCTACAGGGGTCCCAGAACTCTCCTTTCCTGTTCCCCTGCTTAAACAACTCACCACACTGGTAATGAAAGGCTCCTCCCCTAACACAAGCCACAGCGCCTGCCTGTGCAGCCTGTGAGCTTGTACCCGCTGCGGGCTGGGGATTTCTGTCCTCAGGTTCACTCCCAGCTGCCTGTTTCCTTGCCTCCGGCTAAAACAACTTGCACTGATTCACATGGAACCATTTTGTGCGCCGGGGCAATTTTATCGCATAGACCATGGGGCTGGTTCTATCGACTATACTATAGGGTCCCATGTACAGTGACTCTAAACGCCCCACCCGGGCGTAGTTCCTAACCATGACCTGGTCCCCTATCTCCCACTGATGGCTCTTGTTGGGCTCGAGCAGCAACCAGTTATTCTGATGCTGCTTCCCCATACTACCTGCTGCTTGCCCATAAATCTGTTTTAGGTGCTCGAGGAGTTCTCGGGCGAACTTATCCCGATCTATTTCTCGAAGGTGCCGTTCCGTAAGGACTGGGGCTAGGACATGGGTGGGGGTCCTCATAACCCTACCGGTCATGAGTTTGTGCGGGGAATACCCTGTACTCTTGGACTGGCTGGCCCGGATCCCCATGAGGACTAGAGGCAGGGCTTCTGCCCATTTTTGGGGTGACCCCACTGTCTCTTTCCTCAGCCTTTCCTTAATGGTGCGGTTCATGCGCTCCACAATCCCTGAGGACTGGGGATTGTGAGCAACATGCCATGTCCCCTGAATACCAAGCAGCATGAGGGTGTCCTGGATGACCTGGCCGGTGAAGTGGCTTCCCTGGTCGGACTCCACAAACTGGGGGAGTCCCCACCACGAGAACACATCCCGTACCAAGATCTTTGCAGTCCTCAGTGCTGTGGCTGTTTTACAGGGGAAGGCTTCCAGCCATTTGGAAAACACGTCAACCAGGACGAGGCAGTATTTCTGGCCTCCCTGGGCGGTGGGCAGGGGCCCGATATAGTTGATCTGGATCAACTGCCATGGTCCCTCTACCCTCCTAACGTGTCCCATGGGCACCTTCCTTCTGTGGGGATCGGGGTTATTTGCAGCACACACGAGACAGCTAGCACAGAACTCGCGGACGTCCCCCCGGAGTCCTGGCCACCATCCCGCCTGTTCCACCCGTTGCCAGGTGGTCTCAGGCCCGGGGTGTCCCGCTCCCGGCCCCTCATGGGCCAGCTGAAGGAACTCCCTCCGGTGTTGCTGGGGTACTACCCACTGTTCCTCTCTGAACAGCATGCCTTCCCTTATGGAGAGGGCCGCTGCGCCGTAAAGGCCTTCCAAATTCCTGCCCTCCATTACTGCACTCATGACGACTTTCAGGACTGGGTCCTGGGCTTGGACCGTCTTAAGGTCCGGGGCTAACACTACCCCTAAGCTCCCTTGGGTTCCATCCCTGCCTCTAACTGCCGCCACGGGCCCGGACTCATACGGGTCCCAGAATGTGCCTGTGTGTGCACCCTCCTTGGCCAGCATGTCGGCTTGCTAGTTACCCTGGCTGCGGGGTTCTGTGGAGGAATGGGCCTTCACTTTGTGGATGAAGACCTCACCTTCCTCCCCCACAGCTGCCAGGATTTTCTCCAGCAGGGGCTTTACTGTTAAGGGCTTCCCGTCGGCGGAGGTATATCCGCGACGGGACCAGATGGCCAGGTATTCCGTACACGAGTTGCAAGTGAACATGCTGTCAGAGCAAATCATGTACGGGGTAGGGAAGATTTCGGGGTGGGTAACCACGTACATCACCGCGGACAGTTCAGCCTGTTGGGCACTCATGGTGTTGGGGAGCTTGATTGCCAAGGCAATGTTTGCCGTTGGGTCATAGACTCCACAACCCATGAGTCGTTTGCCAGCAGATACCATGCTGGAACCGTCTACATAGATCTCATGGCCTGAGGGATGTATCCCGGCCCATAAACCCTTCTATGGAACACCGATGGGCTGTTCCAGGATATACCATATTGGCCGCGAGCTTTGGCTCGCAAAGGCCCCTCACCCTCAGATCCATCTGCGAGAGGAGGAGGGTCCAGCGCGCAATGCGGGCACTGCTCACTGTCCCATCTTTAATCCTCCCATCCAGAAGCATCTGGGTGTGTGTGTGGTGTGTGAGGAGAGTGATGGGAGAGGTGCCTGTGAAAATCAAAGATCCTTTCACAGCCCAATGTGTGGCCAAAAGGTGCCATTCACAGTTGGAGTAGCTCCTCTCCACATCTGTGAGGACTCTGGAGGAGTAGACCACGGGCCTTAGCCTGCCGTGCTGCTCCTGGAGCAGCACAGCACTGAGACTATCCTCGCTGGCTGCTACCTCCAAGAAGAACACTTTCCCCCCATCTATGGCCCCTAGAGCTGGTGCAGTCAGCAAGTCTCCCTTGAGTTTAACAAATGCTGCCTGGCAACCCTCATCCCAAAGCCACTCCACTCCCTTATGTAGGATTCGGAGCAGAGGGGCTGCTGTGGCTGCATAGTCCTCAATGAAGTCTCTGCAGTACCCCATTAGCCCTAGAAATGACCTCACACCCCTGACTGTGTTAGGGACCGGTAACTCTTGTACCGCTTCCCTCCTAGCCTTATCTATGGCCCTTTCTCCAGCGCGGACAGTCAGACCCAGGAATTTGACCTCCTGCTGGCCGATCTGCGCTTTCTTTGGGTTTACCTTGAAACCCCTTTTCCTAAGCAGCTCCAGCAGTTCGGCTAATAGTGGGCTGTGCTCCTCTCCTGAATCAGTGGACAGGAGCAGGTCATCCACATATTGAACCAACTGTGCGGACTGGCTGAAATCTTTTAAACTATCTGCCATACACTGGTGGAAGATGCTGAGGCTGTTATGAAAACCTTGTGGCAATCAGTTCCATGTGTACTGTTGCCCCTTAAAGGTAAAAGCAAACTTGTACTGATCCTCCCTCCTTAAAGGGATGGACCAAAACCCGTTAGAAATATCCAGCACCGTGAAAGTGGTCGCGGATGCTGGAATACTTCCTATCAGGTCGGCCACTGCTGCCACCGTGGGTGCACAGGCTGGGATATTGCTGTTAAGCACCCGATAGTCCACCGTGGCTCTCCATGTGTTGTCCGGTTTTCTGACCGGCCAAAGCGGAGAGTTAACATGGGTGGCTATGGGCCTCAACACTCCCTGCTGCACCAAAGAGGACATGGCTGCCTCCATGTCGGGTTCTGCCTCTTTGGGGAAATTATACTGCTTTTGGGGCCAGGCCATGGGGTCCCCGTCCACTCTAACCTCAAACCCTGTGACCCTCCTGCAGTCATTTTTATGCGTGGCAAACGCACCTAGATTAGCCTGCACGACTGCCTCAAATTCCCCCGGGACACGATCGACCACGAGCCCGAGGTCGTAACCTTCTTTAGGCTTCACAGTACACAGGGTCCCCTTCCCTTCCTTGCTGGGGATGACTACTTAACCTCCCTCTCCACCTGTGTTGGCTCCCCACAGGCAATGATTGTGGAGATCCACGAGGATCCCATGGCCCACCAGGAATTCGGCTCCTAGGATCCCCTTCCCTCCCTCTGCCTCCCACCTTGCCAGGATGCACGTCCATTTGGTCTGGATCATTCCCAGGTGGAATGAGAGCGGTTTGGAGAATAATCCCGCCTGTTCCTTACCGGTGAGCCCCGATAAGGCGTATGGAACCCCACTAGACAGAGGTGAGGTGGTGGGACTAGCCGCGCGGATTGTAATGTATGTACCTTTAAGAGAGGAACTATCTTTTACAGCCCCTGTATACTTGTAAGATTCGAAATTTTCAGTAATTAATCACGCAAGAAAATAGGCTTAATAAGACAGTTTATTGACCAAACGAGGCTTGTACAGAAAAACCTTTGATAAAAGGGCATACAAAATGGCCACCGGACCTCATGATCAGTTTCTGCGACCATTTGATTTCTGTTACTGCAAGCCAGACAGGCTTGTGGATTGAGGACAGTAAGCCCGCGAAAGCCAGTATCGGGAAACCGAAACTCATGGAACTGAGCATACATACTAATTAGATTCTAAGTACAGGACAGTTTTGGGTAACAGGATGAGGCCCATCAAGAAATGGGCGGACAATTGAACGAACATTTAAACCCATTTACTGTACAAAGGAAAACCGTTTAACAGCCATCGAGGGCAATCTCCAGACCGATCAATATACGAACCGAGTTACGGTGACAAAGTAAAAGACATTATTGGCCCAGGAAGGCCAGCTAAGCTATCACCAGCTCCCGTTACAAAGACAAAGCGCCCCTGCAGAGATTTCTGCCCGCCAAAAATATTACAAAGACTGGACTATGATTTGGCGGGAGATAAGACTGTCCCAAAAAGGTATAACTGGATTGAAAGGTCCATCAGGGGACGCTTCGCTTCAGATTCACGCTTCGGGAACACGATTCAGTAGTTACGATTCGATTCAGGACGTCTCTTCTTTTGAGAACGCTTCGGGACGGACTCTTCGGCCAAACAAGGCTCGGCCACGACGGGAAAACGAAGGAGGGTGGCCCGGGTACCTTTGTCGGGAGATCATCGACGACCCAGGCCGAAGGAGAAGACACCCTCGGGAAAAATGACAATCCAGGCCGGAGAAAAGGACACTCCGGGCCTAGCACTCCAGTGCCTCAACATCCCATTCGGTAACGGACCTTCCATGTGCATCCATTTCTATAACATCACATCGGTAGCAGAGTCTCCAAGGTGCATCCAGTTCTTCGGCAGCCTTTCAGTAAAGGTAACACAGGTTTAACAGATTCATTCGTGACGAGCGCTCATCAAGGCTGTATCTGCTGCTTCACCGCCAAAGAAAAACAAACTGCGCCAGAAGTTTCCAAATCCACGTGATGACGGAAAGCTGTGCCCAAAAGGCTGCGAACCCCCTTTTCGCAAATCTGAAAGTGGTGAGCATGATCCCGAGTTCCTCAAGTCGAAACTTAGTTTAGGTCTAGGGGAGGGGGTTAAGGGTAATCGTAATGTGTTTCCCCTTTTACGATGTGCCGTGTGTTCCCCATTTCCATAGAGTTAAGTTTATAGATATGTGCATGCTTGTAGTTACTTTAATCTGTGCTTATGACATGTATTTTATAATGCTGCAAACTGTTTAATAATAAAAGCATCCATTTCATGCTATTCAACCTGGTCTATTGAGTTATTCTCTGCACTACAGTTCCCTGCACCTAAGTCCAAGGTCTAGAACCGTAGGGAAGAGTGGGTCGAACCACTCAAGGGTAATTATTGCACAAAGCCTGGTAGGAGACCAGAACGAGCAAGAGAAACCCCCTACAGAGATGGCGACCGTGGCAGGACCTTGGCAGCAGGAATGTAGTGTGTTAGATCAAGGTTTGAATAAACGAAATGTGATGGATGAGAGAATAGCGGATTATGTTTTTGGGAAGGTAAACCTTACAAAACAGTGGATATCTGACCTATTGAGAGATAGGCGCCTGCTAGACGCAGCCATCAAGTGGACAGAAAGCAAAGAGCATAAGAAATCGGTAGAAAAGGCGGTCTGGCTGATGTGCTACAAGAAGCAAGTTCAGCTTTTGGACCAGGTCATTGTAGCACAGACGGCCCAGATAAAAGGGCTACTAACAGAAGTAGAGGAAAAGGTTGTGGGAGATCAGAAACTGATTCAATCGCTTAACGCGCTGAATCAGGAACGTCAATCTGTAACTCACCGCCATGAGACCAGGATAGATTACTTGGAGTGTCAGGTCGTTGAGGCCAGGGCCAGTGAAGGTAGAATGAGAGATAGGTGTTTCCGCCTAGCTAAGCAGGTAGCGACACAGGAGGAAAGTATTTTGGGAGCTAGGGCAGCATACAAGATGGCCATGGAGGATAGGTCTGAGAATACCGACCATAGCGCTTGCCAAAGGGAGCTAGAGGAACTGAGAACGGCCCTAGCGAAGGCAAACGGCTTGGTGTGTCTCATAAACCCACCAGCGAGCCAGCTATTGTTAGCCAAGGAATCCAAAAGACCGATTCCGCAAGAGGCAGTTGGGGTACTGATGCGCTATCGATTCTAATAAAAGGCTGAGTAGAGTTCAGAACAACAGGCTTTTATTAACTACTGAATGCAACTACAAACAGATCAGGACTATGCCTCTAGAGGACGACCGAATGGCAGAGAGCTGCCGTGCAGCCGTCCTTATACCAGGTAGCCAAGGGCGGAGTCAGCTGAGGCATAGTCGGGTATAACAGTGAAACAAGAGTGAACGACAACAACAACAATAGTGAACACCGTGAACGACAGTGGTTTACCACAGGTACTAACCCCCGAGCCCTCGGCACCTCCCGCCTATACTGAGTCTTGGACTCCGGAGAAGGAAATGGGGAAGTCAGACACAGAGGTTCTTGAGGTAGAGCAACACCAGGTAGTAGAGTCGGGACCGGCACCGATGTGTCCCACGCGACACCGGAGGCTCGGTCCGGACCAGGATGGTGAAGACGGACCCCTCGTGAATCAGATCATAATGCCCCATAGTGCACGACAGTTAAGGGAAATGATAAGTCACATCCCAAAACTCTCCGAGTCAGGAGATCCCTCCGTCCATTTTAGGGACGTGGAGCAGACCGCAGCAGTTAATGACTGCGACGGGGTTGAACAGTCCAAAATGCTGCTGTTCTCCCTGGACAGCTCGCTCCTCCAGTGTCTCCCTGACGAGAGCAAGAGAGGGCACAAGGCGTATGAGGAGTTACGGGACGAGATCCTGGAGATTGTAGGGGAGGGTGACGGAACTCCGTTCCTCCGATTGGAAAGGACGGTACAGCTAGAGGGAGAACCCCCACGGGTTTTCGCCGGAAGGTTGTGGCCAGTGTATCGGCGTAGCCGTCCGGGCGGGCCGGACCGGAACGGGCTGAATAATGACCAAAGGGCTCATTGGCTCCGGTGTCTGGTCGCCAATTGCTTGCCACCGGTGAGGGAGCAGGCCAAAACATGGTTTGACCCCACTAACCCCCGCTCCACGGAGGAGTTAGTGCTTGATCAGCTCACGATAAGTTACAGGAACAACAAGAGTAGGGATGTGCCTTCCTCAAAGGGAAAGGTGCATGAGGCGAGGCCTGCAGCTCCTGCTAAAAAGGAATGGCATCAGGAGGGGAATCGCCCTCCCCAAGCCAAGAGCAGTTGTTATGGGTGTGGGAAGGAGGGTCATTGGCACCGGGACTGTAAAAATCCCTGGAAGGATTTAAAGGGAAAAACTCCCTCAGCCCCAGCCCAAGCGCCCGTCCGGGAGAAGGGAGCCGATGTGTTGATCCATCACGATACGATCGAGTCGGTTTTAGAGGCAATGCGGCCTCTAATGACCTCGCAGGGGAAAGTGGCAGTCGTCAACAGCCCTGTTGCTTCCCCAACCCCAACTGAAGCGCCCAAATGACTGAAGCCCGCGCAGCCCGCCTACCTGTGTCCGCTCCGCTATGACGCGTGGAGAAGACCCGTTGTGGAGATGGAGGTGGAGAAGGAAAAGGGTAGTTACCTGTTGGATACGGGAGCATCATGCACCGTGATCCACACAGCTAAGCCTTTTGCCTCACCTCTGTCTACCCAGGCTCCATTCTCAGTAGCGGGTTTCACAGGCAAAGAACAGGCTGGCGCGTACTCCATCCCGCTCTCCATTCATTTGGGAGCACTCCACACCACATGGACGTGTATCCTGTTGAAGTGGAATGAGGGGGGGTGGTAAAGGCATCCTCGGGTCTGATTTCTTGGTGGAACACGGGATCCTCGTGGACCTCAGAAATCACTGTCTCTGGGGAGCCGAGAATGGGTTAGGTAAGGTAGTCGTGATCCCAGGGAAGCGAGAAAAGGGGACCCTGTGCACCATGAAGCCGTCAGGGGGTTACGACCTCGAGCTTCTGGTCGCGGACGTCCCAACAGACTTGCAAGCGTGCGTGTCGGAAAACCTGGCCACGTTTGCCACCCACAAGCATGACTGTGGGAGGGTCACCGGGTTTGAGGTCAGCGTAGATGGGGGCCCCATGATCCGACCCCAAAAGCAGTATAACTTCCCCAAGGAGGCAGAACCCGACATGGAGACAGCAATATCTTCATTGGTGCAGCAGGGCGTGTTGAGGCCAATAGCCACTCACGTGAACTCCCCATTATGGCCGGTAAAGAAGCCGGACAATTCGTGGAGGGCCACGGTGGACTACAGAGTCCTCAATAGTAACATCCCAGCCTGCGCGCCCACGGTAGCAGCAGCTGCCGACCTAATAGGGAGTATTCCAGCATCTGCGACCACGTTCATGGTGCTGGATATCTCGAACGGTTTTTGGTCCATTCCGCTGTGGCGGGAGGATCAGTACAAGTTTGCCTTTCCTTTTAAAGGGCAACAGTACACTTGGAACTGCTTGCCACAGGGTTTTCACAACAGCCCCAGCATTTTCCATCAATGCATGGCAGGAAGTTTAAAGGAATTTAGCCAGCCCAATCAGTTAGTGCAGTATGTGGACGACTTACTCCTGTTCACGGACTCAAGGGAGGAGCACGGCCCACTATTAGCCGAATTATTGGAGCTGCTGGAAAGGAAGGGTTTTAAAGTAAACCCAAAGAAAGCACAAATCGGCCAGCAGGAGGTGAAATTCCTGGGGCTGGCCATCCGCGCTGGGGAAAGAGCCATAGATAAGGCTAGACGGGAATCGGTGCAAGATCTGCCGATCCCTAACACAGTAACGGGTGTAAGGCCCTTTTTGGGATTGACCGGGTACTGCAGAGATTTCATCGAGGACTATGCAGCCACAGCAGCCCCGCTACTCCGACTCTTACACAAGGGAGTCGAGTGGTCTTGGGACGAGGGTTGTCAGGCAGCATTCGAGAAGTTGAAAAGGGATCTGCAGACCGCGCCAGCCCTAGGGGCCATAGATGGGGGGGAGGAGTTTTTCTTGGAAGTAGCCGCTAGTGGAGACAGCCTGAGTGCCGTGCTGCTCCAGGAGCGACACGGCAAGCTGAGACCAGTGGTCTATTCCTCCAGGGTGCTTACGGATGTGGAGAGGAGTTTTTCCAATTGCGAACGGCATCTCCTGGCCACGCATTGGGCTGTGAACAGATCAGTGATCTTCACAGGAACCTCTCCCATCACTCTCCTCACCCATCACACCCCCACAAAGATGCTTCTGGATGGAAGGATTAAGGATGGGACCGTGAGTAGCGCTCGGATTGCGCGCTGGACCCTCCTCCTTTCCCAGATGGATCTCAAAGTTAAAGGTCTCTGCGAGCCAAAGCTCGCAGCCAACATGGTATATCCCGGAACAGCCCATCGGTGTTCCGTAGAAGGGGTATGGGAGGTCGACATAGGTTTACGGGCCGGAATACACCCCACAGGCCGCGTGATCTATGTAGACGGTTCCAGCATGGTATCTGCTGGCGAACGACTCACAGGGTGTGGAGTTTATGGCCCTACGGCAGACATTGCCCTGGCGATTAAGCTCCCCAGCACTATGAGTGCACAGCAGGCTGAACTGTCCGTGGTGGCGTACATGGTTACCCACCCCAAGATCTTCCCAACCCCATACACGATTTGCTCGGACAGCATGTTCACATGCAATTCGTGTACGGAGTACCTCGCCATCTGGTCCCGCCGCGGACATACCTCCGCGGATGGACGGCCTTTATCAGTTAAGCCCTTGCTGGAAAAGATCCTGGCAGCTGTGGGGGAGGAAGGGGAGGTGTTCATCCACAAGGTGAAGGCTCATTCCACCACAGAACCCCGCAGTCAGGGCAACCAGCAGGCGGATGCGCTAGCCAGGGAGGGTGCCCGCAACGGCATTTTCTGGGACACCTATGGACCCGGACCCGTGGCAGCGATCCGTGCCAGGGAGGGAACTCCAGAGAACACAGGGGTGACAACGCCCCTAGACCTAAAGACCGTCCAAACCCTGGATCCCGCCCTAAAAACAGTCCTCAAAGCCATTACTGAGGGCAAGCAGGTAGAGGGACCGTACAGTACGGCAGCCCTCTCAGTCAAGGAAGGCATGCTGTTCCGAGAGGAACAGTGGGTTGTGCCGCAGCAGCACCGGAGGGAATTCCTTCAACTGGCTCATGAGGGTCCAGGGGCAGGACACCCCGGGCCTGAGGTTACCTGGCAACGGGTAGAGCAGGTGGGATGGTGGCCGGGACTTCGAGACGATGTCCGCGAGTTCTGTGCAAGCTGTCTTGTATGCGCTGCCAACAACCCAGACCTCCAGAAAAGGAAGGTGCCCATGGGGCACATCAGGAGGGTAGAGGGACCATGGCAATCGATTCAGGTCGACTACATCGGGCCCCTGCCCGCAGCCCAGGGAGGCTATAAGTACTGCCTTGTCCTGGTGGATGTGTTCACCAAGTGGGTAGAAGCCTTCCCGTGTAGAACAGCTACGGCGCTGGGTACTGCCAAGATCTTGGTCCGGGAAGTGTTCTCACGGTGGGGGCTCCCCCGGTTTGTTGAGTCCGACCGAGGGAGTCATTTCACCGGCCAAGTGATGCAGAACACCCTCATGCTCTTGGGCATTGAAGGGAAGTGGCACGTAGCGTACAATCCCCAGTCATCCGGGATTGTTGAACGCATGAACCGGACCCTCAAGGAAAAGCTGAGGAAAGAGACAATGGGCTCGCCCCAGAAATGAGCGGAGATCCTGCCTTTAGTCCTCATGGGGATCCGGGCCAGCCAGTCCAAAAGTACGGGGTACTCCCCGCACGAATTAATGACTGGAAGGATCATGCGAACACCCACCCATGTACTAGCCCCGGTGCTCACTGAGGGCCAGCTCCAAGAGGTGAAGCGAGACAAGTTTGTCCAAACCCTTTTGGAGCGCCTGAAACAGATTTATGGGCAAGCGGCTGGGAACATGGGGAGACAGCATCAGGGAAATCGACTGTTGCTGGAACCTCGTAAGCAACAAGAGTGGGAAGTCGGAGACCGGGTCATGGTTAGGAACTATGCCCGGGTGGGGAGCTTTGAACCACTGTACATGGGGCCTTACAGCATTGTAGACAAGGCCAGCCCCATGGTTTATGCAGTGAAGGTGCCCCGACGTACTAAATGGTTTCACATTAACCAGTGTAAGCTGTTTAAGCCGGGTGCACAAGGGCCAACAACAGGGGCCAAGTCTGAGGACAAAAATCCTCAGCCTGCGACAGAGTCACAGACCACACAGGCTGGAACTGTAGCCTGCGTGGAGGGAGGAGTCATCCCAATGGAGTGGGAGGTCTCCCCTCTAATTTGGGATTCGGACGAGGAAGAGCCCGAACAGCTCGACCCCGCCCTTGACCCGATCACGGAGGAGGAAGAGTCAGAGGACGAAGATCCCGCCCTCGACTCAAGCTTAGGGGAGGTAGGGATTGGGGGCGGAGACTCACCACCTGTAGGGACAGGTGAGGTGGGGTCGGATGCCACAAATCCCGGCCCCGGGGGGGGGCGGAGCTAGAGGTAAGGGAGCCGGAGCCGGCAGCTGTGGTGGGACCACAGGCTGTGATGGTGAAGGTCCCAGTCCCCGGTCCGTCAGCCCTGGGAGCCTCGCCCAAGGCATCCCCTCGTAGGTCGACTCGAATGCCTCAGCCCAGAAAGCATTGGCCAAATTCTCCTTATTTCCCCCAACCTCGGTCCAGAGCAGCCCAGGAAAGGCACGGTTCCCGTTCAGCAGCGACAGGCTGCGGGGGATCAAAGCCGAAGGTCAGTGGAGCCCCGCCACAGGGAGCGGCACGCTGCAACTCTCACAGGAATTGAGTAGGCCGCCCGAAGGAGGGCGGCGCTGTACATAGGTTTAGGTAATGATAAGTTAAGCTAGGTAATTATAATGATAGTTTAAGGTATGTAAAGTTTAAGAGGATGGGGATGTTTTAAAGGTAGTTTTCGAGGTTTGCCCAGTATGTGTGTTTGTTTGGAAGTGGGGTCAAGGGACCCGTGCGTCCGTTTAATTAGGCCAGCACCTATTGGGAGCCTGGCTACATCCTCTTATCGATTACAGAAACCAGGGATACAATGGAAAGGATTCTCGTAGCGCTCGCGGCGATCGGGTGCGGACTGGCCTACCGAGGCCGCACCAAGGACGTCATCGTGTTCGGATGTTCCGGGGACACAGCCCCCATCGCGACGGATGGGACGGGGAAGCGAGAGGTTGAGGAAACCGCCACCTACTTCCACCAAGGGAGATGGCCAGGATGGCTGGGGACGAATTCTACGGAATGCTCCAGCAATTTCGGTTTTGCCTACCAAGAGACTTCGTTATCGTGCCCTCGGGTGAGGATCCTTGCACCCAGAGTCAGCGTTACCGTGGGAAAGAGGATCTGTTTGGTGTGTAATGGGAACATACCGCTAAGTAGATGGTGGTGGCTACGAAAGCTGGGAAAGGACATGAAGAACTCTACTATCGAGTGGGAGCGACTGGGTAACAATACCCATCGGACAATTACGGGGACTGACGGACAATTACGTGTGTGTTGGGACAAATGGTGGGTACCAGATGAAGGGATATATGTCTGTATGTGGGGTTCAAAACGCGTTTGCCCCAAGGGCGTATCCATCTTTTTCCAGAGGCAGTGGCAGGATGAAGGGAAAGGGATGAGATGGGATGTCAGCACTCGGGCGTGCGGAGCCCCACTCTCCCCGATTCCGGTAAACGCCACTGAACTCATCACCCGCTCACGCAAGCCCCTGCCCACGATTCCGGTAGCGCTAGCCCAGAAGGAAGGGTGCCCCGCCACCACAAAGGGACCCGGGAACGGTTTAGTATTGGTACCCACCGGTCAGGTGCTGTACCAAGGGGTACACTACGCGGTGGCCTCAGTGATTTTAAACCTCACTGAGGTACGATTGCCAGAGTGGTGTCCCAAGGAGACGGAACAGTTGTACCAGGTCCTGTTAACCTGAATGTTCAGACAATTTTACGAGTTTGACTTTGCCGACACCGACAAGGCCAAATTATACACCACACCACAGGAAGTTTTGGATCGGGTAGGGAGGCAAAGAAGGGGTACTGTAAATGACATTTTCACTGCTTTTAACACCGGGACGTCTGTTGTCAACGCTCTAGACAACGTGGAGCTGCAGACACAGATCAATGGTTTAAAAGCCCAGTTAAGGAACATACTGACTAACGAAAATAAGGTAGTGGGTTCTGAGCTACATGAGGACCAGGCCATGACACTACACTTAAAAGAAATAATTGCTGAGCTGGAGAAACACGCTAGAACGGTAAATGCACTCATTAGGGAGGATCGGAATACGTCCGATCAGGCTGCGCAGAACGAGGCCTGTGTGCTATACGGGGCGTGGTTACTGGGCGAGGGCCGCAGTAATCTGGAGGATTTAAAACAAGGTTTGGTCCCGTCCTGGATCAGCAACAAGCACTTGCAAGTGCTCCACCCTTTTGAGAACGCATTAAGTCCATGCCAGCTCAAACTAGCTGCAGAGGTGTACCCAGTCCCAGTGGACTGCGGACGCTCGAATCACACTATCATGGGAATAGTGGTAAGGATGCCGGTGTTGGGTCCCGCAGCAAAGCCCGCCCCGGTATACAGGGTGGAGAACATTGGAGTCATTCAGGGGGGTGCGCAAATTCGTTACGCAGTGGTCCCGCCTTATGTCATCAGATGGGAGCGTACGATGACAGGCACCGACCTCTCAGGGTGTCGAAGCCGGGGAGCACACATCATCCTGTGTCCCCAGCACTTGAATGCCTTTTTGAAACCACAGTGCGGGTTCAGAGCCGCTAGCGTGAAGCCGATAAATTGCACCATGGAGGCAATGGCAAAGGACCATGTGCCCCCGCAGGTGGCATATATCGGAGGTGGGACATACTGTGTCACCACTGCAGCGCCTCACGACCGCCACGGACAGCACGGGTGGTGTCCGGTCAGTGACAGCAGCTTCTGTTTAAAACCCAGGGCTGAAGTTCAAATGGCACAACAACAGATTGTCCCCATTCCTGTACCTTCCACTGTTCACCTCACTGTAAAAGAGAATTTCACGGACTTGCAGCGATTCATCGTGCATTTTGGTTATGTCATTCCCCCTCTTCCCGAACACCTCACCAAGATTTTAAAAGCCGTTATAGTTTCACAGAAGCATTTTTACACACTGGAGCAGAAGACATTAGAGATAGGGAAAGACATATTGGACATAGTCACCCCATCATGGTCGGACCTGTTCACTAATATAGAGATCCCGGCCTGGATTAGAATAGCATCCCATATCCTAGTAGTGTGTCAGGTTTTAATTGTAATATTCCTACTGTTCGTGCATTGCAAGAGAGGCAAACGCCTCCAGAGGCACGAGAACACAGGGGAATGGAGAGAACGCTATGTACGAGTGGGGGAAGAGGACACCCCAGTTTAAGCTGCTAAGTATTAAAAGTTAAAGTGTCCCTCCACTCTTGGTTTTAGCCACTGCATGATTTAAGTGTGTGAATACTGTTGTATTATAGCCGTTGATAAGATTTTCTCATTTTTTGATTAATAAAATATGTATGCAGGTGGTGTAAGGGGTATCGGCCCCTTCACATCTGAAAGATGAATGTGTTATAGTTTAAGGTAGTACTGCCTATGATTGTCCAACTGTACACAATGTAATTTTTCTGAAATGGGAACTGCATGTGTCGTGGGGGTCATAGATAGCTAATTACCAGGAATGTTTGGATGTGAGGAATGAGGGAAAATTTGCTCACCAAGGGTCAATTGATACTTTAAGCAAGCTATCAGTATCACAGGAGGGACTGTAAGATTCGAAATTTTCAGTAATTAATCACGCAAGAAAATAGGCTTAATAAGACAGTTTATTGACCAAAAGAGGCTTGTACAGAAAAACCTTTGATAAAAGGGCATACAAAATGGCCACCGGACCTCATGATCAGTTTCTGCGACCATTTGATTTCTGTTACTGCAAGCCAGACAGGCTTGTGGATTGAGGACAGTAAGCCCGCGAAAGCCAATATCGGGAAACCGAAACTCATGGAACTGAGCATACATACTAATTAGATTCTAAGTACAGGACAGTTTTGGGTAACAGGATGAGGCCCATCAAGAAATGGGCGGACAATTGAACGAACTCTTAAACCCATTTACTGTACAAAGGAAAACCGTTTAACAGCCATCGAGGGCAATCTCCAGACCGATCAATATACGAACCGAGTTACGGTGACAAAGTAAAAGACATTATCGGCCCAGGAAGGCCAGCTAAGCTATCACCAGATCCCGTTACAAAGACAAAGCGCCCCTGCAGAGATTTCTGCCCGCCAAAAATATTACAAAGACTGGACTATGATTTGGTGGGAGATAAGACTGTCCCAAAAAGGTATAGCTGGATTGAAAGGTCCATCAGGGGACGCTTCGCTTCAGATTCACGCTTCGGGAACACGATTCAGTAGTTACGATTCGATTCAGGACGTCTCTTCTTTTGAGAACGCTTCGGGACGGACTCTTCGGCCAAACAAGGCTCGGCCACGACGGGAAGACGAAGGAGGGTGGCCCGGGTACCTTTGTCGGGAGATCATCGACGACCCAGGCCGAAGGAGAAGACACCCTCGGGAAAAACGACAATCCAGGCCGGAGAAAAGGACACTCCGGACCTAGCACTCCAATGCCTCAACATCCCATTCGGTAACGGACCTTCCATGTGCATCCATTTCTACAACATCACATCGGTAGCAGAGTCTCCAAGGTGCATCCAGTTCTTCGGCAGCCTTTCAGTAAAGGTAACACAGGTTTAACGGATTCATCCGTGACGAGCGCTCATCAAGGCTGTATCTGCTGCTTCACCGCCAAAGAAAAACAAACTGCGCCAGAAGTTTCCAAATCCACGTGACGACGGAAAGCTGTGCCCAAAAGGCTGCGAACCCCCTTTTCGTGAATCTGAAAGTGGTGAGCATGATCCCGAGTTCCTCAAGTCGAAACTTAGTTTAGGTCTAGGGGAGGGGGTTAAGGGTAATCGTAATGTGTTTCCCCTTTTACGATGTGCCGTGTGTTCCCCATTTCCATAGAGTTAAGTTTATAGATATGTGCATGCTCGTAGTTACTTTAATCCGTGCTTATGACATGTATTTTATAATGCTGCAAACTGTTTAATAATAAAAGCATCCATTTCGTGCTATTCAACCTGGTCTATTGAGTTTTTCTCTGCACTACAGTTCCCTGCACCTAAGTCCAAGGTCTAGAACCGTAGGGAAGAGTGGGTCGAACCATTCAAGTGTAATTATTGCACGAAGCCTGGTAGGAGACCAGAACGAGCAAGAGAAACCCCCTACAACTGCAGTACCAGTAGTGACCACACCTGTATATAACACCATGTAATAATTTGTACAGTTAGTTCCAGCATACCCTCTGTTCAGTAAACACCTGTTATTACCGTTCTCCTGCAGTCCGTGTGTTATTGATACGCGGACACTACAGTGGTGACGAGCGGGTTCAAACTCACCTGCAGTACTGCATCACCTCACGGGGATCCATCCCTGAAAAGAAGCTTCTTGGAGGTCGAAGCCAGAGCAACAGGCGTCGACCGTGGGCAACCGCCCAGCGATCCATCCATCGGAGTTCAGAGAATCGCAGGGGAAGCTGTGGAGAGCTGGGCTTGGTTCTCCAGTCAAGGTGTTCCAGCAAATCGGGCTGGTAGCAGGTAGTGCGCTGACCCTTCCCGGACTGCAGCGGACTAGAGCTCGATCGAGCGGCTCTGCAAGGGGGCCGAGCAGCGTCGTCGGGAAGAAAAAGAGAGAGAGAGGGTGGAGCGCACAGGGCGTGGCCGGTGCTCAAGAGCCGGGCAGCATTAAAGGAAATAAAAAAGGGGAAAGGAAAAGAGACACACAGTGGACAGCGTCAAAGAAGAATAAAACTAAGAAAATTAATTAACAAGAGACACGCAGAAAGCCGCGGGGTGCCGCCATTACTATTTAGAACGCTAGGAGCAGCATTGGCAGCAGGGGGAAGAAGGAAAAGCGTTGGAGGCGCCATTTTAATCCATTGTGGAAGAAGGAAAAGCACGGGAGACGCCATTTTAAACCACCCAAGATGCCGAAGAGTGGCAGCATCACTGCTTTCGACAATGAAATAGAAGACTGGACCACGTCTGTGGAAAGAATTGAAGTGTACTGCAAGGCAAATGAGGTGGCCGATGAAAAGAAAGCATCGGTATTATTGAATTTGATGGGCGCGAGAGCATACGGCCTATTGCGGAATTTAATTACCCAGCTAAACCAATGGAGAAAAGCTTTGAAGAGATTGTCAATATCTTATAGGAACATCTAAACCCTACACCGCTGCTGATAGCAGAAAGATTCAAGTTCCATAAAAGAAACCAACACAAAGACGAGAGTAATGCTGACTATCTTACGGAACTACGCAAGTTATCGAAACACTGCCAGTTCGGAGCAGGACTGGCAGATACCTTAAGGGATAAGTTTGTCTGCGGGCTCCAGAGTGAAGGAACCCAGAAACGACTACTTTCGGAAAAGGACCTTACGCTAGAAAAGGCTTTCAGCGTTGCAGTACCCTATGAAGCAGCAGCACGGGGAGCTGCGGAAATACAACAGAAACTGCAAGAATATAGCACCAATGAAATGGCATATGGAGCAGAAGAGTGCTATCGCTGCGGCAGAACAACCCATGACCAGAAGGATTGCTGGTTTAAGGACAAAGTATGCAGGCAATGTGGAAAAGTGGGACACATAGCACGAGTCTGCAGGTCGGGAAAGAAAACCAACACTAAAAGAACTACTAAAGAAAAGTACAAGAAAGTACAAAAGATGACGGACAGTAGTTCAGAAGATCAGAAGAGTGATAATGACTCCTGGTGCAGGAGACTAAGTTGTCTAAAGTTACACAACGTGATCGCAAAGGAGGATCACCGAACCATTTGGGTCACCCTCATGATAGCAGGGTCCCAAGTAAAGATGGAATTGGACACAGGATCAGCCCTAACAGTCATGAATCGACGAGACTACGAGCGGCTATTCTCACACATACCTTTGAAGGACATGTCCATTGTCTTGAAGACATATACGGGGCAATACAGAGGAAAAATAAGGGTGCCCATTAAATACAATGGCAAGGAAACACAGAAACTGTATCTATATATACTACAAGATGGAGGACCACCATTATTGGGACGAGAATGGATCCGAAAAATACAATTGGATTGGCATTCCATTCAGGCGCTAACTGTGGCTGACAAAAAGGATGACAACGTCACACCTGGATGACTGTCAAAAATTCTAACTGACGTGAAAGAGGTGTTCCAGCAAGGACTTGGGACTCTAAAAGACGTAACGGCAACGATAAAAATTGAAGATAACGCAAACCCCAAATTTTTTAAGGCCAGACCGGTACCGTATGCAATCCGCCCAGCCATCGAAGCAGAGCTGGAGAGTCTGGAGCATTCGGGTGTGCTGTCCAAGGTGGACTGGAGCGAGTGGGCCACACCCATCATTCCTGTAATGAAGAAATCATTGAGCAGCACGCCTGGGGAGCCGAAGAAGGTTCGCATCTGTGGGGATTAAGGTAACTGTGAACCCAGTCCTTCACAAGGTACAATATCCACTTCCGCGGATAGAAGATATTTTCGCCTCACTATCTGGAGGGAAACGCTTTACAAAGATTGATCTGGCCCAAGCGTATCTACAAATGGAGGTAGAAGAAGCATCTGGAAAATACCTCACGATAAACACTCACAAAGGTCTTTACCAGTACAACCGACTGGTATTCGGGGTAGCATCAGCTCCGGCTATTTGGCAGAGGGCGATGGAACAAGTCCTGCAAGGGATCCTGGGGACCCAGTGTTATTTGGACGACATCCTGGTTACGGGCGAAAATGACAGTGAACACCTTGCCAACCTGGAGCAGGTGCTCACTAGATTACAAGAATATGGGCTACGAGCCAACCGCCCCAAATGCGAGTTTTTCAGGAAACAAATCTCGTATTGTGGCCACGTGATTGATGAAGAGGGGTTACATAAGTCCCCAGACAATATTGAGGCAGTAGTCAAGGCTCCAGCACCGGAAAATGTGTCGCAACTGAGGTCGTTCCTCGGGTTGGTGAACTACTACCATAAGTTCTTGCCAAATTTGTCTACAATTCTGCACCCACTGAATGCCCTGCTGCAAACTGGAGTAGCATGGAAATGGAGTGATGAGTGTAAGCGTGCCTTTCAGAAATGTAAATGCCTAATCACTTCAAAAGAAGTATTGGCCCACTACAATCCAACACTACCAATTCGGTTGGCATGTGATGCGTCTCCCTACGGCATTGGAGCGGTGCTGTCGCACAAATTCCTTGACGGTTCAGAGAGGCCAATAGCCTTTGCGTCATGCTCGGTAACCTCAGCTGAGCGTAACTATGCCCAGATTGACAGGGAGGCCCTCAGCCAGGTGTGGGTGGTGAAGAAGTTCAATCACTATCTGCACAGGCAGAAATTCACCTTACTGACTGATCACCAGCCTCTTCTCTCCATTTTTAACCCAAAGAAGGGCATTCCGGTGATGACGGCGCAATGGCTGCAAAGATGGTCACTTTTTCTAGGGGCACATCAATACGACATAGAGTATAAGGGCACGAAACGGCATGGAAACGCTGATGGGCTGTCGCGCCTGCCGCTGCCTACGGTGGAGGAAGCACCTGCAGTGGACCCTGTTGAAATATTCCATTCGACCATAGTCGAATGTCTACCTGTTACAAACTCAAGTATAGAGAAGGAAACCCGAAATGACCCGACACTCTCTCGGGTCTATGATTTGATGGTGAAGGGATGGCCAGCACATGGCAACTCACTGTTGCCAGCATTCTCGCTAAGTCTGTGTGCCCGGGGACCTTGATGTGTGGATCCCGAGTGGTAATTCCACCCAAGTTGAGAGATAGAGTGCTCAATGAGCTTCATGAGGGTCATCTGGGAGGGGTAAAAATGAAAAGCCTAGCCAGGGCGTTTGTGTGGTGGCCGGGAATCGATAAAGAAATCGAGGAAATGACCAAGAGATGCACAGGATGCCAGAAAGTCCAAAACGCTCCACCACAGACCCCGCTACACCCATGGAAGTGGCCCTCATCTCCATGGCAACGGGTACACATTGATTTTGCTGGTCCATTTATGGACTCAATGTTTTTAATCGCCGTCGATGCACATTTGAAATGGCCAGAGGTCATCAAAATGTCCTCCACCACCACGGAGAAAACTATTGCAGTCCTACGGACCATCTTCGCCAGGAATGGCTTGCCAGAGCAGATTTGCTCCGACAATGGACCGCAGTTTGTGTCCGAGGTTTTCCGGAGGTTTTTGAGGAATAATGGGGTAAAGCATTACACATCCGCCCCATATCATCCAGCCTCAAATGGATTGGCTGAGAGGTTTGTTCAAACCTTTAAAAAAGCAATAAAGGTGATGTATAATGACAATATACCACTACAACACAAGGTGGATAATTTCTTGTTTGTTTACCAGAATGCGACACATGCAGTCACCAACCAAGCTCCAGCCATGATGTTCTTTAACCGAAGGTTAAGATGTCACCTGGATTTGCTCAAACCAAACATAAGACGAGATGTTGAGAATAAGCAATTCCAGCACATCAATGAGAAGCCAACCAGGAGCTTCAAGATAGGGCAACCAGTCTTGGCTCGCGACTACCGAACAGAAAAATGGCAGCCTGGAACGTTATGCACACGGCAGGGACCACTAATGTACACAGTGGACGTTGGAGAGAGCATCGTGAGACGCCATGCTGACCAGATTCTAGAGTCACAGGAACAAGTCAAACCCATACCACGATCATACGCACCTGGTGATGAACCCGAAGTACAGATTGCGTCTACCTCAGAATCAGTGGTATTGGAAGCTGACGAACCAACCAATGACAATGAGCCAGAATCGACTCCGCTGCAAGAACAGGATACTCGAGAAAGGTGCTATCCAGACAGGATCAGGAAGCCTCCTCAAAGACTGAATTTATAAATGATTACTTTCAGCTGATGTATATAGTACAAAGAAAATTGTAATTGTAATTAGTTAATATTTAATTGTTAAATGAATGTTATGTACTGTTTATCTAAAAGGGGAGGAATTGTAATGTATGTACCTTTAAGAGAGGAACTATCTTTTACAGCCCCTGTATACTGCAGTACCAGTAGTGACCACACCTGTATATAACACCGTGTAGTAATTTGTACAGTTAGTTCCAGCATACCCTCTGTTCAGTAAACACCTGTTATTACCGTTCTCCTGCAGTCCGTGTGTTATTGGTACGCGGACACTACACGAATCACAGTGCATAATGCTCCCATATCCAGTAGATAGGTCCCTTTAACCCTCTCAACCTCCATCTGTACAAGCGGTCTCTTCCATCCATCATACCGGAGGTCACACAGGTAGACAGGCTGTGTGGGCTCTAGTCATAGTGGGGCGGCAGAGAGGGCCGAGGGAGGCACAGCACCGGTGGTGGCAGCTATTTTTCCCTGGCTGGCCAGGAGAGACCGTAGGGACCGTAAAAATGACTCAATAGCTGCGGGAGGGAGGTCTGGTCCAGCCTTTTGGGCTGGGTCTGTGGGATCCTTTCCCTTGACCTTCCAAGGATTTTTACAGTCTTTTCTCCAGTGACCATCTTTCCCGCACCCGTAGCAATTTAACCTAGCCTGAGAGGGCCGGTTCCCCTCCTGGTGCCACTGTTTCTTACTCTGGCTCCCAGGTTTAACCTCAGGGAATCTTCCCTTGGGTTGGGGAGCCTCGATACCCCTCATGTTCCTGAAGGCTACTGTGAGCCGACGGATCACTGCTTCTTCGGTGGTCTGGGGGTTTCGGGGGTCAAACCAAGCCACGACCTGGGCTTGGATCTGGGGTAGGCTGTTTGTCATGAGACACCGGAGCCAGTGAGTCAATTGGACTGGGTCCAGTGCTGCCCGCCCTGGCATGCGCTCCGGTAGACTGGCCACAGCCTGTCTGTGAACGCCTGCGGGGACTCCCCTGGGAGCTGCACTGTTCTTTCCACCCGAGCGATTGGGCTACCATCATTGAGTCCCATGGCCTCCAATACCTCATTCTTGAGACCCTCATAATCCCTGTGCCCCCTTTTGCACTCGCCAGATAGGGCCTGGAGGAGATCACCTGCCAGGGAAAACAGGAGCATTTTTGCTTGCTCTGCATCATCACAGTCATTTACACAAGCTGCCTGTTCTATCTCCCTGAAGTGCAGAGAGGGGTCTCCCTTTTTAGTGAGCTTGGGGATGTGGCTAACCATGCCCCTGAGCTGGTGGGTGCCATACAGCACCAGAAACTGATTCTGGATGGCCCCTGTGCCATCTTCATCAACGGGCGGACCGTACCTCAGTTGTCGGAGGGAATACACTGGTCCTGGTCCCGGCCTATCTAGCGGGGCCTGCTATGCTTCCTCTACCACCTCATCCTCCACCCCCCTTTGCTGCCAGAGCTCCTGAAAGCTTGGAGCCATGGGTGGCGGTCGTGGGACCTCTGATTCCCTGACCAACCTTTCCCTGGGTGTTGCCTGTGGGACGGTTTTACTTGGGTTGCCAGTAAAATCCAACTGACCTGCCTTCGGGCTGATCAGACATATCATCCCCTTTGCCCTCTTTAAAGCCATATTCAAGCTTACGATCTCTGCCCTACAGGGGCCATGATCTGCTTCCTCAAACCCTTGCTCGCAGGCCAGCTTATACGCTGCCTTTACCTCCCTAACCTTTTCCTCCTGCTCTTTTATTTCTTGTACGAGGTGAGCGTTCTCCTCCCGCACCCTCATCTCATTGCTCTTGGCCTCTGCAACTAGGCACTTCAGATACTCTGACTCGTGCCTCGTATGGCTTTTGCCCTCACTAAACTGAACCACCAGGCGCTCTATCTTGACCTGGTATTCTTCAACCTCCCTTTCCCTATCCCAACTCTCTGCTCTAGATTCCCTAAGCCTGCGGGTGACTTCCCGAAGCCTGCAGGCACCTCACCACAAACAAACCAGTGGGATAAAAAGAAAACCAATAACTGCTGCTCTTTCCAGACCCAAACCACCATCTGCTACATCGCACACCATTGCCGACGGTCCTGCCGCAGTCGTCATTTTGTAGGAATTAATAAGCGGGGTTGGGGTTATTGTCTCTGGCCAGTCAGAAGCCTCTGAGCTGCTCCAGGGACCCCGGTGCGGTTTCGAATCGCTCCCCTATTCCTGGTTCTGACCGCCGGACTTATTCAGTAGCGATGTAGACAGAAAACATGACTCGTGGTTGGGTACAAAACAGACCAGTATTTATTGAAACAAAAAGAAACAAATTGAAAATAAACAATACAGCACACCTATGCTGAAATACAGCACTTTACTTCTCACAGTACACTTTAGTGTCTACTACAGCACTCATTTGCTTAATAGAACACTGTTACTTAAATGCAGCACTTTACTTCTTAGTACAACACTGTTACTTAGATACAGCACTTTTAATACAGCTACTTAGTGTTCACTACAGCACTTATCTGCTTAGTGCAACACTGTTACTTAGATACAGCACTTTTAATACAGCTACTTAGTGTTCACTACAGCACCTTTCTGCTTAATGCAACACCTTTACTTAAATAGGGGAGGAGAAAACGGACACAACAAGGGAAAATTGACTAAAATTACAGTTTAACAAGATTCCCCTTAATTCCCACCCTTATACCTATTCTAAGTTGCCTTGTAATGGGCCAGAAAATGTATGCTCACCAATGAACGCCTGCCCCGTGCCCTTGCGGTCTTAGATTCTTCACCACCCTGAAGATAGAGATACCCCAGTGTTTAAAAGTAACTGCTGGTATTCCACTCCCTTGGGCGGGCTCCCAAGTTGTAGAGGGCACGGAGGCAAGGCTGCAGAGAGAGAGAGAGATGACTTCTTGAGAGGCTATCTTATAACCCATTTGGGGCCGAAATCTTCCCGCCCAAATCCGGATGCATCTGGGCTAAACAAAAGGGAACCAAACTGTCCCCATTGACTGATGGGTTTTGGAGGAATCACCCATTCATTGTGATGGGTTTTTAAATGCTTCCGCATTCTTATGATGGGTTGAATGAAACTGTCTCAGTTTGAAAAACCATGTCTATTTCCTTAATTGCTAAGTAAACAGCCCTTGGATGTTAGTGTAAACAAACTAATTGTCCTGTGGTCACGCCCAACCACAATTGATTGGCAGTCTCAAGTGGTTCAACATTGTAGCAGTTTAGTGTAAACAAACATCGATTGTCCTGCAGGGAGGGAAACTCCCTGAACTGCCTTTGATTGACAGTTTAACTACTCCATTGCTTCAAGGGCTGTTTTTTTTTCTAAATCCTTTGTCAGCCATCTTTGATTTTCCCTTTTCATATGCACACAGTCTGTGTGATGTCTCCTGCCATGAGGTCAGACAGCCATCTTTGATTATCCTTTTTCCCAGACACACACACGCTCCCTTTTCAGTCATCTTTGTCAGCCCGTGCTTTGAATAGAGACTGTCCTTTTGTCTTCTGCCACGAGGTCTGACGGCCATTTTGATCCCTGGCTTTTTAAAGATATATTCTACCCAGGTATTTTTTAATCAAAAAATCAATCTTCGGAACTGTAGGAAATTTTGAAGTTATTGTGAAACCCTACACTATCTCCAACAAGCGAGAGTCTAACCACCGCCCCTTGACATTCAACGGCATTACCATCACCGAATCCCCCACCACCAACATCCTGGGGGTCACAATTGACCAGAAACCTAACTGGACCAACCACATAAATACTGTGGCTACAAGAGCAGTTCAGAGGCTGGGTATTCTGTGATGAGTGTCTCACCTCCTGACTCATCAAAGCCTTTCCACCATCTACAAGGCACAAGTAAGGAGTGCGATGGAATACTCTCCACTTGCCTGGATGAGTGCAGCTCCAACAACACTCTAGAAGCTTGACACCATCCAAGACAAAGCAGCTCACTTGATTGGCAACCCATCCACCACCTTAAACATTCACTCCCTCCAACACCGGTGCACCGTGGCTGCAGTGTGTACCATCTACAAGTTGCACTGTAGCAACTTGCCAAGGCTTCTTTGGCAGCACCTCCCAAACCCATGGCCTCTTCCACCTAGAAGGACAAGGGCAGCAGGCGCATGGGAACATCATCACTTCCAAGTCTCCAAGTGCCCCATCAGGTCACAAACCATCCTGATTTGGAAATATATTGCTGTTTCTTCATTGTCGCTGGGTCAAAAAATGGAACTCCCTCCCTAACAGTACTGTGGGAGTACCTTCACCACACGGACTGCAGCGGTTCAAGAAGACGGCTCACCACCACCTTCTCAAGGGCAATTAGGGATGGGCAATGAATGCTGGCCTTGCCAGTGACGCCCACATCCCACGAACGAATAAAAAAAAATCTCCCTCACGCCTAATCCCGCCCACCACCGCCCCCCCTTCCCCCCCACCCCCGTAGTGCTGTCGGTAACAGTTTTGCCGGGAGCCTCAATGCCAGGCGGATCGTGACATCAGTGGGTCTTCATCCGGAATGCCTCCTCACGGAATGATAGAAGTCTGGTCTTTGCCCGGAATTCCCTCTCACAGAATGGTAGGAGTCTGCTTCTTAATCTGATTGTTGGCCAGCTTCAGAAAGGTATGTGTGAAATATAGCTCATCCAAACTACACATCACGGACCACAGAATAGAATAATCTCTTTCAATTTGGGACCATTCCCAGTCTCAATGTGTATTCAACTGGACGAACTCACTAACAAAACCAACAACTGCTTCTGAGGATTTCTTGCTGATTTACTGTAAATTTTATAATAATATCTGCTATTGTCAGATATTGCCCTGTACCCGCTACCCACTGGGTACAAGGGAGTTAAACTGAGCTTGCTGCTGCCAAGTGAAATGGTGTCCCCATGCTGGGGGCATGAGGGCTTATGTGCAGTGAGTCAGTTACTGCAGTTTGTATAGAAAATATTATGACGAAGGTAAGAATTTTTAAAAATTTATTTAATGGATCAAGCTTAGAACCATTCACCCTTGTGCAATCCCTCAGTGCCCTCAGTTACTGTGCCTTTGCCTACTCTAGTGCTCCTACGAAGTGTTGGCCCACTAGTGGCTGCAGCACGGCTGGTGGAAGGCTGCTGAGTGTCCCTGCGGGAGACTCCAGATGGCCTTGCAGGACATCCTAGACAAGCTCTGGACCTGGAAGGCCCGGTTGTAGACTGCACCACCTCAGCATGGGCGGCAGCAGTCTGGGCTGACTGGATGACAGGCAGCGACAAGGGCAATGGTGGAGTGGCAGTGGTGGGAGCAGGAAGGCTGTCATCCTGAGAGAGGACAGTAGGTTCTTGCTCCACTGACCCACTGCCATCCCCCGGGGCAGCACCTCAGCATCCCTAGCAATCTGTTGCAGCACAGATTGCTGGCCTGCTGCGACACTGTGAAAGCCCCGGTCAACGGTGGTAGACCCAGCCACGATGGCAGCAGTCAGAGCTTGCGTGGCATCAAGCTGAGATTGCATGAGAGCAGTCTGAGAATCGATGGCACCAAGCATAGACTGCATTACAGCACTAAGACATTGCATCGCTTCCGCCTGTGCTTCAATGGAAGCTGCCAGATCGCCCATCACACGTGGCATCAGGTCTGGATCGCCACGGTCTCTCTGGGAGTCTACCATCCTTTGCAGACTGGAAATGATGGTCTCCATGGTGTGCGCAGAGTTCTGTACAATGTTGGAGGCAGACTCCTCCATGTTCCTTATCATTGCCGAGAGGCTCTCGGGCACCCTTGTCATCAAATCAAAATCAAATCAAATCAACCTTTATTGTCATTGTTAGTGCACAAGTGCAGTTCAACGAAATGTAGGCTTGCGGCTCCCGAGAGTGTACATTTAGATTAAGACATTTAAACATTCAACATACATTTGGCTTGTAATACATTAACATGAACATAACCATAATAAAGTGCATTGGCAGATGTGCAGGCTTTAGAGTTTATTTGTGGAGTTCAGTAGGATGACAGCCCTGGGAAAGAAGCTGTTCCTAAATCTGGTCGTACGGGTGCGAATGCATCTGTAGCGTCTCCCAGATGGCAGGAGGGCGAACAGACTGTGGCTGGGGTGGGTAGGGTCTTTGATGATGGACCGTGACCTCCGTAAACAGCGTTTCTGGTATCTGTGCTCTATGGTCGGTAGCCGGGTGCCGGTAATGCGTTGGGCAGTTTTGACTACCCGCTGCAGGGCTTTCCGGTCATAGTAGCTACAGCTGCCATACCATACTGTGATACAGTTTGTCAGGATGCTCTCTGTTGCACCTATCATCTCCGTGTGCATGCCCATCACACTTCTTCTAAAGGCCTCCCCATCGAGGTCAATTTCAATTTCAATTTCAATTTTATTTGTCACATAACCAAATACAACAAGTGAAATCCAGTCAGTGAAATGCTTTTTTCTTAACGAGCCGAGCGCACCAAGCAGGTCCTCACCTGAGTCCTGTGCCGCAGAATTCACGCATGAACTCACCCTCCGAGGAGTTGGCCCCTGAGCTATCCTTTCCCCCTGGGCTTGTTGCAACCCACTCGTCCCCAGTGCCTCACCTTGTGCAGATCCTGCTACTATACTAGCCTCTAAAGGATGCATAGTGCCAGTATCTGAGCTGGTGCCTGCGGGTGTGACATGCAGTGGCACAGTGTGTTCTTCCTCCTCCTCTTCTTCCGCCTCACTCTCTATGGTGCCCTCAGGGGCAGGCTGCTCAGGTGCTAGCTCATTATCTAAAAGCATAAATGCACAAGAGTCGGGTTAAGGTGAGGGGAAGGGGGCAGGAAGGGGGAAATGCATGCATACAGCATGATTAGCTGGAAAGTGGGAAATGCTTGTGGGGGGAGGGGGGAATGGGATGTGAGAAGAAGGAGCAGGGATGAACATACCATTCTTGTCCCCAAGGGGGGTCAACGTCGCCAGTGGTCACGGCACCCACTACCTGGTGCCCAGTAATCTGCAGCACTCGATTCTCCAGCGCAGACAGTGGTTGGGTGTCGGCTTGTCCCCCACCTGTGCATTCCTGCTCTCTCCTGTTGTGAGCGACCTTGGCCTGCAAGGGAAAGGAAAGTGTGTGTGTGAGTGTGGAGCAATGTGTTTGGGTGATGTGCCTGCCATAGTTGAATAGCTGTCATTGTGTGCAAGGTGTGAGATGTGGGGTGAGTGTTGGTAGGAAGAGATTGTTGATGGGTGAGTGCTGGAGTTTTGGTGCTTTGGGCAGTGTGTGAAGACTGTGGTTCAGATGGTGGTATGTAGCATTTATTGAAGCATTCATCCACCCATACCACTCGAGTGAGGTTGTTAAATTTCTTCCTGCACTGTGTGTGGGTCCTGGGAACCACAGTGCTGCCTGAGACGTGCCCGAGACGTGCTGCCCCACATGGTGCGGAAGACCTGTGGTGAGGGCCTCCTACCACTTGCCGGGTAGAGCAGTGCCCTCCATCTCTCCACAGCGGACACCAATGCCGCTAATGCTCTCTCACTGGGGCGTGGCTCTGATATGAGTATGGCTGTTTCAGTCCTCTGGCTCCTTCTCCTTGTCCTGCTGTTGCTTGCTGAGGCAGCTGTACAGCCAGCAATGCTGCAAATGATGTTCTGCAGCATCAATGAACCGCCCCTTTAAGTACTGAAAAAAGCCTGTGGCAATCATGACTTGCGATTAGACTGCACCTGATGTTGGTCCACCCTTTGAGTGTAACATCATTGTCCTTTATTTTCTACAATTAAAATTGCACTGTAAAATATCACTTTGTCTTTAGAATAGACTTAATAGACCACCATTATACCCCAAACATTGGTATAACTTCCATCACCAGTGAACCCTTGCAAGAGGCAATGATCAGTCCAATATCACAAATGACTCGGAGGGCTTTTATTCAAATCAACAACACTGGGATATTTACAAAAACTGACTTGACAATCATTTGGAGTCTGAAAACAAATGTTTTATGGAGCACTCTTTGCGAGTTGCACGAGCGAGGGTACAAAGGAAATTTATGAGGATATGGCCAGGACTGTAGAATTTTAGCTCTGAGGAAAGATTGGATAGGCTGAGGTTGTTTTCTTTGGAACAGAGGAGGCTGAGGGGAGATTTAATTGAGGTGTATAAAATTATAAGGGGCCTAGATAAAGTGGATAGGAAGGACCTATTTCCCCTAGCAGAGAGGTCAATAACCAGGGGGCATAGATTTAAAGTAATTGGTAGGTTTAGAGGGCATTTGAGGAGAACATTGTTCTCCCAGAGGGTAGTGGGAGTCTGGAACTCACTGCTTGAAAGGGTGGTAGAGGCAGAAACACTTATCACATTTAAAAAGTGCTTGGATGTGCACTTGAAGTGCTGTAACCCACAAGGCTACGGGCCAAGAGCTGGAAACTGGGATTAGGCTGGGTAATTCTTTTTCAGCTGGCATATTCACGATAGGCCGAATGGCCTCCTTCTGTGCTGTAAATTTCTATGATTCAACAATTCCAGGATAATTGATGCTCAAGGTTTCAGTTGTCTGTTCCCAGCCTGTCTCTAACTTTGGGTTGTGAAGCATAAACCGCAGTATCGAGGGTAACAGAAAACCTAGGGGGAGAAATTGGCCTCCTTTGCGCCTCCTGTTAGCCCCTCCAAGAGGGCAATAACGGGGCGCTAAGGGCTTACGACTGGGCACGGCAAAATTACCGATGCCCGCGAACCTCCACATCGGGCTAGCGCCGGCGCTGAAACTTACCTCCTCGATCTCCTGCGCCCCGGAGATCGTGACGTCATCCGGTGCGCAGCGCCCTGTTATCGCCCTGGTTGTAAAATTTGCTTCCGCCCCCCTGCAGCATCGCTGGGCGTCAACGACGGCAGCTGCAGGAGGCGTTGTCGCCTCGGCTGGCCGCTTGGGGAGCACTAATTAACGGCAGTGGTGGTCGGGTTGGCCACAATTTAATAATGTCCCCAGTATGCGATATTTTGATTTTTTTCCAGCCCTGCGCTCTCTTAGACCACTTCGCGTATCGCCGGCGCCGTCGATGACCATTCCCAGCCTCAGCCCTCAATGACCGCAGCATTGGCCCTTCCCTTTAATGGAGGGAAGGAGCCTGTAAAACCGGCAGTGCTGCCCCGAACATTGTGCTACCGCCCCTCTCGCTTGATTTAGCGCTCCACTTCCCTTTTGGAGCGCTGAACCGGAAGTTCCCGTCGGGATCAATTGTGTAGCTCCCGCCGATACTTTTGGGCTCCCGCGAAAGTCATCGGCCCCAAACGGGGCGCTACGCAATTTTGTAGCCCTTAGTGCTGGTAAACGGTGCAGCTTCCAGTCAGCAAACCCCAGCAATACCCCTGTGCACTCTTGTGAGCCCTTGAAAGCTGGTTCTTTCCAACCCGAGCCTGTGTTCTCTGGGCTCATGTAAGTGGGTTGTATCCATACGGGGAGAGAGCGTGCACTCATTATCAGAGAAACAGAAACTGTGGACCGGGGGAGACGGGGGGAGATTTAAACACATCCCCATTGGACAGGAACAGGGCATGGGAGCGGTAAAACCTTTTGAGACTGAACACACCAACTCGTTCCCAGTTACCTTAAACTCACCTCCATTTTGCCAGTCACAGGCAGGCGGGGGCCTCATGCACGGCATGCAATTCGGGTTCCCACCATACAAAAAGGACCCCAACGCCATTTTTTCCCACTTTGAAACGCGGATGTCCCGCCCATCGGCGAGCCCGCTGGGTAGAACCTAGCGGGACAAGTGTCAGGCTGATCAGGCTGCGGGATTTATTCAGGCAAACGCCTCCATCCACGCGGATCAGGGGCAGCCCTGTGTGCGCTGGTGAAGTTCTTGTGATTGGTGCGCCTCCCACCCTCCACACTCCGTAAACTTCAGCTCATCCAAAAACTCCAATTCGGAAAATCTCCCCCTTCACTTGCACCCCCGCAGCCTGCGATTTATACCGACCATTAAAATTAAAGGGGAGGGAAATCACGGGCTGGGATTGCGCAATTTCCTGATGCGCGTGCCGGTCAATAACGAGCAACACGGACGAGTTGGGCTGGACGGCCTGTATCTGTGTCATAATTTCAATGTAATTCTATGCACCGACAACACTGAGTCAGAAAGCCTCCCCTTTGTAATCCATTCCATTTTAACCCGAAGGGAATTGGCCTGTGGCAGCCCACGTTAACCTGTTTTGATGTTTAGACATAAATGAACAAATCAGAAAATGGTATTAGAGTCAGAAAAATCTGTCCCAGAGCCTCCCGTGACTGGAGATTCAAAGTCACATTAGTTCGAGAAAAGAACCAGCAGCCTGACACAATTGTAACAGAGAATTTATTTGTACCATCCTTTGTACCATGGCTCTGCTTTTCTTATTGATATTCTCCTCACATCGCTGAACTTGGCACTCACTTCACGTGGCTCTCCCCTGGTGACCACTGCCCAGAGCAATGCATTTTCCAGTTTCTCTGCTAATGAGATTTTCCTAAACTACGGCATCGATTTTGTTGTTAGGAGGACATCTCTCGCCTCCCGGATTTGTTGCCTGCCGTTAATTGTTCTCCCGAAAAAAACTGCTTTATTCTCGAAGACCGAGTTAAAAAGAAAAGCAAAACGTTGGACAGCTTTGTTCAATTTGACTCAACTGTGTTAGGAAATGAAAGTTATCTTCACAATAGATAGCCGAGCTGAATATACCTCCTGAGGCTCCCGTGTTCTGCCTGTCTCCTGACCATCCTTTCAGACTTAATCGAGGAAATCACAATTGAGGGTTGCCTCGTGAGACAGGCTGCAGCACTCATCGCACTGTCTCCAAAGCTCAGGAGGAAACTATCGTACAAAATACATTTCTTCATCAAAAGGTAATTTTCTTCAGTATTCTGAAGGTAGTGGGGACATATCTGTACCTAAACAGGGACAGAAAACAGGATTTCCCAGTTGACTGAAGGGCAGCCTTCAGTCCTTTAGCCTATCTCCAGGTTTCCAGTATTTAATTTGCATATTACATAGAATAAGATAAAAATTACAATACAGAAACAAACCGTTCAGCCCCTCTAGTCCATGTTGGAGTTTATTCTCCACACCAGCAGTAGTCCCAATCTCATATGCCCGCTCTATTCCCATACCCCTTCATTCACCTTTCCTCTAACCAACTAGCTAACCTATTCTTAAATGTTGACACGGTCTCCACTTCAATCATTATTTCTGGTCGTGTATTCCGCAGGCTGACAGCCCTCAGAGTAAAATAGTTTCTCCTGCTTACTGCCCTGAATCACTTATATTAAATCTTATATCTATGTCCCCTGACTCTAGACCCCTCAATAAATAGAAATAACCTCTAGAGTGGGTTCTCTCAATTGGCTGTCGTAACTTCAATGATCTCTTTAGTCATTTAATCACTCTTGCCCTCCACCCTATCACAAACCTTCCCTTTTGCTCTTTCATCCTCCCTGTTATGTTCATAAATAAATAGACATTCTTATTGTGAACAGCTAGCTTGGAGCTAGTCATTTATTCAGCCATGTGGACTATTGTGCAGGCCTCCATCTTGACTACTGCCTTGTGGGTAGCTTAGTGCATCGTGGGTAGTCCCTGTATTTAAACATACAGCTCCACCTAGTGTACCATTCTAGAATGACATGTTACTGATCATTACACTCCCCCTCCCGCCTTTCCCTGGCTCTGCACTCGCTTATAAACTGTTAAATCTTTAACTTCTTCCAGTTCTGACGAAAGGCCATCGACCTGAAACGTTAACTCTGTTTCTCTCTCCGCACTCACCGCCCAACCTGCGGAGCATTTTGCAGCATCTTCAGATTTTATTTAATTGTGCTCAAGCTCTGTCAGTTTCACAATGTTGCAGGTAGCAAACAGTCTGTTAAATACAAAGATTTTTTTTATTCGTTCATGGGATGCGGGCATCGCTGGCAAGGCCAGCATTTATTGCCCATCCCTAATTGCCCTTGAGAAGGTGGTGGTGAGCCACCTTCTTGAACTGCTGCAGTCCGTGCGGTGAAGGTACTCCCACAATCCTGTTAGGGAGGGAGTTCCAGGATTTTGACCCAGCGGCGATGAAGGATCGGCGATATATTTCCAAATCAGGATGATGTGTGGTGTTCTCATGCGCCTGCTGCCCTTGTCCTTCGAGGTGGAAGAGGTCGTGGGTTTGGGAGATGCTGCCAAAGAAGCCTTGGCGAGTTGCTGCAGTGCATCTTGTAGATGGTACACACTGCAGCCACGTTACGCCAGTGGTGGAGTTAGTGAATGTTTAAGGTGGTGGATGGGGTGCCAATCAAGCGGGCTGCTTTGTCTTGGATGGTGTCGAGCTTCTAGAGTGTTGTTGGAGCTGCACTCATCCAGGCAAGTGGGGAGTATTCCATCACACTCCTGACTTGTGTCTTGTAGATGTAAGTCACACAATAGAGGTGTTCAAAATCATGAAGGGTTTTGATAGAGTAAATAAAGAGAAACTGTTTCCCACTGGCAGAAGGGTCGGTAACCAGCAGACGCAGATTTAAGGTAATTGGAAATAAAAACCAGAAGCGAGATGGGGAGAATTTTTTTATGCAGCGAGTTATGATGATCTGGAATGCACTTCCTGAAAGGGTGGGGGAAGCAGATTCAATAGTAACGTTCAAAATGGAACTGGATAAATACTTGAAGGGGAAAAATTTGCAGGGCTATGGGGAAAGAGCGGGGGATGGTGTCTAATAGGACAGCTCTTTCAAAGAGTCAGCACAGGCACGATGGGCTGAATGGCCTCCTTCCGTGCTGTATCATTCCATGATTCTGTGATTCTATCTGACACGCACAGGGATTTGTAGAGTAATGCACATGACAGCTAAATAAACACTGGCATCATGTTGTTGATGTTGCTTCTGCCTCCTGTGCAAACACTAGGCACGGGCTCACGCTGACATGATGCTGTTATGATGCAAGACAGCAGCGAGCTAACAGGATGGATATCATTGCAGACAGCACAAGACAAATATCCGAGTTCAGGAGAGGAAGCCGTGCATTGAGAATCACTGCTCTCAGGCTGCAATGGCCCCTTTTGATGCGCAGAGAGAAGATATTGGCCCAGAAATTCGGGTCCCCACGGGTGAGTACGCACGGGGTACTCATGCGTAAGCCCGACAAAAGTACCGGTTTCATGAATGCACTGAGCATGCGTGGGAAACCAGAACTTCCATTCCCCTGAAAGAAGGGGTTGACAGGTGGAACGCGTGCGCCGGAGAGGCAGCGCGTGCGCATTGAACTTATGGTTTTTTTGCAGGTTTCTCTGGGAGGGTAAGTCTCCAACAGTTACACTTTTAAAAAGCAGGCGCAAGGCCTGCTTTTAACAAGGTAAGTGGTGAAATAATTTAAATTAAAACATTTTTTCCACAGGTTTATTATTTTTAAATACTTTAAAGAAGGGTAAGTTTATTTTTAGCCCTGTTAGAAAATGTAATTAATTTTTTCAAAATTTTAAATTATTTAAAATAGTTATTTTAAAAATGTGATGGTTTTCATTATGTTTTGGGGCTTATAGTATTTATAGGTTTGACAGCTCTTCCTGTCAAACTTATGAATGAAGCATTCCCTGCTACCATTGGCTCTCCATGGCCCACGTGATCCCAGGGGACATTTCGAACTAACTGCGCCCCTGGGATACGCAAGCACTGCGCGCCAGCAGTTGGAGGAGGCTCAGTATCGTAATACCATGCGAGCCCACAGCACAACGGCCGGCGCGCTAGGTAAGTGCAGGTCGGAGGCTTGCACCCGCGGGAAGCCTCTGACCCACATTTCTGGGCAATTGTGGACGCTCTTGCACCGGTTCCTGCCGCAGACAGTTGCCTCTATCAATGGCAGGGTCGTACGGCATGCAACACGTTGTCTGTCACTCTTTCAGTGGCTTTCTCAGAGGTGCAATTGAGGCAGCTGCCCGAGCAGTCCAGATGCCTGAAGGATTGCTTGAGCAGAGAAGGCAACAACAACAAGATGTTGCATTGATATAAAAGCTGATTGGCCGGTCAGGTACCCCTGCACAGAGCAGCTTTGCGCAGCCAGCATCGGCTGGGAAGTGGCAGGCTGCACAGTGTCTGAGTTCATGGATGGAAATTCTTGCTCTGCCACCTGCAATTTCCTGGCTAGTGGACCCTGCACCAAATAATGCAGCTCAACGTCAGCTCCAGTGCAGTACTGAGGGAGCGCTGCACTGTCGGAGGTGCCATCTTTCAGATGAGACGTCAAAGTGAGGCCCCGTCTGCCCTCTCAGGGGAACGCAAAAGATCCCATGGCACTAATCGAAGGAGAGCAGCGGAGTTCTCCCTGGTGCCCTGGCCAATATTTATCCCTCAACCAACATCACTAAAACAGATAATCTAGTCATTTACCTAATTGCTGTTTGTGGGAGCTTGCTGTGCGCATTTTTGGCTGCCCCGTTTCCTACATTACAACAGCGACTACACTTCAAAAGTGCTTCATTGGCTGTAAAGCGCTCTGGGATATTCTGAGGTCGTGCAAAGCCCTATAGAAATGCATGTCTTTCTTTCAACAGGGCAATCTTTGAAGAACTCCAGGTTGATAAAAGGATTGTTCTTATAGAATTAGTTATCCGCCTAGTGTCCATTTAGCAGAACACTTCACATTCGGCTGTCAACAAATTGCCGAAAGATTTTTTTCCTGAACACACAAGTCAGACCAACGGTCAGTGTTGCGGAAACCTGACTGTGTGTTTGAAGTTCGACACGTGGGTTGAATTGACACAGCACAATATTAGTAACAAGTATATTTAAGTGTTTGTGCAAAATTGCTTTGCCTGCCGTTTTAACAAAGCTGTTAATCATTTGTTAGTAAAACAGCAGATGGAGGAGTTTCAGACAAAAAAAAGTTAATCAATCATATTGCAATTTCAACCCAATGATCTCAGATAGAAACTGTCTTTTCTGAGTTTTCCGCCTAGTCTTAGTTAAAAAAAATGTAACAGGGGAGAAGGTTAATAAAAAAAAAGGTTGATTGGAAAAGTAATTAAGAAATTGAGTCCTTGACAAACTGAAAATGGCAACTTTGTTGGGCTCGCTCATTTATTCTGTTGCTTTTAGCCTTAGCTTTTATTGCAGCATCGAATTTAACTATACAGAGGCTGAAGGGATAATTACAAATCCTAGCCCTTTCGGGCTATCCCAGATCAGGCGTATTCCCCAGACGTTCACCTTCAACTTAAGTTAGAGATAGCCAAATTCCATAAGATGCTTAAATGGGTCTAAAGTTTCAGGCTATCTCTCCCTAAAGGAAAGGAATGACTGAAGATGTTACCGTCCTCCAGATAGCATTTTTAATAAGTTTAACTAGATTGTAACCTTCCGGATATTATGAGGGTCCGGAATGCCCCCCAGAATTCTGCAACTCCTTACAAAAGAGTGTACAGAAATTGTGTTCGCGAGTTTATACAGAATTACTCTGAGAAAATTCTAAAAATATAGGCCTAGAAATTCAATATCGCCACGTTTGGGGCGCTACAGCCAGGCGTTCGCTAAATTTAGCGCCCGGCGCAACTTAGCGCCACCTTCGCCGAAATTGAGTTGCATCACCCCAAGAGGTTGCTGCTGCGCTAAAGCAGACGATGCACGACTATCATAAGACGCTAAGCCGGCGAGCCGAGGTGCTAACACCGAGGGCGGGCGCAGCGCAGGTGCGGCGAGTTGCTGATTGAAGGCAGACACGCTGGCGCCGGTCAGCTCTTAAAGGGGGAGGGTCGATTTGTTTGGCTGCCACGCCCTGCACACTGCAGCCCTGAAGCAAGGCCTGACCATTGCTGGTTCAACAGTTCAACGCCTAGGACAATGGAGAAGGCTAGGGAGCTAGCGGAATGCTTCAGCAAGGGTGCCCGGGTGAGTACCCTTTCCACTATTCTCTTCATCCCTGCATGTGCACCTAAGTTTCTGGCCAAAGGGACCTGAAAGCCCCAATGTCCAGCCCTCATCCAAGAGCTATGGGACACTCATGAAAACCACTTGCACATTCAGCACTTTACACACTGTCAGGACTATTCCACCATGGGAGGCAGTGCAGGCAAGATGAGGGCTTGACACTGTCAGGGCTATTCCTCCATGGGAGGCAGTGCAGGCAAGATCAGGGCTTGACACTGTCAGGGCTATTCGACCATGGGAGGCAGTGCAGGCAAGATGAGGGCTTGACACTGTCAGGGCTATTCCACCATGGGAGGCAGTGCAGGCAAGATGAGGGCTTGACACTGTCAGGGCTATTCCACCATGGGAGGCAGTGCAGGCAAGATCAGGGCTTGACACTGTACTTAGAGGCCATCCTTTCTCTTGCAGGGCAAGCTGGCCCACAATCGCAGGCAGCAGCTACGGACCGGGGGAGGCCGTCCTGACCTGAAAGAGCTCAGCGACCTGGAGCAGCATGTGGAGCGCATTATGGCAGGCCGGCTGATTGGCCCCGTCGCCAGTGGAGATGCCGACCCTGTTCTGGACAGCAATGGTAAGGTCATCACCTTTTTGACCTCTCTCTTTCCACTTGTGCCTCACACCAGCATCCTTTGCCACTATCGAACCAATGCAGTGCATAACAGCACTCATGCCTCCCTCGCTGCCGCCCTGTCCTCACTCTAAAGTAACTCTTGTGCCTCCCTGCTTTCAGATGCTGATTCGCCAGGTGAGGAGGCGGCCCCTCCAGCTGCCACTGTCAGTGATTCTGAATTTGAGGAGGAGGAAGAGGAAGCCAGCCCATCAGTGCCACCCTCAGCCAAGGCAGCCCATGGCCATGATGGGGACACGTCTTCCCTGGAGGGGAGCAGGTGGGAAGGGTCTGAGGAGAGTGAAGCTCCGGGGCCCAGCGGGCTGCAGCAACGCGGGAGAGGTGGGGAAGCTCGGCAGCCTTCTCCCCGGAGGGTGAGTGCGGCCTCCAGTCCTGCTACGGTGAGCACAGAGTAGGTGCGGCTCCTTGGTGAAATGGGCACCCAGGCTGAGCGCAGGCACACTGAGCTCATGGCTGCAGTGGCAAGGATGCCTGACTCCATACAGTCACTGGCAAGGAGTGTTCAGGAATTCGGGGCAGCACAGGCCAGGAGTCTGCAGGTATTCGGGGCAGCACAGGCCAGGAGTCTGCAGGAATTCAGTGCAGCACAGGCAAGGAGTCTGCAGGACTTCACGGCAGCACAGGCTAGGAGTCAGCAGGACTTAGCTGCATCACAGGCGGCTTCCAGCCAAGTGCTCAGTCATGCCGTGCATTCACTGGCTGGTCTGATGCAGACACAGATCAGGGCCACACGGGCACTAACTGCTGCCACCCTCTCTGGATCGGCCAGGCATCACCGGGGCCCTCGCCGTGACGCAGCAGCCCAGCAGTCTGTGCTTCAGCAGATTGCTGCGTATGCTGCAGTGCTGGCCCGTGCGAGTGCCAGTGTATCAGCCGACCAGGGAGTGCCTGTGCTCTGTCAGGTTGGCAGCATTCCTGCTGCCAACACTGTCACTCCTCCACTGCAGCTGTCACCACCCGTAGGACAGTCTGCTGCCGCCCAAGCAGAGTTGGAGCAGTCAGCAGCCGGGCCCTCCAGGCCCAGAGCTGGTCCAGGCCGTCCCCCAAGGGCACCTGCTGTCTCACCATCAGACCCTCAGCAGCCTTCCCCCAGCCTTGCTGCAGCCACTGGTGTCCCATTGAGGAGGAGCTGCAGGGCGGGAAGGGGCCACTCGCGGAAGCGAGGCGGATCACCCTCGCAGGGGAAAAAGTAGAAGGTGTGGCCAAATGTTGTGTTTATATATGAAGGCCGAGAATTTTTTTTTATATATGGAGGCCGAGACTGTTGTGTTTGTTTTTCATATGAAGGCCGGGATTGTTGTGTTTGTTTTTTATATGAGGGCTGGGATGTTGTGTTTGTTTTTTATATGAGGGCCGGGAATGTTGTGTTTGTTTTTTATATGAAGGCCGAGGATCATGGTCATTTTTGTTTAACTGTATTTTTCATTTTCTGAAGGTTGTGAGAGCCAGTTATGTCTCTGACTGTTTTTTGGGGTTTTTTTCTGAATTAGTTTGTCATGCGGGAAGGACACAAAGTTTGCACAATAAAAATTTTTCTTTATTCACATTGTCCATGTTTGCACTTTGAACTATTTGTTGCCTTGACCGGCTGAGGGTTTGCAGAGCAGCTGCATTCATGTTTTTTCATTGGCACAAGCCATTCCCTGAGAGGGGGCCTAGAACCGAGTTGCAATAAGCCGCCGACGGACGGCCCTTGCACTTTGTGCCTCGCTGCCGTCTTGGTGCTCCTCCTCCTCCTCCTCCTCTGTTGGTCCTCCAATGGCAATGGCTGAGTCCTGAGGATAGCCAGGTTGTGCAGCATGCAGCACACTACAACGAAATGGGAGACTCGCTCAGGCGAGTACTGTAGGGCTCCTCCGGAACGCTCCAGACAGCGGAACCGTTGCTTGAGCACGCCGATTGCGTGCTCAATGATGTTCCTGGTAGCTTGATGGCTGTCATTGTATCGCTCTTCAGCAGGGGTGCTGGGCGCATGGAATGGGGTCATCAACCAGGTGCACAAAGGATAGCCCTTGTCCTGAGAAGCCATCCTTGTGGGTGAGCCTGGGCTTTGATATTGTCTGCCACAGAAGTCTGGCGCAGGATGAAGGCATCGTGGCTGCTGCCTGGAAAGTGGGCATTGACAGCTAGTAGGAGCTGCCTGTGGTCACACACCAACTGGACGTTGAGCGAATGGTAGCCCTTCCGGTTGCGGTAATCCTTGGCATTCTGTAGAGGTGCCCGCGAAGCCACATGTGTGCAGTCAATGGCGCCCTGGTCCATGGGGAAGCCCGCTATTCTTCCAAATCCCATTGCACGCTCTTGCTGCTTGTCCAGGGTCATGGGGAAGGAGATGTACTGACATCTCCTTCTGAAAAGGGCATTGGTCACCTGGCGGATGCAGCAAGGTACCGCGAACTGGGAGATGTTGGCAATGTCCCCAGTAGCGGATTGGAAGGAGCCGGTGGCATAGAAGTTGAGAGCCACCGTCACCTTCACTGCCACTGACAGAGACGTTCTGCTCCTCAGCTGTGGCTGCAGATCTCTGTGAAACAAATGGCTGATCTCAGTGACCAACTCCCTTCTGAATCGCAGCCTCTGAACACACTGCTCCTCAGACATGTTCAGATATGAGAACTGCTGGCACTATACCCTGGGTGGGTAAGGCCTCCTGTGCCGACGCCTGTTGGCCCTTCTCCATCTGGCCATAATTGGCACTCTCTCACGGCGTCTCTGAGCCCTTTGAATGCAATGCAGAAAGCCAACGTTTCCACCCATTGCAGCCCCCATTATATGTGGCGACTCTAGGCTATGGCACTGAAAGTTAAATCCAAGTGAAAAGCTCTGGCCTGAAGCCAGAAGTACCTGTGCGAGCGCTGAGTCAAAGCAGAAAGCTCTCTCCCTTTGTCTCTCTCCAAATACCTGTCTCTCACACAGAAGGATTGGCACAAAATGGCTGCCACTTATAATGCAGGAGGAGCCCCCTTTAAATAGCGCCCCCCGCGCCCCGCAGTGACTGGGAACCATTCCCCTCTACCAGTCGCTGCGGGTGCCAGGCGCACAGAAGGGGGGCGCCACTGATGTTCCGGATCGGGGCGCACCAAGAGCGTTGCACCATGAGATGACGTCAGGATCTGCGCGCGCATCTGAGTGGGCGCTGTGGTTTTGCGCCACCACTAAATCTTGACTGAAGTTCACAAGAGGTGCAGATCGTGTCGCGCCCAGGCGCTAGCTGCTTAGCGCCCCACTTCTCCTCCTAAGGCGCTAGCGGCTGGCGCTAACAACTGAATTTCTAGGCCATATAATTTTATTTAAGAGCCGACATTCATTTAACAGCTGTTGAATCAGTCATAACATTAACAATTCAAAATACAGATGGCTTACATTTCTTATTTCTCAGAGATCCTTAGAGCCATAGAGTCATAGAGTTATACAGCATAGAAAGAGGCCCTTCAGCACATTGCGTCCGCGCCAGCCATCAAGCCCTATCTAATCTAATCCCATTTTCCAGCATTTGGTCCGTAGCCTTGTATGCTATGGCATTTCAAGTGCTCATCCAAATGCTTCTTGAATGTTGTGAGGGTTCCTGCCTCTACCACCCTTTCAGGCAGTGAGGTCCAGATTCCAACCACCCTCTGGGTGAAAAAGTTTTTCCTCAAATCCCCTCTAAACCTCCTGCCCCTTACCTTGAATCTATGCCCCCTTGTTATTGACCCCTCTACTAAGGGGAAAAGTTCATTTCCATCCACCCTATCTATGCCCCTCATAATTTTGTATACCTCAATCAGGTCCCCCCTCAGCCTTCTCTGCTCCAAGGAAAACAACCCCAGCCTGTCCAATCTTTCTTCATAGCTGAAGCGCTCCAGCCCAGGTAACATCCTGGTAAATCTCCTCTGCACCCTCTCCAAAGCAATCACATCCTTCCTATAGTGTGGCGACCAGAACTGCACACAGTACTCCAGCTGTGGCCTTACCAGCGTTTTGTACAACTCCATCATAACCTCCCTGCTCTTACATTCTATGCCTCGGCTAATGAAGGCAAGTATCCCATATGCCTTTTTAACCACCTTATCCACCTGTTGTGCTGCCTTCAGGGATCTATGTACATGCACACCAAGGGTCCCTCTGATCCTTTGTCTTTCCTAGGGTCTTACCATTCATTGTGTATTCCCTTGCCTTGTTAGTCCGTCCAAAATGTATCACCTCACACTTTTCAGGGTTAAATTCCATTTGCCACTGTTCCGCCCATCTGACCAACCCATCTATATCGTCCTGTAGCCTGAGGCTTCCCGCCTCGCTATTTACCACCCCACCAATTTTCGTGTCATCTGCGACCTTACTGCTCATACCTTTTACATTCACATCCAAATCATTAATGTAGACCACAAACAGCAAGGGACCCAGCACCGATCCCTGCGGTACCCCACTGGACACAAGCTTCCAGTCACAAAAACAACCTTCCACCATCACCCTCTGCCTTCTGCCACTAAGCCAGTTTTGGATCCAATGTGCCAAGGCACCCTGGATCCCATGGGCTCTTACCTTCCTAACCAGTCTCCTATGCGGGAGTTTATCAAAAGCCTTACTGAAATCCATGTAAACCACTTCCACTGCACTACCCTCATCCACACACCTAGTCACCCCTTCGAAAAATTCAATCAAATTGGTCAGACATGATCTTCCCTTGACAAAGCCATGTTGGCTATCCCTAATTAATCCCTGCCTCTCCAAGTGGAGACCAATTCTGTCCCTCAGAATTTTTTCCAATAATTTCCCTACCACTGATGTTAGGCTCACTGGCCTTTAATTCCCTGGTTTATCCCTACTACCCTTCTTGAGTAATGGTACTACGTTAGCTGTTCTCCAGTCCTCTGGCACATCCCCTGTGGCCAGAGAGGTTCTGAAAATTTGTGTCAGAGCCCCTGCAATCTCCTCCTTTGCCTCACATGGGAGCCTGGGATACATCTCGTACGGGCCTGGGGATTTATCCACTTTTAAGCCTGCTAAATCTGCTAGTACCTCCTCCCTCTCGATGCTAATATGTTCAAGTATATCACAGTCCCCCTGCCCGATTTCTATGTCCACATCGTCCTTCTCCATAGTGAACACAGATGCAAAAAATTCATTTAAAACCCCACCTATATCCTCTGGCTCTACACACAGTTTGCCACTTTGGTCCCTAATGGGCCCTTCTCTTTCCCTAGTTATCCTCTTGCCCTTAATATACTTATAAAACACCTTAGGATTTTCCTTTATTTTGCTTGCCAGTGTTATTTCATGGCCCCTCCTCGCTCTCCTAATTTCTTTTTTAAGTATCCCCCTGCACTTTTTATACTCCTCTAGGGCTTTCTCTGTCTTTAGTCCTTTGTATCTGCCAAAAGCCCTCCTTTTTTTCCTAATCCATTCTCGTATATCCCTTGACATCCAAGGTTCCCTGGGCTTGTTGGTCCCACCCTTGATCTTTACGGGAACATGTTGCCATTGTACTCTCTCAATTTCCTTTCTGAAAGACTCCCATTGCTCCGATGTGGGTTTTCCTTCAAGTAGCTGATCCCAGTCCACATTGGCCAGATCCTGCGTTATCATATTAAAATCGGCCTTCCCCCAATTTAGAACCTTTATTTCCGGTCCATCCTTGTCCTTTTCCATGACTACCTTAAATCTCACCGAATTATGGTCACTGTCACCAAAGTGCTCACCTACTAACGCTTCTACCACTTGCCCGGCCACATTCCCTAGAATTAGGTCCTGTACCGCCCCCTCTCTTGTAGGACTTTCTACATGCTGGCTCAAAAAGCTCTCCTGGATGCACTTTAAGAATTCTGCACCCTCTAAGACTTTCACACTCTGACTATCCCAGTTAATATTGGGGCAGTTGAAATCCCACACTATAATTACCCTATTATTTGCACACTTCTCTGAGATTTGCCTACATATCTGTTCCTCTATCTACCCCTGGCTGTTTGGGGGCCTATAGTACACTCCCAGCAAAGTGCTAGCCCCCTTTTTGTTTTTAAGTTCAACCCATATGGCCTCATTAGAGGAACCTGTTAATATATCATCCCTCCTTACAGCAGTAATTGTCTCCTGAATTAATATTGCGACACCCCCTCCTCTTTTACCCCCCCGTCTCGCCTGAAGATTCTATACCTCAGAATATTGAGCTGCCAGTCTTGCCCCTCCCTCAACCATGTCTCCGTGATAGCAACAATATCATACTCCCATGTGTTCATCAATAACTTCAGTCCATCCACCTTATTCGTAAGACTCATTGCATTTAAATAAATGCCATTTAGCCTTGCCCTACTCCCTTGTGCCGTTACATATTTGCTCTGCCTTCCAGTCTGACTTATTTTTTCCTCTATATTTGGCTGTACATCACCCCCTATTATAGCTCCACTCTGTATCCCATCCCCCTGCCAAGTTAGTTTAAACCCCCCCGAACAGTGCTAGCAAATCTCCCCGCAAGGATATTTGTCCCGTTCTGGTTCAGGTGCAACCCGTCCGACTTGTACAAGTCCCACCTTCCCCAGAAGCAGGCCCAGTGATCCTGGAAACTAAAGCCCTCCCTCCTGCGCCAACTCTTTAGCCACGCATTCATCTGCTCTATCCTCCTCTTCCTATACTCACTAGCATGTGGCATCGGGAGTAATCCAGAGATTACAACCTTTGAGGTCCTGCTCTTTAGTCTGCTGCCTAGCTCCCTAAATTCTTGCTGCAGGACCTCATCCCTCTCCCTACCCATGTCATTGGTCCCAATATGAACCACGACCTCTGACTGTTCACCCTCCCCCTTCAGAATGCCCTGCAGTCATTCAGTGACATCCTTGACCCTGGCACCAGGGAGGCAACAAACCATCCTGGAGTCACGTCTATGGCCACAGAAACGCCTATCTGTTCCCCTTACGATAGAATCCCCTACCACTGTTGCTCTCCCACTCTTTTTCCTCCCTTCCTGAGCAGCAGAATCACCCCTGGTGCCAGGAAGTTGGCAGCTGCTGCCTTCCTCTGGTAAGTCATCCCCCTCAACGGTATCCAAATCGGTATACCTGTTTGAGAGGGGGTTGTCCACAGGGGACCCCTGCACTACCTGCCTGCTTCTACTGCTCCGCCTGATGGTCACCCATTTCCCTTCTGCCTGTGCAGCCCTTACCTGCGGTGTGACCAACTCACTAAACGTGCTACTCACGACCCTCTCAGCATCGTGAATACTCCAAAACTCATCCATCCACAGCTCCAGCGCTGCAATGTGGTTTACTAGTCGCTGTAGCTGGATACATTTCTGGCACACATGGTCGTGAGGGACACAGGCAGCGTCCCTGAATTCCCACATAGAGCAAGAGGAGCATAACATGGGGATGGGCTGTCCTGACATGACTTACCCTTTAATTAATTTAAATTAATACAATACCACCAATTAAAGATATACACTAGGGCGCATTTTTACATTTCTTACTTATTTCTAAATTCCAGATCACCCACCAAAATCAATTACTTTGATTACCCAAAACTCAAAGTTAAAAACTTACAGAGCATGCCTGTGAAGTTGAGAAATGCTTGCGCCGTTCAGCGAGTTCTGACTTTCTGTTTGAAAAGCTCTTATTTTTATACCCTTTTTGCAGTAGTTTATTCTTTGAAGTTCTCTGCTGATGTCAACTAATTGTCTTATTCATTCTCTCTGTTTGAATGCTTTCTATCTTACTGTCAATCCAACTATTGCATTCATAATTATGTCTCTACCATTAGGTGTTTCAAAAACCATCATAAAAACAATATGACAGCTATGGTTTCTGTTTCATGCCATTCTTACAAAATGCTTTCATTCAATTCTTAATATTGGCTTTACTGATTTTTAGCAGACATTGTGACTCCGTGGTGTTCCAAATTCAATACAAGCACAATGTAATTGCTTGGTGTCATATCTTCAAAGTGTTCTTGTTGGTATCATACTTACTATGTATATATTAAAGGCACTTTGACCAGAGTGTTTCATGCATTTCTAGCTATCTCAATTGGTTGCATATTTAATCGTGTTTCCTGTCTTCCAAGTTTAACATAAAAAATATTTGACCAGCAGGTGTTTCTTTTACTTGATGTCATCTTTTCAAAGGCACATGCCTCTTTTAATGTTTGTGTTTCTGTTCAATGTGTCAGCTGGTAACACCTTAAACTGGGCATTTTCATTGTGTTCCCTCCAAACTCTAGACCTTTCAGAAGCGCCAAACTGCCATTTCAATGGGGTAATTGTTTTAGTATATTTAACTAATTCCCATTTCAAAGCTTGTTTGGTTTTTACAACTTTGTTAAACAACTGATCTTTCTCTCAGAAGCCTGTATTTCTGTTTGCAGCCTGTCTCCAAGGCTTTAGATTTTTAAACCCAGTATTTCATGTATTAATAATATCAGTATTCTGTTCATATTATGGTGTATCTTTCTGAAATATGGCATATTCCCTCACAAGGTGATTAGAACCCTGGTGTATGCCCATTTCACGCTTACTAATCAATTCTGTTGGGCTGCTACATGTTAAATCTAATATCGCATCTACCTTGTATTCTGCTTTAAAAAACAGTTTCATAGAATCATCGAAACTTACAGCACAAAAGCAGGCCATTCGGCCCATCGTGCCTGTGTTGGCTCTTTTTAAGAGTTATCCAATTAGTCCCACTCCGTTGCTCTTTCCCCATATCCTTTTTTTTCTCCTTTTCAAGTATTTATCCAATTCCCTTTTGAAAGTTACTATTGAATTTGCTTCCACCATCCTTTCAGGCAGTGCATTCCTGATCATAACAACTCGCTGCGTAAAATAAATTCTCCTCATCTCTCCCCCCCGCCCGCCCACCACTTCTTTTGCCAATTATCTTAAATCGTTTTAGGGACCATGGATTACCCAAACCGAATGTTTAATTCTGTGGTTACTCAACGAGTGGTCAGGATTTGAAATGCACTGCCTGATGGGGTGGTGGATACAGATTCAATAGTCGCCTTCAAAAGGGAATTGGATAAATACTTGAAGGAGAAGCGATTGCAGGGACATGGGGAAAGAGCGGGGGGAGTGGGACTAACTGGATTGCTCTTCGAAAGAGCCGGCGCAAACTCGATGGGCCGAATGGCCTCCTACTGTGCTGTACTATTCTATGGTTCTATGAATGTTAGGCTCCAAGGCATAAGTGGGAAAGAACTTTCTCCAACTTTAACATTGATAACACCAAAGCCATTTTATTTGGCTTCTGGCAAAGACTCCACCTTATAGTTCCTGACTCCATCCCCCTCCCCAGAAGCTTTTTCAGGTTGTGCATTGCCTCAGCCTCCTATTCTACCCTGAGCTAAGCTTCAAAGCTCACCTTTTGGGCTCCACCAGCATTGCTTATTTCCGCCTTTGCAACATTGCACGCCTCCATCCCTACCTCAATCCCACTGCTGAAACCCTTATCTATGTTCCCTCACCTCCATCCTCAACTGCTCCAATAGTTCTTCTTGTTAGCCTCACCAGCTCCAGCCTGTATGAACTCCAACTCACCCAGAATTGCATAGCCTATATCCTATCAAACATCAAGTCTCACTTGCCAATCAACCCTGCCCTCTTCGATCTGCGTTCAGTCGACAAATGTCGACAAAGGTATGGTAGTGTAACGGTTATAGTACTGGACCAACAACCCAGCAGTAGTTAATCTTACCATGGAAAGTTGTGAAATTTAATTCAATTAACCTGGTAATTTATGGGTTATGGAACCAGAAAAAATTATCAAGAAAACTGCCATATTGATTCACTAATGTACTTCAGGGAAGGGAAGCTACCACCCCTACCTGGTCTGGCCTATACTTTACTCCAGTCAAATACAACATAGGGCTGTGTTGCCCTGCCAGTGTTGCCCACATCGTAAAAACAAAAATATTCAAAATCTTGTTCTCATCCACAAGTCCCTCAATGGCCTCACCCCTCCATATCTCTGAAGGTAGCAGGCCAGGTAGATAAGGTGGTTAAGAAGGCATACGGAATGCTTGCCTTTATTAGCCGTGGCATAGAATACAAGAGCAGGGGGGTTATGCTTCAACTGTATAAAACACTAGTTAGGGCTCAGCTAGAGTACTGTGTGCAGTTCTGGTCACCACATTACAGGAAAGATGTGATTGCACTGGAGAGGGTACGAGGAGATTTACAAGGATGTTGCCGGGAGTAGAGAATCTTAGCTATGAGGAAAGACTGGATAGGCTGGGTCTGTTTCCCTTGGAACAGAGGAGGCTGAGGGGAGACCTTATTGAGGTGTATAAAATTATGAGGGGCATAGATAAAGTGGATAGAAAGGACCTATTTCCCTTAGCAGAGGGGTCAAAAACCAGGGGGCACAGATTTAAAGTAATTGGGGGAAGGTTTAGAGGGGATTTGAGGGGAAATTTCTTCATCCAGTGGGTTGTGGGGGTTTGGAACTCACTGCCTGAAAGGGTGGTAGAGGCAGGAACCCTAACCACATTTAAAAAGTACTTGGATGTGCACTTGGGATGCTCTAACCTGCAGGGCTATGGACCAAGAGCTGGGAAGTGGGATTAGGCTGGATAGCTCTTTGTTGGCCGGCACGGACATGATGGGCCGAAATGGCCTCTGATGTAAGAAAAAGGAGACTTACCATCAAGTAACTTTAAAGTAAGCTTTAAGTAACTTATAAACACACTATATACAAGAGAGGTCTTTACCATGCCTCTGGTAGAAGCCTCTTACAATACTGAACAGACCAGTATTTATACCAGTCCAACAGGAAGTGACATATGACAGGAAGTGAGGTATGTACACAGTTCATAGTTCACAGTTCATAGTTCACAGGAAGTGATGACATAACTTCCCGGAAGTTAGCATTTTTATCACATTCTTCCCTCCTGCAGGATTAGAAGGCTGTGGTCTACCTTTTGGTCCGCAGCCGCCGAACAAGGAAGAGTCGCACCCGTTTGGATTCCCGTCGTAGAGGGTCGCTGGTCCGCTTACATGCGGTTGGCCATTGGTCAGAGTCTGTGTGGCCTGGATTGCCCTGTGAAGGGTCGGGGAGATCATGGCTTCGTGTACGAGCCCCAATAGGTTCAAAGTCGGACTGCCTCTGTTCAGAGGGAGGTGCAGAGCTGGTCTGTGGCGGATCAGTACTTTCATGCGCGGTACTGGGAGGGTCGCAACCTTGAGCACGGGGTTCTACCGGCACCAAGCTAGTTGGTGTCCGATCAGGATCCTGGAGAGGGGTACCCGATAGGTCCCAAGAGTTTCCTGGTGAAATGCCATCACCCGATGTCCCACTAGGTCCTGGTGGGCAGGGAGCCAGATCCCGTAATGATACGGTAGATTCTCGGCCGTCGGAATATCGTATGTTTGCATAGGTGGGGTTGGCATCGGTTAGTTCAACCTCGTCTACGAGAGGGTCATTTTTAGACGTCCGAACGTATCTTCGGAGTAATACAGGTCCAGGAGTAGTTAGCCATGACGGGAGTGATGTCCCATGAGATGAGCGACGCTGGAATCCAAAGAACCGCTCATGAGGTGTAGTATTTGTGGCTGTAGAAAGCAGGGACCGTATAGAGTGCAATGCATCCGGAAGCACTGTTTCCCATTGCTGGTCTGGTAGGCCCCGAGATCTTAAAGCGAGACGTACGGAATTCCAGATGATACCGTTATACCTCTCTACCTGCCCATTTCCGATGGGATGGTATGGTGTTGTTTTGCTTGTAGCAATTCCCCGTTCTGAGAGGTAGTCCTTGAGTTCCCTTGACATAAAGGATGGACCCCGATCTGAGTGAATATAAGCCGGCATGCCACAGAGAGAAAATACCTGCTCAAGGCAGCAGATTACTGTGGACGCCAGCATATTGGAGCAGGGGAAGGCAAACGGAAAACGTGAATATTCGTCGATCATGGTGAGCAAATATGTGTTCCGAGTTGAAGAGGGCACTGGGCCCTTAAAATCGATGCTAAGTCGTTGCATCGGTTGGGTTGCATGTATGAGTATACCAGCTGAGGGGCGGAAGAACTGAGGTTTTAATTCCGCACAAAGCCGGCATTCTGAGCATATTTTCTTTACATCTCCAGTGGAAAAAGGGAGATTCCGTGATCGTACGAAATGTAGCATGCGCGTAACGCCAGGATGACACAAACCATTGTGGACATCCATGAGAGTGGAGGATGACATAGTGGAGCAGAATGCCCGTGTGAGGGTGTCCGGGGCCACATTCTCCTTGCCAGGCTGATAGAGAATGGTATAACCAAAAGAGGCCAGTTCCATCCTCCAAAGTTATATTTTATTATTCTTAATTTTGGTTCGTTTTCGATTATCGAGCATGAAGGCGACTGATCGTTGGTCCGTGATCAATGTAAAGTGCTGGCGAGCTAGAAAATGGTTCCACTTCCGTACTGCCTCTATGATGGCTGTGGCTTCTTTCTCAACCGGAGGATAATGTAGCTCGGCACCTTGTAAGGTCCTGGACATAAATGCTACAGGACGACCTTCCTGATTCAGAGTAGCCGAGATCGCCACCTCCGAGGCATCACATTCAACCACGAAAGGGAGATTCTCATCGATGGAGTGAAGAGCCGCTTTCTCCAACTGTTTTTTGAGAAGGTTAAAGGCTGCAACAGCCGCTGTTCCCAGTGGAAATGATCTAGCATGCAGCAAGGGTTGGATTTTGTCCGAAAAATGAGGAATCCATTTAGCGTAGTATGCAAACAGACCGAGAGCCCGACGTAAAGAAGCCGGATTCTTAGGTGACGGGAGCTCTTGGAGCGGGCGAAGTCTTTCTGGGTCTGGCTTAATGATACCATTGCCTACGCAGTAGCCAAGGATGTTGATGGTCGGTTGCGACTCAACAGATTTGGATTCATTCAGGGTCAAATTACGGCGATGGAGGGCATCCCGAAATTTTTGGAGGTTGGAGTCGTGTTCCTGTTGATCGTGACCTGCAATGGTAATGTTATCAAGATAGGGAAAAGTGTCCCTTAGGTTTTCCTGCTTAACCAGGCCATCCATTGCCCGTTGAAAGGCAGCCACTCCATTAGTAACCCCGAATGGGAGGCGACGAAATTGGTACAGCCGTCCATTAGCCTCAAAGGCTGTGTACTGCTTATCTGAGACCTTCAAGGGTAACTGATGATAGGCACTTTTTAAATCGTAAGTTGAGAACACTTTGTATTCGGCCAGTTTATTAACCATATCATCAATGCGTGGCAATGGGTAGGCGTCCAAGTCGGTATATTGATTGATGGTTTGCGAATAATCGATGCATAGTCGCTGTTTGTGAGGTTTTAGAGGGTTCTTGACAATGACGACTTGAGCCCGCCAGGGCGACGAACATGGTTCAATGATATCCTCTGCTAGAAGTCGAGAGATTTCAGCCGCAATAAAAGATTGGTCTTCCTGATTAAAGCGCCGCGATTTCGTTATTATCGGTTGGCATTGAGGCGGAATACTGGCAAATAATGAGGGTTCATCAAGTGAAGCTGCTGATAATGCACAAAAAGGTAATTTAGATGGTATATTAGAAATAGTAAGTCCGGGTTTGGATCCACCAAACTCAATGGTGAGTTTCTTATGCTGTTTTTGGAAGTCCAGCCCTAAGAGGAGATCACTACATAAGTCTTTGAGCACCGAAAGTCCGGTGGAGGGATACATACGACCATGAAGTGTCATATCAACAACACAAAAGCCGGAGATTCTGGTATTAAGTGATGACTGGGCCATCGCAATTGCCTGGTCCGATGGGAAGACATGTAGTTTCAATTTCGCAACAATCTGTTCCTTAATGAAACTATCAGTACTTCCTGAGTCAATTAAGGCATCTAAGGTATGCCCTTTAATTGAAATTTTTGTGGCTGCCTGAGACAGGTTCTGTGGGCAAGCAGCTGTAATTGGTGTCGTTGCACAGAGAGTGGCTAAAACTCTCGGTGTGCTTCTTCGGGAGAGAGCTCGAGAGGAAGCTTGATAGGTCCTAGCTGGAGCATCTTGATAGGCCCTAATTGGGGCAGTTCGGTAGGTCTTAGCTGGATTGGCCCTCGTAGAGGCCCTTGATAGGCAAACTTTAGCAAAGTGTCCTTTTTTCCCGCAATAACTGCAGATTGCATTGCGAGCAGGGCAGGTTTTCCTAGGGTGAAAAGCATCTCCACAAAAGAAGCATTCCTTCCTAGATTGCCAAGAGGCTGCTAATGTGGGGTCGTCCTCCTCTTCTTCATCAGAATTATCAGAATTAGATTCCCCCATGATAGGGTTCACCTGAGACCGCTTGAATTGTCTGGTTGCAGCTACAGCAGCAGATCGAGATCTGGGCAGCTGATAGAGGTCTGCATTTCTCTTTGCCAAATCCAGTGAACAAGCTAGGTCAAAAGCCTTTTGTAGCTCAAGTGTTTTACTTTCTAGTAGACGCTGGCGTATAAATGGAGAGGCAATCCCGCAGATGAAAGCATCACGAATCATTTCTTGGCGGTACAGCTCAGCTGAGGCTGCCTGAAAGTTACAATCTACGCTGAGCCTGCGAAGTTCTTGCAGGAATTCGTCAATTGATTCCCCTGGCCCTTGTCGGGCTGTGGCCAGTAGATGTCTAGCATAGACCTCATTTGGGGTCTTCGCATACAGTTTCTTAAGTGCCCGAATCACCTCTTCGTAATTATCCCAGTCATCAACATATTCGAACACTTTTGGGGTCACATAATTGACAAGTATCTTCAATTTAGCAGGAGCATCCACTTTACATTCATCCAGAAAATTCTCAAAAGTACGATACCAATGCTTCCATACCCTGCCAGCTGCTGGTGTATTCGGGTCCAAGTCCAGACGAATAGGTCTAAGGATTTTCTCCATGATGGGTGGTTCCCTGGATCCTTAACTTCCGAGTTTGTCTGAAGGTCTAGTATTTGTCAGTGTAAATACTAAGTTACTTAAATTGATGTAAGAAAAAGGAGACTTACCATCAAGTAACTTTAAAGTAAGCTTTAAGTAACTTATAAACACACTATATACAAGAGAGGTCTTTACCATGCCTCTGGTAGAAGCCTCTCACAATACTGAACAGACCAGTATTTATACCAGTCCAACAGGAAGTGACATATGACAGGAAGTGAGGTATGTACACAGTTCATAGTTCACAGTTCATAGTTCACAGGAAGTGATGACATAACTTCCCGGAAGTTAGCATTTTTATCACAGCCTCCTTCCGTGCTGTAACTTTCGATGATTCTATAACTTCTTTCACCTTATGTGCCAGTCTTGCACTTGACCCTTCCAACTCTGGCCTCCTTTGCACCTCCCCTCCTTTTGTTTCACTTTCTGAAATGGAGCCTTCATCTTTGCCTTTTACTCTGAAACTCTTTCCCTGAACCCCACTTGCTACCTCTCTTCTATCTGACTATCATCTCTATATATATAAACGGATCGATCTGTCTGTCTGTCTGTCTGTCTGTCTATCTGTCTGTCTGTCCTCCGGTGTGCGTCTGTCCGGCTATGCGCTCGAAAGTTATAGAGCGTACCTACGCGTGCGTTACGTCAAAAGAAAGCTTACCTTTCCAAAACGGTTGTAAGCGTATTTACGTTTCGGCCGGACAAAAATAGCGCCCGCGGTATCCAAAAAACGTTCAAAATTCCGCTCATTAGCATCTCATTATCCGCTCATTAGCCATAAAGTGACGTCGAGGTCGACCAATCGTATGCCGGGTTCCTGGCGCGTGCGGGCAGGCCCTCCTACAGTCGAGTGACGGGACGATTGACCAATCCTACGCTTCGGTGACCTGACGGTCGACCAATTGGTGCCTGTGTGGGCGGGCCTTATCGTTCTGAACCGAGGTGAGTCGCCGCCATCTTGATTCCAAACTTTTCATTTCTTTTTCCCGCTTTCTGTGTGTTTCTTTTCAAATCTACAGTTCCAGCAAAAAAAAAGTTGCTTTTAAAACACAAATTGTTTTTAAAAAAAGTTAATTAATTTGTAAATCTTTTCTCTAACCTCTATAATTCTCCTACCTTTCACCGTTTTTCCAGGCCCAGGGCCTAGGCTTCTCCAACTGCCAGCAGTGCAACTCTAGACCCAGGCTCCTGGCCTAGACAGAGACAAACACTGGCAGAGGGCAGAGGGTGTGCTGCCTCAGCTCCATTCCCGGGGTCAGTAGGTGAGGAGACTTCAGAAGCAACTGGGGTAGGTCGCAAGCCCCGAATAATAATCTGAAGAACCTGTGTTTGCAGCTGAGGAAATTTCTTCTGCTGACAGCCCCAGGTTAACGGCAGCCATCTTTGTCAAGGAGGGCAAAAAGTTTCAGTGCGACGCCATTTTGATTCAGTGTGTAACAGAGTGCATGCGTGGCCATCTTAGTACAGGAACATAGAGTGGGTGGGGCTTCTGTGCTCCAAATCTGTGTCTGTGACAGACAATCGACTGTGTGGGGCGGGGCCTAATCTTTCCAACTGAAAAGCAAGCGGCGGCCATTGTTTGTGATAAAACACACTGAGGTGAGCACCCCTTTTTTAATAAAAAGATTGGTGAGGTTGTAAAGTGTATGTTATAGAAAGATTTACCAAAAATGTTTTATAAGTACAGGAAACATTGTGCTATCCGGAGGTGAGCTATCCGGCAATCTGGAGCCACCGCAAAAATCAGCAGCTGTTTTTTATTCTTTGTTTTTTTTGCTTTGTTTGAACAGTCAAGCTGTGCAAGGTCTGTAGCTATAGCAACAGCTATAGCTACAGAGCTTTAGGGCCACACCTGAGTGTTTAGAAGCTGTTGCTAAGCAACAGTGTTTGTTGTTAAATACAGAGATAAGAATCTCCGTATCTCTCAACATTAACTCTGGAGAGTACTTGAGGCAAGGCATCAGATCGGTCCCGTGGGTGCCGGATAGCACAAAGTTTCCTGTACTTTAAGTTTATCTCCCCCCTCCCTTTCCACCCCCCACACCCCCTTTCCCTCCCTCCCCCCCACACCCCTCCCCCCCACACCCCCTTCCCCCCACACCCCCTTCCCCCCCTCCCCACCTCCCATCCCCCCCACATACCCCAACCCCAACCCCCCTTCCACCCCCTCCCCACCCCCCTTCCCCCCTCCGTTCATCCCCTTACCCCCCTCCCCACCCCCCTCCCCCCTCCCGTTCACTCCCTTCCCCCTTCCCCACCCCTCCTCCCCTCCACACCCCCTCCTCCCCCCCTTCCCCTCCCTCCCCCACCCCCCTTCCCCTCCCCCCCACAACCCCTTCCCCTCCACCCCTCCCATCCCCCTCCCGCAACCCCCCTTCCCCACTCCCCATTCCCCTCCCCACTCCCCTCCCTACCCCCTTCCCTCCCCCTCCCCTCACCCCTCTTCCCCCTCCCCCTTCCCCCTCCCCTTCCCCCCTTCCCCCTCCCCTCCCCCTTCCCCCTCCTCTCCCTTCCCCTCCCTCCAATCCCCTCCCCTACCCCCTCCCATCCCCCCCTCCTCCCCTCCCCACCTCACTCCCCCCCCTTCCCCCATTTCCCCCTCCCCTTCTCCCCTTCCCCTTCCCCCTCCTCCCCTCCCTCCCCTTCACCCCACCCTCCCCCTCCTCCCTCCCCCTCCATCCCCCTTCCCCCCCTGCCTCCCCCTTCCCCTCCTCCCTGCCCCTCATTGCCCCCCCTTCCCCTTCCCCCACTCCCCCCTCCCCCTCCTACCCCCCACTCCTTCCCCTTCCCCTTCCCCCACTCCTCCCCCCTTTCCCCCATTCCCCTTCCCCCACTCCCCCTCCCCCACTCCTCCCCCCCACTCACTCCCCACTCCTCCCCCCTTCCCCCACTTCCCTCTCCCCCCTCCCCTCCCCCTCCCCCTCCCCCCTCAACTCAACCCCCCTCCACCCCCAGTCGCCTCTCTCTTCCCCCCAATCGCTCTCTCTCTCTCTTCCCCCCGTCGCTCTCGCTCTCTCTCTTCCCCCCAGTCACTCTCTCTCTCTCTTCCCCCCAGTCGCTCTCTCTCTCTTCCCCCCAATCGCTCTCTCTCTCTCTCTTCCCCCCAGTCGCTCTCTCTCTCTCTTCCCCCCAGTCGCTCTCTCTCTCTCTTCCCCCCCAGTCGCTCTCTCTCTCTCTCTTCCCCCCAGTCGCTCTCTCTCTCTCTTCCCCCCCAGTCGCTCTCTCTCTCTCTTCCCCCCAGTCGCTCTCTCTCCCTCTTCCCCCCCCAGTCGCTCTCTCTCTCTCTTCCCCCCCAGTCGCTCTCTCTCTCTCTTCCCCACCAGTCGCTCTCTCTCTCTCTTCCCCCCTAGTCGCTCTCTCTCTCTCTTCCCCCCCAGTCGTTCTCTCTCTCTCTTCCCCCCATCGTTCTCTCTCTCTCTTCCCCGCCGTTGCACTCTGTCTCTCTTCCCCCTTCCCCTTCCCCCACTCCCCCCTCCCCCTCCTCCCCCCACTCCTCCCCCCACTCCTCCCCCACTCCTCCCCCCTTCCCCTTCCCCCACTCCTCCCCCCTTCCCCTTCCCCCACTCCCTCCTTCCCCCACTCCCCCTCCCCCCTCCCTCCCCCCCCACTCCCTCCCTACTCTTCCCCCTTCCCCTTCCCGCACTCCTCCCCCCTTCCCCCACTCCCTCTCACCCCTCCCCTCCCCCCTCCCCCTCCCCCCTCCACTCACCCCCCCTCCCCCCCAGTCGCTCTCTCTCTTCCCCCCAGTCGCTCTCTCTCTCTTGCCCCGTTGCTCTCTCTCTCTTCCCCCCCAGTCGCTCTCTCCCTCTCTTCCCCCCCAGTCGTTCTCTCTCTCTCTTCCCCCCCAGTCGCTCTCTGTCTCTCTTCCCCCGCAGTCGCTCTCTCTCTCTTCCCCCCCAGTCGCTCTCTCTCTCTTCCCCCCCAGTCGCTCTCTCTCTCTCTTCCCCCCCAGTCGCTCTCTCTCTCTCTTCCCCCCCAGTCGCTCTCTCTCTCTCTTCCCCCCCAGTCGCTCTCTCTCTCTCTTCCCCCCCAGTCGCTCGCTCTCTTCCCCCCCAGTCGCTCGCTCTCTTCCCCCCCAGCCGCTCGCTCTCTTCCCCCCCAGTCGCTCGCTCTCTTCCCCCCCAGTCGCTCGCTCTCTTCCCCCCCAGTCGCTCTCTCTCTTCCCCCCCAGTCGATCTCTCTCTTCCCCCCCAGTCGCTTTCTCTCTTCCCCCCCAGTCGCTCTCTCTCTTCCCCCCCAATCGCTCTCTCTCTCTCCCCCCCAGTCGCTCTCTCTCTCTCTCTTCCAACAACAACATCCCCTCGAAAAAGCCTCGGCACCGCCGGGCACTCCAGCTAGTCTATCTATATATATATATATATAAAAGGATCGTTCTGTCTGTCTGTCTATCTGTCTGTCTATCTGTCCTCATGTGTGTGTCTGTCCGGCTATGCGCTCGAAAGTTATACAGCGTACCTACGCGCGCGTTACCTCCGAAGAAAGCTTACGGTTCCGGGATGGTCGTAAGCGTATTTACTTTTCGGTTGGCTGAAAATTGTTCGCTAATTATGCAAAAAACCTTCAAAATTAAACTCATTTTCTGCTACTTAGCATTGATTGACTGACGTCAAGGTTCGACCAATCCTGTGCTGTCACGATTGACCAATCCTACAGTACGGTCCCCTGATGGTTGGCCAATCGGTGTGTGTGTGTGGGCGGGACTAATCGTTTTCATCACAGGGATGTGGCAGCCATTGTTTCACTGCTTCCAGCTCAAACTACTTTGATCATCCAGCTTTGAAAAAGTTAGTATCTCTTTTAAAAATAACATAAGATTTACCAAAAATGTTTTATAAGTACTTTCACTTTCATCTTTCAAGGTATTAAAAGGTAGAAATGTTGCCCGGCAGCAGATTCACAGAGGGACACAGAGAGGCCCCAAAGCCTGGCACTCGATTTAAACCGCCCGGCCCAAAACAGCCCTGGCAAAGCTGGGCTCCCCCAGCTAGTTTGGAATATAGGAACAGGAGTAGACAATTCAGCCTCTTGAGCCTGATCAGTTATTCTATTAGATCATGGCTGATCTGCACCTTAACTCCATTTATCTGTCTTTGATCCATTTCCCTTGCTACCTTTACCTAAAAAAATCTATTGATCTCATTCTTGAATATTTCAGTTGACCCAATATACGCAGCCGTTTGGGAGAAAGATTTTCAACTTTCCACTATCCTTCATAAATTTAACTCCTAAGTGGCCTAGTTCTATTTTTAAGATTATGCCCTCTTGTTCTGGGTTCCTCCAACAGGGGAAATAATTTTTCTGTATCTACCTATTGAATCCCTTTATCATTTTAACACCTAGCTGAGACCACCCCTCAATCTTCTAAATTCAAGGGAATACAAGCCAAATGTATGCAATCAAGCCTCATAATTTAACCCTTGAAGCCCTGGTATCTGTTAAGTCTGTGTGTTCCAGTTATGGTTAATATGAATCACTGCACACAGACCACAAGAATAACTTTAACAGGTCTTTACTAGTCGAAGGTCAGGGCTGAACTACCCAGCAAATTACTACACAGCACTTATATACCGGTGTGGTCACCACCGGTATTACCGTATACAGCAGCCAGAGAAAGTAGTACATCTCTTAAGGTGGAACAGGTTTAAGTTCTCTTAAGGTGGAACAAGTTACATACACCACAATCCTCCCTTTTTAGCTTAACAGTTATATCCCCATTTAACATAACATAATAACATATACAACTTCATGTAGAAACAGTTCAAAGGTTCAGTCTCTCAGGAGGCCTCCTGATTCGAGTTGGATAACGCCTTTCAGGGGTCTCTGATTCTTGTTGCTGAGGTGACTCCTCTAGTTGGTCTCTTATGTCTTGGACATCATCATCAGGTACATTCACTGCCGAGGTAGATGCTTCAGGTTCACTAACTTCTTCCACGGTTGTCTCTGTCGTAACCATGGGTTCGACCCTTGTTCTCGATTCCACCAGTTGGTCAGCATGACGCCGTATTACATTTTTACCAACATCTACCGTGTACATCAGGGGTCCTTGTCTGGCCCGAATTGTTCCGGATTGCCATTTCTCGTTTCCATAGTCCCTGGCCAACACTGGTTGTCCTACCTCGAAACTCCGAGTGGTCTTGTTATTTATATGCTGGAACTGTTTGTTTTCAACTTCCCTCCGCACATTTGGTTTTAACAAGTCCAACCTGGACCGCAACCTCCTGTTATAAAACATCATGGCAGGACTTTGGTTTGTCACTGCATGAGCGGCGTTTCGATATGCCAGCAGAAACTTGTCCACCTTATGTTGTAGTGGAATCTGATCTTCGCTCATGGCCTTTATTGCCTTTTTGAATGTTTGTACAAATCTCTCGGCCAACCCATTTGTAGCCGGATGATATGGGGCAGAGGTATAATGTTTCACCCCATTCTTCTTTAAGAATTTTTGGAATTCTTCTGACACGAGCTGTGGTCCGTTGTCGGAACATATTTGTTCTGGCAATCCGTTCCTTGCGAATATCGTTCTTAACACCGCAATTGTCTTTTCTGAAGTAGTGGTAGTCATCTTGATCACTTCTGGCCATTTAGAATGTGCGTCCACCGCAATTAGAAACATGGAGTCCATGAATGGACCAGCAAACTCAATATGTACGCATTGCCATGGGGCTGAAGGCCATTCCCATGGATGCAGCGGTGCAATCGAAGGTGCATTTTGCACTTTTTGGCACCCTGAGCAGCTTTTCGTCAGCTCCTCTATCTGTTGGTCGATACCCGGCCACCACACATAAGCCCTAGCAAGGCTTTTCATCTTGACTCCCCCCAGATGACCTTCATGCAGTTCCTTTAGAACTCTTTCCCTTAACTTAGGAGGAATAATCACTCTCGTCCCATACATCAATGTTCCTTGATAGACGGACAGCTGGTCTCGTCTTGCCGAGAATGCCGGTAACAGAGAATCACCATGTGCTGGCCATCCCTTCACTGTCACATCGTAGACTCGGGACAGTGTCAGGTCGTTCCTGGTTTCTTTTTCAATACTTGCATTGGTGACTGGTAAACACTCGATGATGGTCGAGTGAAATAACTCAACAGGGTCAACCTTCGTTGTCTCCTCTTCTTCAGGTAGTGGCAGGCGCGACAGCCCATCAGCATTACCATGCTGCTTTGTACCTTTGAATTCTATCTGATATTGATGTGCCCCTAGGAAAAGGGACCATCTCTGGAGTCTCTGTGCTGTCATCACCGACACACCCTTCTTAGGGTTAAAAATGGATACCAACGGCTGATGGTCTGTCAGAAGCGTAAACTTTTGGCCCTGCAGGTAATGATTAAACTTCTTTACTCCCCACACAAGGCTGAGAGCCTCCCTATCTATCTGAGCATAGTTGCGCTCAGCGGAGGTCAATGATCTGGATGCGAACGCGACTGGCCTCTCCGTGCCATTTGGCAGCTTGTGTGAGAGTACTGCCCCAATACCATATGGAGAAGCATCACAAGCCAAACGAATAGGCAGTGTTGGGTTGAAGTGAGCCAACACTTCCTCTGAGGTTATCAATTCCTTGCTTTTGCGAAAGGCCTTCTTACAGTCCTCGCTCCACTCCCATGGTACTCCCTTCTGCAAAAGAGCGTTCAGCGGGTGCAGTACCGTGGATAAATTTGGCAGAAACTTATGGTAATAGTTAATCAATCCTAGGAACGACCTCAACTGAGATACATTAACCGGAGCGGGAGCCTTCACAACCGCTTCGATCTTGTCAGGAGACTTATGAAGTCCCTCCTGGTCAATGACATGGCCACAGTACAAGATCCGCTTCTGAAAGAACTCACATTTCTGCCGATTAACTCGAAGTCCATATTCTTTCAATCTGATGAGCACCAGTTCCAAATTTGCGAGGTGTTCCTCGTCACCATCTCCTGTAATCAGAATATCGTCCTGGTAACATTGTGTGCCTGGAATTCCCTGTAATACCTGCTCCATGGCCCTCTGCCAAATTGCTGGAGCCGATGCCACTCCAAAAACCAGTCTATCATACCGATACAAGCCTCTATGCGTGTTGATCGTGAGGTACTGGCGTGACTCTTCCTCAACTTCCATCTGTAAGTACGCCTGCGCCAGGTCTGTCTTGGTGAAGTGTTTCCCGCCCGACAATGAAGTGAAGATATCCTCAATCCGCGGAAGCGGATACTGCACCGTGTGAAGCACCGGATTAACAGTGATCTTGAAATCTCCACAGATGCGAACCTTCCCTGGTTCTCCCGGCTTGTTGCTCGAAGGACGTTTCATCACGGGAACAATGGGCGTAGCCCACTCACTCCAGTCTACCTTAGACAGTACTCCTGAACGTTCTAACGCTTCCAGCTCCGCTTCCACAGCAGGTCGTATCGCATAGGGTACCCGTCTGGCTTTGAAAAATTTTGGTTGTGCATGTTCTTCAATCTTGATGTTTGCCGTAATTCCTCTCAGTGTTCCCAGTCCCTGCTGGAACACCTCTTTAGCATCGTCCAATATTCTGGACAATCGTTTAGGTTTGACATCTGTTTCCCTGGCATCTACCGTTAGTGCTTTTAAGGAATGCCAGTCCATATTCATTTTTCTAATCCACTCTCGTCCCAGTAGTGGTGGACCTCCTTCAGGTAGCACATATAAGTCCATTCCTCGGCTTTCTTTGCCCTTGTGGACCACCTTTACCTCTATCTTTCCGATGGGGTATACTCTTTGCACCGTGTATGTTTTCAATACAATCTCCGTGTCCCGTAGGGGAATATGTTGGAATAACCTTTTGTAATCTTTCTTATTCATGACCGTCAATGCCGATCCAGTGTCCAATTCCATCTTCACTTGGACTCCTGCTATCTGAAGTGTGACCCAGATAGTTTGTAGGTCAGCTTCATTACTCACATTGTGAATTCTTAGACTACCCAGTTCCTTGCTGTTGGAGTCTGAATCCGAATTCTGTTCATCCGAACACTTCTCAGCCACCTTATGTACCTTTCTGCACTTTTCCTGCGGTGACTTTTTGTTGCTGGTCTTCTTTCCTGACCTGCATACTTTAGCTATGTGACCAAGCTTGCCACATTTTCTGCATTCCTGATTTTTAAACCAGCATTGGTTCTGATCGTGTGTTGTCTTTCCACAACGATAACATTTCACTGTACCCAAAGCCATTTGGTCTGCGCTGAGTACCGATGACTTCAGCTGCATTTCCACAGTGCCTCTTGCTGCGGCTTCGTGTGATGCTGCAATAGTGACAGCCTTATCCAGTGTAAGATCATTCTCTTCAAGCAGCCGCTTTTGTGTTCCTTCTTTCGACAATCCACACACGAATTTGTCTCTCAGCACCTCTGTTAGTCTTTCCCCAAACTGACAGTACTTCGCTAGCTTACGCAGTTCAATTAAATACTCCGCGTTGCCTCCCTCTTTCAGTTGCGTTCTAGCATAAAATTTAAATCGTTCCGCTAACATCAGCGGTGTGGGGTTTAAATGATTCTTTAGGACAGCAACAATATTCGCGAAAGTCTGATCCGCCGGTTTAGCTGGTGATAGAAGATGCTTCAATAGCCCGTATGTCTTCGCACCCATTGAGTTTAGTAAGGTTAGTGCTATATCCTCATCTGATATCTTATTTGCTTTAGAATAAACTTCTATGCGTTCTACATACGTGGCCCAATCTTCAACATCGGCATCGAAATCGTTGATGTTACCACGCTTAGGCATCCTTGCAATCTTCTTGAGAAACAAAAACAATTTTCTTTTATTTTAAAATGGCGGTTTCCCGCGCTTGTCTTCTTCCCCCGCCTACTAAAATGGCGGCTTCCCGCGCTTGTCTTCTTCCCCCACCTACGAAAATGGCAGCTTCCTGTGTTTGCCTTTCTCCCCCGCTGGCTGTAATGGCGATTGCCGTATTGCTGCCGTTCGCGCCTCCCCAGCGGTTCTCAATTCGTGCCTCCCAGCCCCTCTTGCAGTCTGGTCCTTTCCACCAGCTGCGGCTGAGTTCTCCGCATTTTTTTAAAATTTTCTCCCGCGCCTTACGCTGTCCCGGTCGCTGCGCCTCGCGGCCTCGGTAGCTGCCCGGCCTTTTTCACCGGTCGCGGTCGAGCTCTCTCTCGACGCTGTTGCGTCTCCCAGCCCGCTTGCAGCCCAGTCTTTTACACCGGCTGCGTTTGCATTCACCACGGCTCCCGTGCCTTACGCTGCCCCAGTCTCAGCGCCTCTGGCCCCGACTTCTGTCCGGCTCTTTTCCCCGGCCGTGGTCGAGTTCTCCGCCCTTATATCCTCCATTTTCCCTCCCCTACTCCACAGCCAACGTGGCCGACTTGCTGCTCGTCGCTGATCGGCTTACCCACCACCATGGTAGAAGGGATGATCACTGCCTGTCGCTGATGGAATGCTTCGTGTCAGGATTCTTCCTTTGCTCTTCAGACCCGAGTCTTTTCTCAGCAGGATGATGAGGGCGGATGCCTCTTCTCGACGCCCGTTAAACTGCCTTGGATGTATCTCTGCCGCAGGGTAAGATCGTACTCGTTGCCACTGTTAAGTCTGTGTGTTCCAGTTATGGTTAATATGAATCACTGCACACAGCCTACAAGAATAACTTTAACAGGTCATTACTAGTCGAAGGTCAGGGCTGAACTACCCAGCAAATTACTACACAGCACTTATATACCGGTGTGGTCACCACCGGTATTACCATATACAGCAGCCAGAGAAAGTAGTACATCTCTTAAGGTGGAACAGGTTTAAGTTCTCTTAAGGTGGAACAAGTTACATACACCACAGTATCATTCTGGTGAATCTGTACTGCACCTGTGCATGAACCTTTAGCGATTTGTGTACATGGACACCTAAATCCCTTTGCTCCTCCGCAGCTGCTTCTCACCATTAAGAACATATTCCTATTTGTCTTTTTCAGATTCAAATGGCTGATCTAAAACACTTCTCATGTGCTATCGTTCTTCCCATTCACTTAGTCTATGTCCCTTTGTAACTTCCTGTTCCCATCTGCACAAGTTACAGTGCCTCTTAACTTAGTGTCATCTTCAAACTTGGGTATATATATCTCTAATCCTTCATCTAAGTCATTGTTAAACACAGTGAAAAGCTGAGACCACAGTACAGATCCCTGGGAAATATTACCTGTCACATCCAACAAATCAGTGAATGTTTCGGATTTCCCTACCCTCTGACTCCTATCTCAAATCCATTGGCTGTTACTCGCTTTGGGACAACCTGCGGTAGTGAAAGGCATTATATAAATGCAAGTCATTCTATCTTTCAACAAATTACCAACCTATGATGAAAAGTTACCCTAATTCCATGTGCTTTAATCTCTTTTGAGAAACTTTATAAAATGGTCCTCTGTAGAAATTCCCATACACACCAGGCTAAAGACCTCCTCAAAAAATTCAACTAGATTAGTCAGACATAATCCTTCACAACTCCATGGTGACTCTCTTTGAACAACTGATACTTGTCCAAGTGCTCAGTCAATCTGGCCGTGATTTTATTAATGGAGGCAGGTTGAATGCGGGTCAGGTGCTTTCCGGCTTCCAGTCCTGCCCCCAGCTACTTCTGCTCCACAGACATGATTTTGCCTTGATTGACCTTGTTAAGCCTGCCCTGTGGGCTTGCCGACCAATTAACAGGAAGCTGATCAGATGACATCATTTGATGATGCGTCATCTGCCGGTTTCCTTAAAGGGACCATGCATAATTTTATTTTGACAGTTGATTTCTCAGTGTTTGACAGCAGTGAGATGCTGAAAACACTGACAATCACTGCACAAAGGTGAACTCTTGCACCCAGGCTCTCCAATGACTCCCTCCATAGGTTGGAATAGATGGCAGCTGCAGGTGAGGTGACAGAAGCGATCTGTCACTGGTGAGAGAGGTTCTTCCGATGAGGTGGCACTGGACATGGATTAAAAACTTGTAAGATAAAGAAATCTGCAAATACTGTGGCAACAAGAGCAGGTCAGAGGCTAGGTATACTGTGGTGAGTGTCTCACCTCCTGACTAGGGTACTTAAGGAAGTGGCCCTAGAAATAGTAGATGCATTGCTGATCATCTTCCAATATTCGATGGAATCTGGAACAGTACCCATGTATTGGAGGGTAGCTAATGTTACCCCACTAGTCAAAAAAGGTGGTAGAGAGAAAACGGGAAATTACAGACTGGTAAGCCTGATATCGGTAGTGGGGAAAATGCTAGAGTCCATTATAAAAGATGTAATAGCAGAGCACTTGGAAAACAGTGACAGGATCGGACAAAGTCAACATGGATTCACAAAAGGTAAATCGTACTTGACTAATCTGGAATTTTTTGATGATGTAACTGGTAAAATAGATAAGGGAGAACCAGTGGATGTGGTGTATCTGGACTTTCAGAGGGCCTTCGATAAGGTCCCGCATAAGAGATTAGCGTGTAAAGTTAAGGCACATGGGATTGGGGGCAAGGTATTCACTTGGATAGAGAACTGGTTGGCAGACAGAAAGCAAAGAGTTGGAATAAACGTGTCTTTTTCCGAGTGGCAGGCAGTGACTAGTGGGGTACCGCAAGGATCGGTCCTTGGACCCCAGCTATTCACAATATATATTAATGATCTAGACAAGGGAACTAGATGTAATATCTCCAAATTTTCAGACGACACAAAGCTGGGTGGGCGTGTGTGCTGTGAGGAGGATGTCGAGAAACTCCAGGATGATTTGGACATGTTGGGTGATTGGGCAGAAACATGGCAGATGCAATATAACATGGATAAATGTGAGGTTATCCACTTTGGTGGCAAAAACAGAAAGGCAGATTATTATCTAAATGGCAATAGATTGGGAGAAGGGGAAATGCAACGAGACCTGGGTGTCCTTGAGCACCAGTCGCTGAAGGTAAGCATGCAGGTGCAGCAGGCGGTTAAGAAGGCAAATGGTATGTTGGCCTTCGTAGCGAGAGGGTTTGAGTACAGGAACAAGGATGTCTTGCTGCAGTTGAACAGGGCCTTGGTGAGACCACATCTTGAGTATTGTGTGCAGTTTTGGTCGCCTTATCTGAGGAAGGATGCTCTTGCCATGGAAGGAGTTCAGCGAAGATTCACCAGGCTGATACCTGGGATGGCAGGAATGACGTATGAGGAGAGATTCAGTTGATTGTGCTTCTACTCGCTGGAATTTAGAAGAATGAGAGGTGATCTCATTGAAACTTATAAAATTCTGACAGGACTGGGCAGACTAGATGCAGGAAGGATGTTCCCGATGGTCGGAGAGTCCAGAACCAGGGGACACAGTCTAAGGATAAAGGGTAGGCCATTTAGGACAGAAATGAGGAGGAATTTCTTCACCCAGAGAGTGGTGAACCTGTGGAACTCTCTACCACAGAAGGCGGTGGAGGCCAGTTCATTAAATATATTCAAAAGGGAGTTGGATATATTTCTTAAGGCTAAAGGGATCAAGGGGTATGGGGAGAAAGCGGGCTCAACAGGCCAATTAAGGGCCACCCGGCAACAGGTGACGTCACAGATTGATATTTCATTTGTCAAGACTTTTTGACAGATGAAATATCAGCGTTTCACAGCTGTTTGAAGCTGTCGAACACTGACAATCTGTACTCCAAGTTAATTCCTTCCTCTTAGGATGATTTAGAGATCTCCCCGGAACAGAAAGCTGCAATTTCGACCACTCACAGCCATTCTGCTTTCTGTGCCGGTGAGATGAGGGACTCCCGAGACCTGAAGGAAGGAAGGCTGTAAAAGTAAGTAAAGGTATGTAAAACTACTTTAAACACTTTGGCCTAGAAATTCAGTTGGCTGCGCCAGCCATTAGCGCCTTAGGAGGAGTAGATCTCGAGCGCTAGGCGCTTAGCGCCCGGGCGCAGCGCGATCTGCGCCTCGCCCCAACTTCAGTAGACATTTAGCGCCAGCACAAAGTCATTGCGCGCGCTCATCTGCGCGTGCAGATCATGACGTCATTTCCTCGTGCAACGCCCTTTGTGCGCCCGGAACCGGAACTTCACTCGCGCCGCCCCATTGTGCGCCTGGCGGCCCGAACGACTGTGAAGTGGAACGGTTCACAGCCGATGCGAGCTGTGGGGAGCGCAAATTAAAGGGCACTTACCCTGCACTATAAAGGCAGCCATTTTGCAGCACTCACTCTTGTGCAACGGATTTTTGGAGAGAGACCAAGGAAGAGAGCTTACTGCTTTGGCCCAACACTAGGACAGGTATTTTTGGCTTCAGGCCAGAGCTTTGCAATTCTCTTTGCCTTCATTGATATCTCAGTGTTTGCCAGCATATTATGGGGGCTGCATTGGGTGCCAACGCTGAGTTTCAGCATTATGTCCGAAGGGCTCACAGACGCCGTGAGAGAGTGGCAGCCCTGGCTAGACGCAGAGGGGGCAACAGGCGTCGGCAACGGAGGCCTTACCCACTCAGGGAATACCGCCAGCAGTTCTCCTATCTCAACATGTCTGCCGCGCAGTGTGTTAGGAGGCTGCGATTCAGAAGGGAGGTGGTTGCAGAGATCTGCCAGCTGCTTCACAGAGATCTGCGTCCACAGCTGAGGCGCAGGACGTCTCTGTCAGTGGCAGTGAAGGTGACGGTGGCTCTGAACTTCTATGCTACCGGCTCCTTCCAATCCGCTGCTGGGGACTTTGCTAACATCTCCCAGTTCGCCGTGCATTGCTGCATCCGCCAGGTGACCAATGTCCTTTTCAGAAGGAGACGTCAATTCATCTCCTTCCCCATGACCCTGGACAAGCAGCAGCAGCGTGCAGTGGGATTTGCAAGAATAGTGGGCTTCCCCATGGTGCAGGGCGCCATTGACTGCACGCATGTGGCTTTGCGGGCACCTCTGGAGAATGCCGAGGATTACCGCAACCGGAAGGGCTACCATTCCCTCAACGTACAGCTGATGTGTGACCACAGGCAGCGCATCCTAGCTGTCAATGCCCGCTTTCCAGGCAGCAGCCACGATGCCTTTATCCTGCGACAGACAACTGTGGCTGACATGTTCCAGGCACAGCCTCACCCAAGAGGATGGCTTATCGGGGACAAAGGCTATCCTTTGTGTACCTGGCTCATGACCCCGCTCCACGCGCCCAGGACCCCTGCTGAAGAGGCATACAACGAGAGCCATCAAGCGACCAGGAACATCATCGAACAAACAATCGGCGTCCTGAAGCAACGGTTCCGCTGTCTGGATCATTCCGGGGGAGCCCTGCAGTATTCGCCGGAGCGAGTCTCCCAATTCGTCGTCGTTTGCTGCATGCTGCACAACCTGGCTATCCGCAGGACTCAGGCACTGCCACCTCACGTTGGAGCACCACCTCAGGAGGAGGAGCAGGAGGAGCATGAGGAGGAGGAGGAGGAGGAGGAGTACCAGCCCAGGAGGGAGGCAGAAGGTCCAAGGGCCACCCATCGACGGCTTATTGAACGTCACTTCTAGGCCCCCTGTCAGGGAATGGCTTGTGCCAATGAAAGAACATGATTGCAGCCGCTCCGCAAGCCCTCAGCCGGTTAAGGCAACAAACACTTCAAAGATCAAACATGGACAATCTGAATAAAGAAAATGGTTTATTGTACAAACTCAGGGCCCTTCCCACATGAAAACCAAAAACAGACGACACCCTCAAAAAACAGTCACACACATGACTCACTCCCACAACCTGGGGAGGATTAACAAAAGATGTAAACAAAAATGGCCTTCATCCTCGGCCTTCACAAAACACCCATTCCAAAAAACAAAACATTTGGGCACACCCTCTACTTTGTGGCCCGCGAGGGCGATGCCTTGTGCAAACTTTTGCGGCCCCTGCACGCCCTGCTGCTCCTCCTCAACGTGAGCCCAGTGGCTGCTGCAAGGCTGGGGGAAGGCTCCTGAGGGGCACATGTCGTGACGGCAGATGCCCTTGGGTGTCGGCCTAGACGAGGTCTGGCCCTCGAGGGGCCGGCTGGTGAATGCTGCAGCTGTGGCTGGGCAGCATCAGTCGGTGCAGCAGCTCATGGCAGCTCCACTGGGGGAGTGGCAGTGGCGGCTGGAGGAATGGGGGCAAGCTGGCGGATGGCAGGCGCTCGCTGGTCGCCTGAGACACTGGCACTCGCCCGGGCCAGCACTGCAGCATGCGCAGCAATCTGCCGAGGGACAGACCGCTGTGCTGCTGCAGCGCGGCGGGTGCCCTGGCGATGCCTGGCTGATGCAGCGAGTGTGGCAGCAGTGAGTGCCCGTGTTGCATTGGTCTGTGACCGCATCAGAGCAGCCACTGACTGCACGGCACCACTGATCACCTACCCACTCGCTGCCTGAGCTTCCCCGAATTCCGCCCGACTCGCTGCCTGAGCTGCCCCGAATTCCACCCGACTCGCTGCCTGAGCTGCCCCGAATTCCGCCTGACTCGTGGCCTGTGAGGCCCCGAATTCGGTCACACTCCGAGCCAGGGATTCGATGGCCTCAGGCATCCGTGCCACTACCCCCATGATCTCCGTGTGCCGGCGCTCCGAGTCCGTGGACATGTCCTCGAGGAGGCGCAGCTCCTCAGCGGTGACCGTCTCCGGACTGGAGGCCGGACTCTCCCTCTGGGGAGAAGGCCGCCGAGCTGCCCGACCCTTCCCGCATTGCTGCACGCCGCAGGTCCCAGGAGCTACACTCCCCTCCGACACTTCCCCCAGGCTCCCCTCCAGGGAAGACGTGTCCCCTACATTGGCATGGCTTGCCGCGGCTGAGGGTTCCCCTGATGGGCCGCCTTCCTCTTCCTCCTCCTCCTCCTCCTCTTCTGAGGGGCTGTCACTGGCAGCTTCAGGGACCTCCTCCTCACCATCTGAAAGCAGGAAGGCACAAGAGTAGCTTTAGAGTGAGGAGAGGGCGTCACCGAGGGAGGCATGAGTGGTGGCATTCAGCGCATTGGTCGGACAGTGGCAAAGGATGTAGATCTGATGCGCAAGTGGGACGAGAGAGGTCCAAAAGGTGATGTCCTTACCATTGGTGCCCAGAACAGGGTCGGCATCTCCAGATGCATCGGGGCCAATCACCCGGGCACCCATGATGTGTTCCACGCGCTGTTCCAGCTCGGTGAGCTGCTGGATCTGGGGTCCGCCTCCCCCGGTCTCAGTCCGGCTCCTCTTATTATTGGCCAGCTTGGCCTGCAAGAGAAAGGACGGCCTCTAAGTACAGTGTGTAGCCCTGATCTTGTATGCACTGCCTCCCATGGTGGAATAGCCTGGCCAGTGTGTCGCCCTGATCTTGTGTGCACTGCCTCCCATGGTGGAATAGCCTGGCCAGTGTGTAGCCCTGATCTTGTGTGCACTGCCTCCCATGGTGGAATAGCCTGGCCAGTGTATAGCCCTGATCTTGTGTGCACTGCCTCCCATGGTCGAATAGCCTGGCCAGTGTGTAGCCCTGATCTTGTGTGCACTGCCTCCCATGGTCGAATAGCCTGGCCAGTGTGTAGCCCTGATCTTGTGTGCACTGCCTCCCATGTTGGAATAGCTTGGCCAGTGTGTTAAGTGCAGAATGTACAATTGGTGTTCATGACTGTCCCATAGCTGCTGCATGAGGGCTGCCCATTAGGGCTTTCAGGTCCCTTTGCCCATAATGTGAGGTGCACATGCAAGGATGAGGAGGACACTGGAAAGGGTACTCACCCTGACAACCCTGGTGAGGTCATTCAGCTTTTTGCGGCATTGTACAGAGCTCCTGGGGACCTCACTGTTGGATGTCACCCTGTTGGCGACATCCCTCCAGGCTTTCCGGTAGACACTGGCCGCAGGCTTCTTCCCATTGTCCGGAAACAAGATATGGCGTCTCTTCTCCACAGCACCAACCAGCACCCTCAGATCATGCTCTGAGAAGCGCTGCGCTCGTTCACGGGCCTTCTCCATCCTTTCAGGCACTATTTGGGTCCAGCAGCAGTGTTCAGGCCTAGCTGGAGGGCTGCAGTGTCCAGGGCGTGGCAGCAGACCAACTCGACCCTTCCCCCTTTAAGAGCTGGCCGGCGCCAGGGTGTCTGCTGTCTGCCTGTGAGGGCGGGAGCGGGGACTGCAGGGAGGATGAGCAACCTGGCCACAGCACCGTGGTACAGGGGGCCATTCAAGTGGAGGGAGTAAAAAGAAATGTTGTAGTGGTAGGGGATAGTATCATTAGGGGGATAGATAGGGTTCTCTGCAGTCAAGAGCGGGAGTCCCGAAGGCTGTGTTGCCTGCCTGGTGCCAGGGTTAAGGACATCTCTTCTGGGCTGGAAAGAAACTTGCAGTGGGAGGGGGAGGATCCAGTTGTCGTGGTCCATGTTGGTACAAACGACGTAGATAGGACAAGGAAGACGGTTCTGTTAAAGGAGTATGAGCAGCTAGGGGTCAAATTAAAAAACAGAACCTCAAGGGTAATAATCTCTGGGTTATTACCTGAGCCACGAGCGAATTTGGCTAGGATAAATAAAATTAAAGAGTTAAATGCGTGGCTCAAAGACTGGTGTGGGAGAAATGGGTTTTGCTTCTTGGGACACTGGCACCAGTACTGGGACAGGAGGGAGCTGTTCTGTTGGGACGGACTCCACTTGGCCAGTGCTGGGACTAGAGTCCTGGCGAATCATATAACTAGGGCTGTAGAGAGGGCTTTAAACTAATTAGTGGGGGGGAGGTTTCTAGAGAGCAAATAATAGAAATGACAACAGAGAAGGTCATAGACTTAGGTAGCAGTGGGGGAATTAAAAAACAGAATGTGTCAGGAAGGGACAGAAGGTATGGAGTAAAAAGTAAAGTACTAAAAAGGGAAAAAACAGGAACTAAGTGTTACAAAACATATTTGAAAGTTCTTTATCTGAATGCACGTAGCATTCGTAACAAAATGAATGAGTTAACGGCACAAATAATGACATATGGGTATGATCTTGTGGCCATTACAGAAACATGGCTGCAGGGTGACCATGACAGGGAATTAAACATACCAGGCTATTTAACAATCAGGAAGGACAGGCAGGAAGGGAGAGGAGGTGGGGTGCCTATGTTAATAAAGGAAGGAGTCACTATAATACAGAGAAATGATATTGGGTCAAAGGAGCAGGATAGTGAAACAGTTTGGGTGGAGGTAAGGAATAATAAGGGGAAAAAAACACTAGTGGGTGTAGTCTATAGGCCTCCGAACAGTTGCAACTCTGTTGGACGGAGTATTAATCAGGAAATAGTTGAGGCTTGTAATAAGGGAACAGCTATAATTATGGGGGATTTTAATTATCATATTAACTGGACAAATCAAATTGGGCAGAGCAGCCTTGAGGAAGAGTTCATTGAGTGTATTAGGGATGGGTTTCTTGAGCAGTATGTAACTGAACCGACCAGGGGGCAAGCAACCTTAGGTCCTGTGTAATGAGACAGGATTAATTAAAAATGTCCTAGTAAAGGATCCCCTTGGAATGAGTGACCATAACATGGTTGAGTTCCATATTCAATTAGAGGGTGAGAAGGTTGGATCTCAAACAAGCGTGCTGAGCTTGAATAAAGGAGACTATGAAGGTATGAGAGCGGAATTAATTAGAGTGGACTGGGAAAATAGATTAAAGGGTAAGACGGTACATGACCAGTGGTGTACATTTAAGGAGTTATTTTACAACTTCCAAAAAAAATATATTCCACTGAGGAAAAAAGGGTGTAAAAGAAAAGATAGCCATCCGTGGCTAAGTAAAGTAATTAAGGATAGTATCTGACTAAAAACAAGGGCATATAAGGTAGCCAAATCTAGTGGGAGGATGGAAGATTGGGAAGTCTTTAAAAGACAGCAAAAAATAACAAAAAGATTGATTAAGAAAGGGAAGATAGATTATGAAAGTAAATTAGCAAAAAATATAAAAACAGACAGTAAAAGTTTCTATCGTTATATTAAAAGAAAAAGGGTGGCTAAAGTAAATGTTGGTCCCTTAGAGGATGAGACCGGGAAATTAATGGTGGGAAACATGGAGATGGCAAAAACACTGAACAATTATTTTGTATCAGTCTTTACAGTAGAGGACACTAAGAATATCCCAACACTGGACAAACAGGGGGCTCTAGGGGGGGAGGAACTAAATACAATTAAAATCACTAAGGAAGTGGTACTTGGTAAAATAATGGGACTCAAGGCGGATAAATCCCCTGGACCTGATGGCTTGCATCCCAGGGTCTTGAGGGAAGTAGCGGTAGGGATTGTGGATGCATTGGTAATAATTTTCCAAAACTCACTGGACTCAGCAAAGGTCCCGGCAGATTGGAAAACTGCTAATGTAACACCCTTATTTAAAAAGGGTAGTAGGCAGAAGGCTGGAAACTATAGACCTGTTAGCCTAACATCTGTGGTTGGTAAAATGTTAGAGTCCATTATTAAGGAGACAGTAACGGGACATTTGGATAAACATAATTTAATAGGGCAAACTCAGCATGGTTTCATGAAGGGGAAGTCATGTTTAACAAATTTGCTTGAGTTTTTTGAGGAAGTAACATACAGGGTGGATAAAGGGGAACCAGTGGACGTAGTGTATTTAGACTTCCAAAAGGCATTTGACAAGGTGCCACACAAAAGATTATTGCTCAAGATAAAAAATCACGGGATTGGGGGTAATATTCTGGCGTGGGTGGAGGATTGGCTCTCTAACAGAAAGCAGAGAGTTGGGATAAATGGTTCGTTCTCAGATTGGCAACCAGTAACGAGTGCTGTTCCGCAGGGGTCAGTGCTGGGTCCCCAACTCTTTACAATCTATATTAACGATTTGGAGGAGGGGACCGAGTGTAACATATCAAAGTTTGCAGATGATACAAAGATGGGACGGAAAGTAGTGAGTGAGGAGGACATAAAAAACCTGCAAAGGGACATAGACAGGCTAAGTAAGTGGGCAGAGATTTGGCAGATGGAATACAATACTGGAAAGTGTGAGGTTATGCACTTTGGCAGGAAAAATCATAGAGCAAGTTATTATCTTAATGGCAAGAAACTGGAAAGTACTGTAGTACAAAGGGATCTGGGGGTCCTGGTGCACGAAACTCAAAAAGTTAGTATGCAGGTGCAGCAAGTGATTAAGAAGGCCAATGGAATGTTGGCTTTTATTGCTAGGGGGTTGGAATATAAAAACAGGGAGGTATTGCTGCAGTTGTACAAGGTATTGGTGAGGCCGCACCTGGAATACTGCATACAGTTTTGGTGTCCATACTTAAGAAAAGACATACTTGCTCTCGAGTCAGTACAAAGAAGGTTCACTCGGTTAATCCCGGGGATGAGGGGGTGGTCATATGAGGAGAGGTTGAGTAGATTGGGACTCTACTCATTGGAGTTCAGAAGAATGAGAGGCGATCTTATTGAAACATATAAGATTGTGAAGGGGCTTGATCGGGTGGATGCAGTGAGGATGTTCCCAATGATGGGTGAAACTAGAACTAGGGGGCATAATCTTAAAATAAGGGGCTGCTCATTCAAAACTGAGATGAGGAGAAACTTCTTCACTCAGAGGGTGGTAGGTTTGTGGAATTTGCTGCCCCAGAAAGCTGTGGAAGATACATCATTAAATAAATTTAAAACAGAAATAGATAGTTTCCTAGAAGTAAAGGGAATTAAGGGTTACGGGGAGCGGGCAGGAAATTGGACATGAGTCTGGGTTCGGAATGGTCATGGCCCTGTGGGTAGTGGAGCGGGCCCAGGGGCCGTGTAGCCTTGTTCTGCTCCTACTGTGTTCTAATTCTGTTAGATTTCAGGAGATGGTTTTATTCCTGTTCCTGGCTGGGGTGGAGATCGCCTTTACAGAAGGTAAGTACTGTAGAAAATATAGGGACAGAGTGATCTCCTGGAAGAATTTCGATCGCCTAGATGGGTCGGAGAGGAATTTCCCAGATTTTTTTCTCCCAAATTGGCCATTGGGTCTTTATCTGGTTTTTCGCCTCTCCCGGGAGATCATATGGGTTCGGGTGGATGCAGAGTGATAGAAGATTTGAGGTTAGGATCAGATCAGCCATGATCTTATTGAATGGTGGAGCAGGCTCGAGGGGCCGATTGGCCTACTCCTGCTCCTATTTCTTATGTTCTTATGTTCTTATGTTCAAGCAAGAAATGACCGCACCTGCGCTGCGCCCGGCCTCGGCGGTATCGCTCAGCACCGCCGGTTTAGCGCCTAAAGATAGTCGTGCATCGCCAGTTTTAGCGCTCGAGCAAACTCTTAGGGCGAAGCTACTGAATATCGGCGAAGTGGCCTCGACTTTGCGCCGGGCGCAAACTTTAGCGGCCTCCCAGCTTTACCGCCCCAAAAGTGGCTATACTGAATTTCTAGCCCTTTATGTAGTGTATGTACTTTGCAGAAGGAACTATATTCTGCAGCCCCTGTATACTGCAGTACCAGTAGTGACCACCCCTATATATAAGCCTGTGTAGTAACTTTTGCATAGCAGTTCCAGGTTGTCTCCACTCAGTAAAGACCTGTTATAACCAACTCCTGCAGTCCGTGTCTCAATTATACACGGACATAATACTGGCGACGAGCAGATCCGAACCTACCTACAGTCTACACCACCTCATGGGGATCCATCCCTGAAGCGAAGTTATCAGAGGTCGAGGCCAGAAGGAAGAAAGAAAAAAAATAAAACGAACAGAAGAAACGGGCGTCGACCATAGGCATCCGCCTCTGATTCATCGGAGTTGAAGATTTGCAGGAGAGGCTGTCGAGAGCGGGGCTTGGTTATCCTGTCGATGGTGTTTCAGCTAATTGGGCTGGTGGCAGGTAGTACACTGATCCTTCCTGGGCTGCGGCGGTCTAGAGCTCGATCGGGTGGCTTTTCAACGGGGCTGAGCAGCGTTGTCGGGAAGAGGAGAGAGAGAGAGGGTGGAGCACACAGGGCGCGGCCGGTGCTACGAAGCCGGGTAGCGTACAGACCCGAGAAGAGGGAGGCAAGTGTCCCGCAGGGTTGCTCCGACGACGGGGAAATAATAAAAATTAGAAGCGCAGAAAGCCGCGAGGAGCTGCAGTTTGCCACGGGAACCATGGAGAGCGGCGTTAGCAGCAGCGCGGGGGGAAGGGCGCGAAGACCATAGGGCGTCGCCATCAAGGCATAAAACGCCAGCAACAGCGCTAGCAGCAGCGGAGAAGACAGAAAGCGCGAGAGGCGCCATCATAATCCAGCGGGGAAGAAGGCAAAGCACGGGAGGCGCCATTTTGTTAAATCGGGGAAGAAGGCAAAGCACGGGAGGCGCCATCTTAGATTTCCAAGATGCCGAAGACTGGCGTGTGATGCGTCTCCCTATGGCATTGGAGCGGTTCTGTCACATAAATTCCTTGATGGTTCAGAGAGGCCGATAGCTTTTGCGTCACGCTCGGTAACTTCAGCCGAGCGTAACTACGCCCAGATTGACAGAGAAGCCCTCAGCCTGGTGTGGGGGGTGAAGAAGTTCAATCACTACCTGCACGGTCAGAAATTTACTCTACTAACTGATCATCAACCTCTTGTCTCCATTTTCAACCCTCAGAAGGATGTCCCGATAATGACAGCACAACGGCTACAGAGGTGTTTCCTTTTCCTAGGGGCACACCAATATGACATCGAGTACAAAGGAACTAAACAGCATGGGAATGCTGATGGATTGTCGCGCCTACCGTTGCCGATGGTGGAAGAAGCACCTGCAGTGGATCCAGTGGAGATACTCCACTCGACCATAGTCGAATGTCTACCTGGGTCTATGATTTAACGGTGAAGGGATGGCCAGCACATGGCGAACCACTGCTGCCAGCATTCTCGCCGAGAAGAGAACAGCTGTCAGTGTGCAGAGGAACCTTGATGTGTGGATCCAGAGTAGTAATTCCACCCAAATTGAAGGATAGAGTGCTCAATGAGCTTCATGAGGGTCATCTGGGAGGGGTAAAAATGAAGAACTTAGCCAAAGCGTTTGTGTGGTGGCCGGGAATCGATAGAGAAATCGAAGAGATGACCAAGAGCTGTACAGGATGCCAGAAGGTCCAAAACGGCCCACCACAAGCCCCTCTACATCCATGGGAGTGGCCCTCATCTCCATGGCAAAGGGTGCACATTGATTTTGCTGGTCCATTTATGGACTCGATGTTTTTAATTGCAGTGGATGCACATTCAAAGTGGCCAGAGGTAATAAAAATGTCCTCAACCACCACAGAAAAAACTATCACAGTCTTACGAACCATATTCGCCAGAAATGGGCTGCCTGAACAGATTTGCTCTGACAATGGACCACAGTTTGTGTCTGAAGAGTTCCGGAGGTTCTTAAAGAACAATGGTGTTAAGCATTACACACCCGCCCCATATCATCCAGCCACCAATGGATTGGCTGAGAGGTTCGTTCAAACATTCAAGAAGGCTATCAAGGCAATGTGTAATGAAGATATACCCCTACAACACAAGGTGGGTAACTTCTTGTTTGCCTACCGGAATGCGACACATGCGGTTACCAACCAAACTCCAGCCATGATGTTCTTCAATCGAAGACTACGATGCCGCTTGGATTTGGTTAAGCCAAACATCAGAAAAGATGTGGAGAACAGGCAGTTTCAGAATATGAATGAAAGGCCGACCAGGAGTTTTAAGATAGGTCAACCAGTTTTGGCCCGGGACTACCGCACAGAGAAATGGCAGCCAAGAACGATCTGTACACGGCAAGGACCTCTAATGTATACCGTGGACGTTGGAGAGAGCATTGTAAGAGGCCATGCTGACCAGATTCTAGAGTCACTGGAAAACGTCAATTCCACACCACGATCCGATACACCTGGTGATGAAACCAAAGTACCAATTGCATCTACCTCAGAATCGGTGATATTGGAAGCAGACGAACCAAACAACGACGTTGATCCCGAATCAACTTTGCCAGAAGAACCTGATACCCCAAAGAGGCGTTATCCAGACAGAATCAGGAAGCCTCCTCAAAGACTGAACTTATAATTGCTTAACTTCAACTAATGTATCTAGCAACTGTAATTGTAAATATGTTATTTAATTATTAATCGAATGTTATGTACTGTCTGGCTAAAAGGGGAGGAATTGTAGTGTATGTACTTTGCAGAAGGAACTATATTCTGCAGCCCCTGTATACTGCAGTACCAGTAGTGACCACCCCTGTATATAAGCCTGTGTAGTTATTTTTTCATAGTAGTTCCAGGTTGTTTCCACTCAGTAAAGACCTGTTATAACCAACTCCTGCAGTCCGTGTCTCAATTATACACGGACATAATACTTCACACACACCAAACACACTTTCCTTTGCACTCATGCACCCATCACTCACCTGAACACTGGACATTGCGACCCATCCAAGCCCTTCATCCCAACGGTCCGCCTCCTCTAACTTGGCGTGGATTGGAGCCATAGGGAATCCCACACTTCAACCTTAAAAATAGGGATTAGGCTATAAACTGCCTGTTAACTACCTGTTAACAGGCAGTTAACTGGCACTAATCCCCTTCCCGCCTCGGGGAGGCGGGTCCCAGTGCGGGTCAGTTACCCGCCTCCTTTGAAACTGGCATGGAGGCGGGTTGGGGGCGGGATGGTGTCGGACCCCCGATTTCAGGATTTTAACCCCCCACATGCCTCCAATCCTGTCTCCACGGCCCAATGAAAATCCTGCCCACTATCTTCATTTGGCAGCTAATTCTCGCCAATCATTACTTTGTTGTCCTTATCATTGACTGGAGAAGCTGGGATTGTTCTCCTTAGAGCAGAGGAGATTAAGGCGAGGTTTAATAGAGGTGTTCAAAATTAGATGGGGTTTTGATGGAGTAGCTGGGGGAGAAACTGTTTCCAATGGCATAGGACGTTCAATAACCAGAGGACACAGGTTTAAGATAATTGGTTAAAAAAAAAATGCAGGGGGGAGATGAGGAGAATTTTTTTTTTACGCGGCGAGTTGCTATGAGGTGGAACGCGCTGGCTGAAAGAGTGGTGGAAGCAGATTCAATAATAACTTTCAAAAAGGAATTAAATATATACATGAAAATGAGGAATTTGCTGGGATTTAGGGAAAGAGCAGGGAAAGAGTGGGACTAATTGGATAGCTCAATCAAAGAGCCGGCACAGGCACAATGGGCAGAATGGCCACCTTCTGCGATGTATGATGCTCTGATTACTAATTTCTACCTGTTTCCTGGAGATCTTCTGTGCTGTTACAAACACACTGGAGTGAAATCTGCATAGCGCTGACCTGCTGACGTAACCTGGGCTCAGGGAATGATCGAGTAGGCCCCAGGCCTGATCAAGGCCTACCCAATAACTTAAATTAGACCGGCGAGCTGCGTTCACCTGCACAGCAAGATCCCACAAATAGTAATGTGATAATGACCAGATAATACATTTTTTCAGTAGTGCTGGTTGAGGGATACATATTTGCCAGGGCGACGAGGAGAATTCCCCTGCTCTTCTTTGAAATAGTGCCATGCGATCCTTTACGTCCACCTGTGAGGGCAGACGGGCCTCGGTTTAATGTCTCGCCTGAAAGACGGCGCCTCAAAACAGTGCAGCGCTTCTTCAGTACTCCACTGGAGTGTCAGCCTGGATTTTGTTCTCAATTCTCTAAATAGGGAGCTTGAACCCACAACCTTCGAACTCAGAGGCGAGAGTGCTACCAACTGAGCCACAGCTGACACGTGTATAGTGCTTGGTAGCAGTCATGCACCTGGGGTAGAGAAGGGCACAAATAATAATAAACTGAGGCAGAGGCATTGAGAGTAACACACCAGGGAGGGGAAGTTATTAGGAAAGTCACAACTGAGACTCTTGCCCTTCCCTACTCTCTTTCTCTGCAACGGGTCTTAGTTCAATCCCTGCTCTTCATACCATGGCTGCTCCACCCAGGGTCCGGCTGTGGACCTTCATCCCACTCTTACTCCATTTTGCATCCACATAGCCCTGGCCGGAAACCTCGCTTCTGCTGCATCTGCTGCTCATAATCCTGAGCCTCAAACATGGCATGATGGCCAGTTTGTAGAGCTTCTTCTCCCAGAGGGTACGTTGCCGCTCGTTCAGGTTCGTTGTTCCAGGAATCAAGGGATATGGGGATAATGCAGGAAAGTGGAGTTGAGGTAGAAGATCAGCCATGATCTTATCGAATGGCGGAGCAGGCTCGAAGGGCCAAATGGCTGACTCCTGCTCCTATTTCTTATGTTGTGTTCTTATGCTCTTTGTGGCACTTTCTTCTCCCAGAGGCGAGATTGCTGCCCAACGCTACGCTGTCATGTATGACCTGCGGGTCTAGACCCAATGCAAGGTAGAAACTAAAATGATTGGAGATATAGCCTCGCCTTAAGAACAGAATGACTTTGGTCACAATAGTTGATGAGCAAAAATGTGAATCTAAGCCAACTTTAAAGATAAACACACAGGGTTAAGGCCAAGGAAGTGCATTACTGCCATAAATCAATGATGATGGCAGATTAATGGAATTAATTCTGCGTTTACAATCTGCTCCCTGGGTTTAATTCCTGTATTGGGGGATTGTAAATTTAACATGTATTAAAAAATGTGTCAAGGCACCACAGAGCCAAATAAAAGATAAAAATAAAACCTCCACCTTGCCGGAAGAGTGAATTTAGCTGTGTTCTGAAATATAATTATGAACTCCTGATTGGATCATCTTTAAGATAGTGATCAATCACATCTAGGAAGAAACGGTAAGCAGCTTCTATAAGGAATCCGCAGCACTCTTAATTCCCTCACTAAAATCTGAAGCAGCATAAATATTAAGGAGTTTAATTTTCTCTGGTAGCACACTGATTAACATTTTCACATAAAAGTCCTTGGTCTGCAATTTAAATGCAGTTAAAAGCGGCTCAGGGAGTGGTGTACTGTCAGCGGCGCTGTCTCATTGATGAAGCATTAAAGATCTGCCCTCTCAGGTGGACGTAAAAGATCCCACAGCACTATTTTGAAGAAGAGCCAGAGAAATGTCTTGGCCAATATTTATTCCTCAACCAAGATCATGAAAACAGATTATCCGGTCATTTATCACATTGCTGTTTGTGGGACCTTGCTGTGCGCAAATTGGCTGCCGCATTTCCCACATTGCAACAGTGACTACACCTCAAAGATGCTTCATTGGTTGTAACGCATTTGAGATGTCCTGAGGTCGTGAAAGGCAATATATAAATGCTCGTTCTTTCTTTCTTAAGCATGTCGTCTAAGCTGGCAGTACTGAGGTAGTGCTTCACTGTTCTTTGTATAAGCGATGTTGGCCCAGAAATTTGGGCGTGTCCATTGTTGATCTGGCTGGATACATTCCCTGAATGGTGAGGCCCGAGACTCCCCTGGCACTCAGGCCTCAGTAGTCTGATAGTAAAATACTGCGGATGCTGGAAATCCAAAATAACAACAGAAAATGCTGGAAAAACTCAGCAGGCCAGGGCCGCATCCGTGGAGAGAGAAACAGAGTCAACGTTTCAGGTCGATGACCTTTCATCAGAACTGGAAGAAAGCAGGAAATGGAAAGCAGGTTTGGAGGCTGGGAAAACAGGGAGGGGATGAGAGAACAAAAGGGAAGGTCGGTGATAGGATAGAAAGCAGGAGAGATTAAGAGACATTGAGAGACATTAAGAGATATTCAAGGCGAGAGTTGGTGGTAGTAGGACAGGTAAAGGAATAAAGGCTGGCTCTAGATGGGGTGTGAATCATGCCTGTGTAGTCTGAGTCATGTCCAAATAATGAGCGCTGCGAGGCTCAATTTCTAGTCCAATAAACCAAGGTGCTGTTCAGGTGGATGTTGTTCATACCGCGGCACTATATCAACATTGGCCTGTCTAATATTCCTCTGTTTTGTATTAACATGCTGCATGCAAAATGGCTGTCATGTTCACTCACTTGATAAGTCACTGTAATTTAGTGAAGCACGTTTGATGTTTCTGAGAGATGTACCAATGTGCTTTACAAGTTTGCTCTCTTTCAAAATAGCGCACAATTGCTTTTTTCATACCTTGTAGTTTCATACTGGTAAGTTTCAGCTGTGGCTCAGTGGGTAGCACACTCGCCTTCTGAGTCAGAAGGTTGTGGGTTCCAGTCCCACTCCAGGGACTTGAGCACATAAAGTTAGGCTGACACTTCAGTGCAGTGCTGAGGGAGCGCTGCACTGTCGGAGGTGCTGTCTTTCGGATGAGACATTAAACCGAAGCCCCGTCTGCTGCTCTCTCAGGTGGACGTGTATGATCCTATGGCACTATTTCGAAGAAGGGCATGGGAGTAATCCCCGGTGTCCTGGCCAATACTTGTCCCTCAACCAAAATAACAAAAAACAGATAGTAAGAGTTTTTATAGTTATATAAAAAGAAAAAGGGTGGCTAAAGTAAATGTTGGTCCCTTAGAGGATGAGACCGGGAAATTAATGGTGGGAAATATGGAGATGGCAAAAACACTGAATGAATATTTTATATCAGTCTTTACAGTAGAAGACACTAAGAATATCCCAACACTGGACAAACAGGGGGCTAAAGGGGGGGAGGAGCTAAACACGATCAAAATCACTAAGGAAGTGGTACTCGGTAAAATAATGGGACTCAAGGCGGATAAATCACCTGGACCTGATGGCTTACATCCTAGGGTCTTGAGGGAAGTGGCGGTAGGGATTGTGGATGCATTGGTAATAATTTTCCAAAACTCCCTGGACTCGGCAAAGGTCCCGGCAGACTGGAAAACTGCTAATGTAACACCCTTATTTAAAAAGGGCAGTAGACAGAAGGCTGGAAACTATAGACCGGTTAGCCTAACATCTGTGGTAGGTAAAATTTTGGAGTCCATTATTAAGGAGACAGTAACAGGACATTTGGATAATCATAATTTAATAGGACAAAGTCAGCATGGTTTTATGAAGGGGAAGTCATGTTTGACAAATTTGCTGGAGTTCTTTGAGGAAGTAACATATAGGGTGGATAAAGGGGAACCAGTGGACGTAGTGTATTTAGACTTCCAAAAGGCATTTGACAAGGTGCCACACAAAAGATTATTGCTTAAGATAAAAAATCACGGGATTGGGGGTAATATTCTGGCATGGATAGAGGATTGGCTATCTAACAGAAGGCAGAGAGTTGGGATAAATGGTTCATTCTCAGACTGGCAATCAGTAACTAGTGGTGTTCTGCAGGGGTCAGTGCTGGGTCCCCAACTCTTTACAATCTATGTTAACGATTTGGAGGAGGGGACCGAGTGTAACATATCAAAGTTTGCAGATGATACTAAGATGGGAGGGAAAGTAGTGAGTGAGGAGGACATAAAAAACCTGCAAGGGGACATAGACAGGCTAAGTAGGTGGGCAGAAATTTGGCAGATGGAATACAATACTGGAAAGTGTGAAGTTATGCACTTTGGCAGGAAAAATCGTAGAGCAAGTTATTATCTTAATGGCAAGAAACTGGAAAGTACTGAAGTACAAAGGGATCTGGGGGTCCTGGTGCACAAAACTCAAAAGGTTAGTATGCAGGTGCAGCAAGTGATTAAGAAGGCCAATGGAATGTTGGCTTTCATTGCTAGGGGGATAGAATATAAAAATAGGGAGGTATTGCTTCAGTTGTACAAGGTATTGGTGAGACCGCACCTGGAATACTGCGTACAGTTTTGGTGTCCATACTTAAGAAAGGACATACTTGCTCTCGAGTCAGTACAAAGAAGGTTCACTCGGTTAACCCCGGGGATGAGGGGATGGACATATGAGGAGAGGTTGAGTAGATTGGGACTCTACTCATTGGAGTTCAGAAGAATGAGAGGCGATCTTATTGAAACATATAAGATTGTGAAGGGGTTGGATCGGGTGGATGCGGGGAGGATGTTCCCGATGATGGGTGAAACTAGAACTAGGGGGCATAGTCTTAGAATAAGGGGCTGCTCTTTCAAAACTGAGATGAGGAGGAACTACTTCACTCAGAGGGTGGTAGGTCCATGGAATATGCTGCCCCAAAAAGCTGTAGAAGCTACATCATTACATAAATTTAAAACAGAAATAGACAGTTTCCTAGAAGTAAAGGGAATTAAGGGTTACGGGGAGCAGGCAGGAATTTGGACCTGAGTCTAGGTTCGGATCGGTCATGGCCCTGTGGGTAGCGGAGCGGGCCCAGGGGCCGTGTAGCCTGATCCTGCTCGTATTTTGTGTGTCTAATTCTGTTAGATTCAGGAGATGGTTCTGTGATAGTGGATTGGCGGTTAGGATCAGATCAGCCATGATCTTAATGAATGGCGGAGCAGGCTCGAGGGGCCGATTGGCCTACTCCTGCTCCTATTTCTTATGTTCTTATGTTCTCTGGGCATTATCACATTGCTGTTTGTGGGAGCTTGCTTTGTGCAAATTGGCTGCCGTGTTTCCTACATTACAACAGTGACTCCACTTCAAAAGTACTTCATTGGCTGTAAAGCGCTTTGAGACGTCCGGTGGTCGTGAAAGGCGCTATAGAAATGCAAGTCTTTCTTTCCTTCACACTTCTCCATGGAAAACAGTGCAAATTCGTAGACGGAATCACAGGCCGCAACACGGACATTCCTTCCATGGCTGTAACCATCTTATATACTAGCCGACTGGGCTAGTATCTCACAATGGCAGGTATGTTTTAAAGAGCTCCCACAGCTCCCTATGATGAAAGGGGGAAGAGGCCACCCACACTCATCGGACATGAGTACCTGTTGGATGTCAACCCAGTATTCGGATCCGGAGCTCCATTCTTCCCTTTCCAGGACTGTTTGGAACTCTGCACCTTCTGACTTAGAGGTGGGAGATGGACAACATCCAGTACTGGATGAACAGAAATTTCCTCCAATTAAACACTGGAAAGACCAAAGCCGTTGTCTTCTGATCCCGCCACAAACTCTGTTCCCTTGCCACCAATTCTGATTTAAAAATCTCATCCTTGGGTTCAAATCCCTCGATGGCCTCGCCCCTCCCTATATCTGTAGCCTCCTCTACCCCTACAACCCTCCGAGATCTCTGCGCTCCTCCAATTCTGGCCTCTTGTGCAACCCCGACTTCCTTTGTTCCACCATTGGTGGTCGTGCCTTCAGCTGCCTGGGCCCTAAGCTCTGGAATTCCATCCCTAAACCTCTCTGTCTCTCGACCTCACTTTCCTCCTTTAAGTCACTCCTTAAAACCTACCTCTTTGACCAAGCTTTTGGTCACCTGGCCCAATTTTTTGAGGATGTAACTGGTAAAATAGATAAGGGAGAACCAGTGGATGTGGTGTATTTGGACTTTCAGAAGTCTTTCGATAAGGTCCCGCATAAGAGATTAGCGTGTAAAGTTAAGGCACATGGGATTGGGGGCAAGGTACTGAATTGGATAGAGAACTGGTTGGCAGACAGGAAGCATAGAGTTGGAATAAATGGGTCTTCTTCCGAGTGGCAGGCAGTGACTAGTGGGGTGCCGCAGGGATCGGTCCTAGGACCCCAGCTTTTCACAATATATATAAATGATCTAGATGAGGGAACTAGATGTAATATCTCCAAGTTTGCAGACGACACAAAGCTGGGTGGGCGTGTGTGCTGTGAGGAGGATGCCGTGAAACTCTAGTATGATTTGGACAGGTTGGGTGATTGGGCAGAAGCATGGCAGATGTTGTATAATGTGGATAAATGCGAGGTTATCCACTTTGGTGGCAAAAACAGGAAGGCAGATTATTATCTGAACGGCAATAGATTGGGAGAAGGGGAAGTGCAACGAGACCTGGGTGTCCTTGTGCACCAGTCGCTGAAGGCAAGCATGCAGGTGCAGCAGGCAGTTAAGAAGGCAAATGGTATGTTGGCCTTCGTAGCGAGAGGGTTCGAGTGCAGGAACAAGGATGTCTTGCTGCAGTTGTACAGGGCCTTGGTGAGACCACATCTTGAGTATTGTGTGCAGTTTTGGTCGCCTTATCTGAGGAAGGATGCTCTTGCCATGGAAGGAGTTCAGCGAAGATTCACCAGGCTGATACCTGGGATGGCAGGAATGACGTATGAGGAGAGATTGTGTCGATTGGGCTTATACTCACCGTAGTTTCGAAAAATGAGAGGGGATCTCATTGAAACTTATAAAATTCTAACAGGACTACACAGACTAGATGCAGGAAGGATGTTCCCGATGGTCGGGGAGTCCAGAACCAGGGGTCACAGTCTAAGGATAAGGGGTAGGCCATTTAGGACAGAAATTAGGTGGAATTTCTTCACCCAGAGAGTGGTGAACCTGTGGAATTCTCTACCACAGAAGGCAATTGAGGCCAATTCATTAAATATATACAAGAAGGAGTTGGATATATTTCTTAAGGCTAAAGGGATCAAGGGATATGGGGAGAAGGCAGGGACAGGGTACTTAATTTGGATGATCAGCCATGATCTCATTGAATGGCAGAGCAGGCTCGAGGGGCCGAATGGCCAACTCCTGCTCCTATCTTCCATGTTTCTATGTTTTTAATGTCTCCTGAAGTGGCACGGTATCAAATTTTTGTCTGATTGTGCTCTTGTGAAGCATCTTGAAGCGTTTTACTATGTTAAAGGTGCTGTAGAATTGCCAGTTGTTGTTGCTGCTGTCGGAATGTTAGCCACTAAAGCCTCCTTGAAAAAGTGCAACATCCCCACCGACACCTGGGAATCCCTGGCCCAAGGCCGCACAAAGTGGAGGAGAAGCATCCGGGAAGGCGCCGAACACCTCGAGTCTCTTCGCCAGAAGCAAGCGGAAGTCAAGCGCAGGCAGCGCAAGGAGCGCACGTCAACCCAAGCACCCCACCCACCCGCCCCTTCAACCATCGTCTGCCCCACCTGTGACAGAGACTGTATGTCCTGCATTGGATTCATCAGTCACCTGAGAACTCATGTTTAATGGGCCAGAAATTCAGATCGGGGGCTTGCCGCGCGTGCAAGCCCCTGATATGCACTTACCCGACGCGCTGGCCGTTGACCTCCAGGGACGCCTGGAATTTGATTTTGAAAAAGAAGAACCCCGGGCAGCGTATGACGTCACGCCGCCCAGGAGTGCAGCCAGCGCGAAGCCTGTAGCGCGCTGTGCAACTGAGACACGCCCCTTGAGGTCTCAGTTTAACAGGACACGCCCCCAATGTTTCTGCCAAGCTGCTAAGCATTTTTACATGCAAAGCAGCAGTTTAAATAGGATTTTGGAAGATTTTTGAAGATTTTGGTAACTTTTATAAACTTTTAAAAACGTTTACATTATTTTGAAGAATCTGAAGTAGTTTTAAACAGAATTAAAGCAATTTAAAGACTTTTAAAAGCCCTAAAAGAACTTTTTTAATTCCATTTATTTATTTAGCAATGTCGTCATCATACGTGTCTTCACACTGTTCCCTTTGGGGAACTGTATGAAGTGGTGGAAGGATTTATGTCCATGATTAACGCTCATTCCGTGACCGTAACCATCTTTGAACCAGCCATTAGGGCGGTTAGTCCTATGGCGGGAGGGTTTTACGGGCTCCCACAAGCTATACAAGGAGGGGGGGCCACCCACACCCACGGACGCAAATATCCCACTGGATGTCAACCCAGAATTTAGAGCCGGAGCTCCGACTCCACTTGCCGGGACTGTTTGGAGCGGGGTTCGAAACCTTGCCCTGATCTGGCCCAGCGGCGGGGATCCTACCGCTATGCCAAAGGCCCAATCCGATTAGCAACATGAAATGGCTGGAATGAGCACAATTCACGGCATTAAAAGAACTCACAATTGAACTGATGATGACCTCAGCAATCTCCTCAAGGAGGTGGAGGCGCAGCGCCTGCTCATCATTGGTAATGAGAAGTCAAAGGCGCCGCAAAAAGGGCAGATGATAGCTTGGTCTTTCAAGTGGCAGCATAGGGCTCCAGTCACGGGGAGGGAAAAGGCGCAGGAAACGTATGGGTGTCACCTTTTGTGCGGAGTGGGCCTTTTGCGTAGCAGTAAGCATCCCTGCCGCTGGGCCAGAAGGAGTAGGGTTTCGAACCCCACTCCAGACAGTCCCGGCAAGTGGAGTCGGAGCTCCAACTATAAATTCTGGGTGGACATCCAGCGGGATACTTGCGTCCGTGGGTGTGGGTGCCCCCCCCCCTCAGATGGGTTGTGGGAGCCCGTAAAACCCTCACGCCATAGGACTAACCACCCTAATGGCTGGTTCAAAGATGGTTATGGTCACGGAATGAGCATTAATCACGGCCATAAATCCTTCCACCACTTCATACAGTTCCCGAAAGGGAACAGTGTGAGAATACGTATGACGATGACCTCTTGCGCAATGCACCTCCTTGGACCCTCAGTCGCAGATGCGAGGGGGCAAATCGTGCAATTGTTAAATTTTTCATTTTATTGACATGTAAAATGTTGGCCCAGTAATTCCCTTCCAAATGCGCGAGTACGGTCGGGGTACTTACGCATCTGGCCGGAGGAAATGCCGGTTTTCAGCATGCACAGTGCATGTGGGGAAAACCGGCATTTCCTGTCTTCTGAACGAAGGGGTTCAGAGGCAGAACGCGTGCGACTGCACAGGCAGCGCGTGCGCAGTAAAATTCGCCGCTTTCATTCATGCTTTCAGTGAGGTCAAGTCCTTACAACTTACACATGAAAAAAGCATGGGTACAGTTGCTCCAGAGGCTGCGGAGGAAGATATTTCTTATCGTGGATCTTCTGAAAGTATGTATGTCTGTATATATTCCTTTGCGTGTTATGTATATATTCCTTTACTTATGTGTATGAATGTATTATTTAATTATGACTTTCAGAGAAAGTAACTTATTGGAAAATCATAATTAAAAACATACATTCATACACAAAAGTAAAGGAATATAAAACATACATACATATACGTAAAGGAATATATGCGGACATACATACATAATTACTTATTACTGATGAAAAGTTTCTTTCTTAAAAGTGCTGGAAATGTTACATTACTCATTTTAGAACACTCATTTTCACATTCCATTCACACAGCCACAATTGCTCCTTCTACCTACCGTTCAGAAAATCCGTTTAAAAAAAAAAAATTAAACTTTAAAACTTACTTAAAATTTCTTAAAATAACTTCCCTCCCTTTCCCAAACAAAAATATTGCCTTTCAGAAGCTCCACGATAAAATATATCTTCCTCCGCAGCCTTGGAACAACTTTACACATGCTTTTTTCAAGTGTAACTTGTAAGGACTTACCCTCACTGAATCCATGAATGAAATCGACGAAGTTCACTGCGCAAGCGCTGTCTGTGCAGTCGCACGTGCTGTGCCTCTGAACCCCTTCGTTCAGAGGACTGGAAATGCCGGCGTTCCCCGCATGCGCTGTGCATGCTGAACACGGGCATTTCCACCGGCCAGATGCGTGAGTACCCAGACCGCACTCACGCATTTGGACCCGAATTTCTGGCCCAATGTGTTTCATGTGGAAGCAAGTCATCCTTAGTTCCGAGGGACTGCCTAAGAAGAAGAATCCACTAAACCAAGGGCTCACTCTGGCCACAGATTAATTTTACGCAAACGCATTAATCGGTGCTCTACCCAAAAGTCTCACAAATTCATCTTTTTTTAAAGCATGCAACATGGGCTAACTTTCTTAATTGTTTGAGGTATTTATCATTAATTGTCGACGGTAACACATCCTGCTCAAACCTTGACTGATTCGGTACTCTATTGTTTGGGTTTTAGCTCAAATAATATATATAGGATGCTGACAAATTGCTTTTGATGCCGTTTCTGCTGAGCAACAGCAGTCAGCTAGCTCCTTCCTATTGCTGTTTACTGCTGTATTACCAATGGACCTTTCTACACGAACAGTCAAATGTCACATGAGAAGTGAGAATAAATGAAGTGGATAAGCTTTCCCTGTGTTTGGTTCCTGTGGATTAGACGGCAAAGTTCTTATTTATCTTTCTATCGACTTCCCATCCATTCTGTCCCATCAGAGAAATGAAAAGCCTCGTCCTTATTCTTGTGACACTGGCTGCCTTGCTCTTGTTTATTAATATTCTGCTTTGGTGCAACGTATTTTAAAGCTTCATTATTGCTGGGCTTTACGTTGGGTTTTGCGGAAATTAAAAAATGAAATCCCTCGTAGCAGCCAACTGCCATCAGTCGGATGATAAGATCCATGGGCTGTTAAAACAGGATGAGCCGGCCATTGCACTGAACTATAGAGCAGAACGCAAGCTACCAAATAATACACTGGCACGGCCAAGTCAATAAAGTGAAATGACATAAACGCACGAGAATGGCCTTTCAGTAGGATTTATTTCTGTGTCATTTTTAGATAGAGAAAATTGGCAAAAGTCTTTACAGAGTAAGGTCATCGCTGAAACTATCGCTTTCCACCAAATGTTGCCCATTGTGATATTAAATGCCACTAATAATTATTAAAGGTGTGCTTTAGGTCCGGCTTTCTCTGGGGCTTTTTAATCTGTTTCACCAACTGGTTCGTTCAACTTCTCTCTCTTGGGACTTGTGGACCTAGAAATGATTTTAGCTGGTTTTTACATTTAGTTATCTAGAATTTTACAGCACAGAAACTGGCCATTCGGCACAAGAGATCTATAGAAACATAGAAGATAGGAGCAGGAGTAGGCCATTCGGCCCCTCGAGCCCGCTCCACCATTTAATGAGATCATGGCTGATTATCCAAATTCAGTACCATGTCCCTGCCTTCTCCCCATATCCCTTGATCCCTTTAGCCTCAAGAAATATATCCAACTCCTTCTTGAATATATTAAATGAATTGGCCTCAACTGCCCTGTGTGGCAGAGAATTCCACAGGTTCACCACTCTCTGGGTGAAGAAATTCTTCCTCATCTCAGTCCTAAATGGCTTACCCCTTATCCTTAGACTGTGACCCCTGGTTCTGGACTCCCCGGCCATCAGGAACATCCTTCATGCATCCAGTCTGTCTAGTCCTGTAAGAATTTTATAATTTCAATGAGATCCCCTCTCATTCTTCTAAACTCCAGCGAATATAAGCCCAATTGTCCCAATCTCTCCTCGTATGTCATTCCTGCCATCCCAGGTATCAGTCTGGTGAATCTTCGCTGCACTCCCTCCATGGCAAGAACATCCTTCCTAAGATAAGGTGACCAAAACTGCACACGATACTCAAGGTGTGGTCTCACCAAGGCCCTGTACAACTGCAGTAAGACATCCTTGTTCTTGTACTCGAACCCTCTCGCTACGAAGGCCAACATAACATTTGCCTTCTTAACCGCCTGCTGCACCTGCATGCTTACCTTCAGTGACTGGTGCACAAGGACACACAGGTCTCATTGCACTTCCCCGTTTCCCAATCTATTGCCGTTCAGAAAATAATCTGTCTTCCTGTTTTTGCCACCGAAGTGGATAACCTCACATTTATCCATATTATACTGCATTTGCCATGCATCTGCCGAATCACCCAACCTGTCCAAATCGTACTGGATTTTCTCTGCATCCTCCTCAGAGCACACACGCTCACCCAGCTTTGTGTCATCTGCAAACTTGGAGATATTACATCTAGTTCCCTCGTCTAGATCATTAATATATATTGTGAATAGCTGGGTTCCTAGCACCAATCCCTGCGGTGCCCCACTAGTCACGGCCTGCCACTTGGAAAAAGACCCGTTTATTCTGGTGTTTATGCTCCACTCCCTCCCCTCCTTACCTTATCTCACCCTATTAGCTCACTTCTATTCCTTTCTCTTGCATGTACTTATCTAACTTCCCCTAAAATGCATCTATGCTACTCACCTCAACTACTAAATGTGGTAGCGAGTTCCACATTCTTACCACTCTGCACAGATTGCCATCATTTGCTGACTTTGTACCGAGGCAGTGCTTGTGAACTTTCAGAGCTTCTCCAAAGTTTCGTCCCTTGATTAGGCCTGGTAAAACGACCAGCAATGAAATAGGCCAGGCTTGTACACGCTTGAGTATAAAGATTAAGAGGTGATCTAATTGAGGTGTTTAAGACGATTAAAGGATTTAATAGATTAGATAGAGAGAAACTATTTCCTCTGGTGGGGGAGTCCAGAACAAGGGGGCATAACCTTAAAATTAGAGCCAGGGCATTCAGGGGTGAGGCCAGGAAGTACTTCTTCAGCAACAACAGCAACAACTTGTATTTATATAGCGCCTTTAACATAGTAAAACATCCCAAGGCGCTTCACAGGAGTATTATAAGACTAAAGATTTGATATTGAGCCACAAAAGGAGAAATTAGGGCAGATGACCAATAACTTGGTCAAATAGGTAGGTTTTAAGGAGCGTCTTAAAGGAGGAAAGAGAGGTGGAGAGGCAGAGAGGTTTAGGGAGGCAATTCTAGAGCTTAGGGCCTTGGCAACAGAAGGCGTGGTCATCAATGGTTGAGCGCTTATAATCAGGGATGCTCAAGAGGGCAGAATTAGAGGAGCGCACATATCTCGGGGGGTTGTGGGGCTGAAGGAGATTTCAGAGATAGGGAGGGGCGAGGCCATGGAGGGATTTGAAAACAAGGATGAGAATTTTGAAATTGAGGCGTTGCTTAACTGGGAGCCAATGTAGGTCAGCAAGCACAGGGGTGATGGGTGAATGGGACTTGGTGCGAGTTAGGACACGGGGAGCAGAGTTTTTGATGACCTCAAGTTTACGTAGGGTAGAACGTGGGAGACCGGCCAGGAGTGCATTGGGATAGTCAAGTCCAGAGGTAACAAAAGCACGGATGAGGGTTTGAGCTGTGGATGAGCTGAGGCAAGGGCAGAGACGGGCGATGTTACGGAGGTGGAAATAGGCGGTCTTAGTCAAAGGATAGTGGAAATCTGGAATGCTCTCCTCCCCAAAAAGCTGTTGAGGCTGGGGGTCAATTGATAATTAAAAAACTGAGTTTCATTGTTTTTTGTTAGGTAAGGGTATTATGCGTTACGGAACCAAGGCGGATAAAAATGGAGTTCAGATACAGAGCAGCCATGATCTAATTGAACAGGGGAACATGCTCAATGGGCTGAATGGCCTACTGCTGTTCCTATGATGTTCCTAAGTTCTCGCTAAGTTGTTTTATCTTTTTGCAACCTAGGGAGAGGTAAAATAAAGGAACAGTGTGCAAAGTCCAACGGTCTTGGATTTCTAAATATATTGAATTTATTTTGCACATTTAAAGCTGGTACTACCACAGGAGGTATGGGTTGGTGAACTGAAGCTGAAACAAAGTTCATAGGGTAAAAATTACAATCCGTACTGTTTCTATAAGAATGCTTAACATGTTTGGACTAAATTCTTCTCTTGTATTTTAGCCCAGTGGCTGAAATTGCATAGAGAGGAACTTGATCCAAGTGTGTTGAGCATTCATAGATACATAGATACATAGAAGATAGGAGCAGGAGTAGGCCATTCGGCCCTTCGTGCCTGCTCCGCCATTCGATGAGATCATGGCTGATCCTTTAATTCAGTATCCCGTCCCCGCCTTCTCTCCGTAACCCTTAACCCCTTTTGCCCGTAGAAATATATCTAATTCCCTCTTAAATATATTTAATGAGCTGGCGTACACTGCCCTCTGTGGCAATGAGTTCCACAGGTTCACCACTCTCTGAGTGAAGAAATTCCCCCTCATCTCTGTCCTAAATGGTTTAGCCCTTATCCTTAAATTATGTCCTCTAGTTCTGTTCTCACCCGCCAAGGGAAACATTCCTTCTGCATCCAGTCTGTCTAGACCTGTCAGAATTTTATACACTTCTATGAGGTCCCCTCTCAATCTTCTAAACTCCAGTGTGTACATCCCTAAACTACATAGTCTCTCCTCATAGGTCATTCCCGCCATTCCTGGTATCAGCCTGGTGAATCGCCGCTGCACCCCCTCCATGGCAAGAACATCCTTCCTCAGATGAGGCGACCAAAACTTTCCCAGAGAAAGAAAAGAACTTGCATTTATACAGCACCTTTCATGATCTCAGGACATCCCAAAGTGCTTTCCAGCTCCTTTGAAGTAATAATAATAATAATAATAATAATAATAATTCAACTTTATTGTCATTGTACAATGCACAAGTACATGAACAACGAAATGTGATCGTGCAAGCTCCCATGAGTCCAGTACAAATAACATTAACATTAAACGTAAATAGCACCGTCCTGGGAGAAGTAATGAGGGAAAGGGAACAGCCAATTTGTGCACAGCCAGGTCCCACAAACAGCAGAGAGATAATGACCAGATGATCTGTTTTAGTGATGTAGGTTGAGGGATAAATATTGGCCAGGACTCCCCTATTCCTCCTCGAAATAATTCACTGAGATCTTTTACATCCACCTGAGAAGACCTCGGATCAATGTCTCATCCGAAAAATGGCACATTTAAAGTGCAATACTGCCGCGGTACTCCATGGCCTTGCCCCTTCCTATCTCTGTAACCTCCTCCAGCCTCCTCCTCCAAGAACTCTGTGCTCCTCCAATTCCGGTTTCTTGTGCATCCCTGATTTTTTTTCACCTTTCCATTGGCGGCCTTGGCATCAGCTTGCTAGACCCTAAGCTCTTCACATGAAGGCAGGTCCGAAGAATAGCATGCTACATAATTCCACAAACACGCTAACATCGGGAATCAATTTGCATGCCTGCACACATGTTACTAACAGGACTGCCAACATTTACCAAACCTGCTGATGTTCAAATTCAAAGCCGACAACAGGTCCCCGAGCGCCCGATATATTTAGGGATTGTGCATCAATATCACTTTCTCAAGTGAACAGAGGAGTTCCGCTGCTGTTGTTACCAGCTGGGTGCCTGCTATTGTAACAATAAGTTGTGGTTTGCCAATGCATATTGAGCATGTACTGGCAGTGATCGGCGCCACTGAAACATGAAATCCTATATTGATATAGTTGCATTTTATGAAATGAGAAGGCAGAAATCTTATGTGGTGGGTGTTCGTTACAGATTTGGGAATTGTAATGTATGTACCTTTAAGGGGGGAACTATTTTCTACAGCTCATGTACACTGTAGTACCGGCAGTGACCACACCTGTATATAACGCTGAGTAGTAATCTGTTGTTTCAGTTGCAGTTTGAACCACGTTGAGTAAACACCTGTTGTACCGTTCTCTGCAGTCCTTTTCTTATTATTACACGGACGTAACAGTGGCGACGAGCAAGTTCGAACCTACCTGCAACTCTGCATCACCTCCCAGGCATTCGCTCCTAGAGAACAGTGGAAGGAGGTCGAGTCCAGAAGCACGGGCGTCGACCATGGGCAACCGCCCAGTCATCCAGCGGAGATTTGAGCATTGCAGGGGAGGCTGTCGAGAGCCAGGCTTGGCTTTCCAGTCACGGTGGTCCAGCGAAACGGGCTGGCAACAGGTACTGTGCAGACCTTTCCCGGACAGCGACGGGCTAGAGCCCGACCGAGCGGCACAGAAAAAGACCGAGCAGCGTCGACGGGGGAGAGAGAGAGGGCAGAGCGCACAGGGCGCAGCCGGTGTCCAGGCCCGAGCCACGTCGACAGGGGAGAGAGGCGAGAGAGAGCAGAGCGCAGCCGGTGGTCAAGGGCCGAGCAGCGTCAACGGGGGAGAGAGGCGCGCAGGAAAACGTGAGGCGCTGCCATTGCCACGAGGACCGCAGAGAGCGGCGTTGGCAGCAGCGCACGAGCAGCGCATGAAATCCACAGGGTGTTGCCATTTGCCACGAGGACCGCCGAGAGCGGCGTTGGCAGCAGCGCGGGAGACGCCATTTTAAGCCGCAGCGGGGAAGAAAGGAAAGCGCGGGAGACGCCATTTTAAGCCGCAGTGGGGAAGAAAGGAAAGCGCGGGAGACGCCATTTTAAGCCAGTCTAACCACACCCAAAAATGCCGAAAAGTGGCAGTATCACAGCGTTCGACAATGAAGTCGAAGATTGGACGACATATGTCGAACGCATAGAAGTATACTGCAAGGTGAATGAAGTGCCAGATGACAAGAAAGTGCTGGTATTGTTGAATTCAATGGGTGCAAAAACGTATGGCTTACTACGAAACCTAGTAACCCCAGAGAAGCCAGTAGAAAAGGATTTTGAAAACATAGTGTCAGTCCTACAGGACCACTTAAACCCCACACTGCTGCTGATAGCAGAAAGATTTAAGTTTCACAAAAGGAACCAGCATAAAGATGAAAGTAATGCTGAGTATTTAACGGAACTGCACAAGCTATCGAAACACTGCCAGTTTGGAACGGGACTAGCAGATATTTTAAGGGACAAGTTTGTGTGTGGGCTTCAAAGTGAAGGAACCCAGAAACGGCTTCTATCAGAAAAGGATCTTACGCTGGACAAGGCTTTCAGCATTGCAGTATCACATGAAGCAGCAGCACGGGGCACTGCAGAGATACAACGGAGACCGCAAGAATATGGCACAAATGAAATGTCATCCGGAACAGTGAAGTGCTATCGCTGCGGCAGAACAACACACGACCATAATGATTGCTGGTTCAAGGACAAAGTGTGCAGACAGTGTGGAAAAGTAGGACATATAGCAAGAGTCTGCAGGTCGGGAAAGTAAACCAGCAGCAAGAAATCTCCACAGGAGAAGTACAAGAAGGTACATAAGGTGACGGAGAGTAGTTCAGATGAACAGAAGATTGATACAGACTCCGGAAGCAAGGAGCTGGGTTGTCTGAAACTACATAATGTGATCAAAACGGAGGATCACCAAACTATCTGGGTCACGCTCAAGATAGCAGGAGTCCAAGTGAAAATGGAATTGGACACAGGATCAGCCCTAACAGTCATAAACCGAAGGGACTACAAGCGGCTATTCTCACATATACCCTTGAGAAATACAAAGATTGTCTTGAAGACGTACACAGGGCAAAAAGTCTACCCCAAAGGAGAAATAAGGGTGAACGTTATATATAACGGCAAGGAAACACCAAAAATGGACCTATATGTATTGCCAGATGGAGGACCACCACTACTAGGACGTGAATGGATCCGGAAGATACAGCTAGATTGGCATTCCATACAAGCACTGACTGCAGATCCCAAAAAGGATGACGACGTCACACCTGGACGACTGTCAAAAATGCTAACTGATGCACAAGAAGTGTTCCAGCAGGGACTCGGAACACTAAAAAGCATAACAGCGACGATCAAAATAGAGGAAAATGCAAGCCCAAAGTTTTTTAAGGCCAGACCGGTACCTTATGCGATCCACCCAGCCGTCAAAGCAGAGCTGGAAGGTTTGGAACCTTCAGGAGTACTGTCCAAAGTATCCACTAAACCAAGGGCTCACTCCGGCCACAGATTAATTTTACGCAAACGCATTAATCGGTGCTCTACCCAAAGGTCTCACAAATTCATCTTTTTTTAAAGCATGCAACATGGGCTAACTTTCTTAATTGTTTGAGGTATTTATCATTAATTGTCGACGGTAACACATCCTGCTCAAACCTTGACTGATTCGGTACTCTATTGTTTGGGTTTTAGCTCAAATAATATATATAGGATGCTGACAAATTGCTTTTGATGCCGTTTCTGCTGAGCAACAGCAGTCAGCTAACTCCTTCCTATTGCTGTTTACTGCTGTATTACCAATGGACCTTTCTACACGAACAGTCAAATGTCACATGAGAAGTGAGAATAAATGAAGTGGATAAGCTTTCCCTGTGTTTGGTTCCTGTGGATTAGACGGCAAAGTTCTTATTTATCTTTCTATCGACTTCCCATCCATTCTGTCCCATCAGAGAAATGAAAAGCCTCGTCCTTATTCTTGTGACACTGGCTGCCTTGCTCTTGTTTATTAATATTCTGCTTTGGTGCGACGTATTTTAAAGCTTCATTATTGCTGGGCTTTACGTTGGGTTTTGCGGAAATTAAAAAATGAAATCCCTCGTAGCAGCCAACTGCCATCAGTCGGATGATAAGATCCATGGGCTGTTAAAACAGGATGAGCCGGCCATTGCACTGAACTATAGAGCAGAACGCAAGCTACCAAATAATACACTGGCACGGCCAAGTCAATAAAGTGAAATGACATAAACGCACGAGAATGGCCTTTCAGTAGGATTTATTTCTGTGTCATTTTTAGATAGAGAAAATTGGCAAAAGTCTTTACAGAGTAAGGTCATCGCTGAAACTATCGCTTTCCACCAAATGTTGCCCATTGTGATATTAAATGCCACTAATAATTATTAAAGGTGTGCTTTAGGTCCGGCTTTCTCTGGGGCTTTTTAATCTGTTTCACCAACTGGTTCGTTCAACTTCTCTCTCTTGGGACTTGTGGACCTAGAAATGATTTTAGCTGGTTTTTACATTTAGTTATCTAGAATTTTACAGCACAGAAACTGGCCATTCGGCACAAGAGATCTATAGAAACATAGAAGATAGGAGCAGGAGTAGGCCATTCGGCCCCTCGAGCCCGCTCCACCATTTAATGAGATCATGGCTGTTTATCCAAATTCAGTACCATGTCCCTGCCTTCTCCCCATATCCCTTGATCCCTTTAGCCTCAAGAAATATATCCAACTCCTTCTTGAATATATTTAATGAATTGGCCTCAACTGCCCTGTGTGGCAGAGAATTCCACAGGTTCACCACTCTCTGGGTGAAGAGATTCTTCCTCATCTCAGTCCTAAATGGCTTACCCCTTATCCTTAGACTGTGACCCCTGGTTCTGGACTCCCCGGCCATCAGGAACATCCTTCATGCATCCAGTCTGTCTAGTCCTGTAAGAATTTTATAATTTCAATGAGATCCCCTCTCATTCTTCTAAACTCCAGCGAATATAAGCCCAATTGTCCCAATCTCTCCTCGTATGTCATTCCTGCCATCCCAGGTATCAGTCTGGTGAATCTTCGCTGCACTCCCTCCATGGCAAGAACATCCTTCCTAAGATAAGGTGACCAAAACTGCACACGATACTCAAGGTGTGGTCTCACCAAGGCCCTGTACAACTGCAGTAAGACATCCTTGTTCTTGTACTCGAACCCTCTCGCTACGAAGGCCAACATAACATTTGCCTTCTTAACCGCCTGCTGCACCTGCATGCTTACCTTCAGTGACTGGTGCACAAGGACACACAGGTCTCATTGCACTTCCCCGTTTCCCAATCTATTGCCGTTCAGAAAATAATCTGTCTTCCTGTTTTTGCCACCGAAGTGGATAACCTCACATTTATCCATATTATACTGCATTTGCCATGCATCTGCCGAATCACCCAACCTGTCCAAATCGTACTGGATTTTCTCTGCATCCTCCTCAGAGCACACACGCTCACCCAGCTTTGTGTCATCTGCAAACTTGGAGATATTACATCTAGTTCCCTCGTCTAGATCATTAATATATATTGTGAATAGCTGGGTTCCTAGCACCAATCCCTGCGGTGCCCCACTAGTCACGGCCTGCCACTCGGAAAAAGACCCGTTTATTCCGGTGTTTATGCTCCACTCCCTCCCCTCCTTACCTTATCTCACCCTATTAGCTCACTTCTATTCCTTTCTCTTGCATGTACTTATCTAACTTCCCCTAAAATGCATCTATGCTACTCACCTCAACTACTAAATGTGGTAGCGAGTTCCACATTCTTACCACTCTGCACAGATTGCCATCATTTGCTGACTTTGTACCGAGGCAGTGCTTGTGAACTTTCAGAGCTTCTCCAAAGTTTCGTCCCTTGATTAGGCCTGGTAAAACGACCAGCAATGAAATAGGCCAGGCTTGTACACGCTTGAGTATAAAGATTAAGAGGTGATCTAATTGAGGTGTTTAAGACGATTAAAGGATTTAAGAGAGTAGATCGAGAGAAACTATTTCCTCTGGTGGGGGAGTCCAGAACAAGGGGGCATAACCTTAAAATTAGAGCCAGGGCATTCAGGGGTGAGGCCAGGAAGTACTTCTTCAGCAACAACAGCAACAACTTGTATTTATATAGCGCCTTTAACATAGTAAAACATCCCAAGGCGCTTCACAGGAGTATTATAAGACTAAAGATTTGATATTGAGCCACAAAAGGAGAAATTAGGGCAGATGACCAATAACTTGGTCAAATAGGTAGGTTTTAAGGAGTGTCTTAAAGGAGGAAAGAGAGGTGGAGAGGCAGAGAGGTTTAGGGAGGCAATTCTAGAGCTTAGGGCCTTGGCAACAGAAGGCGTGGTCATCAATGGTTGAGCGCTTATAATCAGGGATGCTCAAGAGGGCAGAATTAGAGGAGCGCAAATATCTCGGGGGGTTGTGGGGCTGAAGGAGATTTCAGAGATAGGGAGGGGCGAGGCCATGGAGGGATTTGAAAACAAGGATGAGAATTTTGAAATTGAGGCGTTGCTTAACTGGGAGCCAATGTAGGTCAGCGAGCACAGGGGTGATGGGTGAATGGGACTTGGTGCGAGTTAGGACACGGGGAGCAGAGTTTTTGATGACCTCAAGTTTACGTAGGGTAGAACGTGGGAGACCGGCCAGGAGTGCATTGGGATAGTCAAGTCCAGAGGTAACAAAAGCACGGATGAGGGTTTGAGCTGTGGATGAGCTGAGGCAAGGGCAGAGACGGGCGATGTTACGGAGGTGGAAATAGGCGGTCTTAGTCAAAGGATAGTGGAAATCTGGAATGCTCTCCTCCCCAAAAAGCTGTTGAGGCTGGGGGTCAATTGATAATTAAAAAACTGAGTTTCATTGTTTTTTGTTAGGTAAGGGTATTATGCGTTACGGAACCAAGGCGGATAAAAATGGAGTTCAGATACAGAGCAGCCATGATCTAATTGAACAGGGGAACATGCTCAATGGGCTGAATGGCCTACTGCTGTTCCTATGATGTTCCTAAGTTCTCGCTAAGTTGTTTTATCTTTTTGCAACCTAGGGAGAGGTAAAATAAAGGAACAGTGTGCAAAGTCCAACGGTCTTGGATTTCTAAATATATTGAATTTATTTTGCACATTTAAAGCTGGTACTACCACAGGAGGTATGGGTTGGTGAACTGAAGCTGAAACAAAGTTCATAGGGTAAAAATTACAATCCGTACTGTTTCTATAAGAATGCTTAACATGTTTGGACTAAATTCTTCTCTTGTATTTTAGCCCAGTGGCTGAAATTGCATAGAGAGGAACTTGATCCAAGTGTGTTGAGCATTCCCAGAGAAAGAAAAGAACTTGCATTTATACAGCACCTTTCATGATCTCAGGACATCCCAAAGTGCTTTCCAGCTCCTTTGAAGTAATAATAATAATAATAATAATAATAATAATAATAATAATTCAACTTTATTGTCATTGTACAATGCACAAGTACATGAACAACGAAATGTGATCGTGCAAGCTCCCATGAGTCCAGTACAAATAACATTAACATTAAACGTAAATAGCACCGTCCTGGGAGAAGTAATGAGGGAAAGGGAACAGCCAATTTGTGCACAGCAAGGTCCCACAAACAGCAGAGAGATAATGACCAGATGATCTGTTTTAGTGATGTAGGTTGAGGGATAAATATTGGCCAGGACTCCCCTGTTCCTCCTCGAAATAATTCACTGAGATCTTTTACATCCACCTGAGAAGACCTCGGTTCAATGTCTCATCCGAAAAACGGCACATTTAAAGTGCAATACTGCCACGGTACTCCATGGCCTTGCCCCTTCCTATCTCTGTAACCTCCTCCAGCCTCCTCCTCCAAGAACTCTGTGCTCCTCCAATTCCGGTTTCTTGTGCATCCCTGATTTTTATTCACCTTTCCATTGGCGGCCTTGGCATCAGCTTGCTAGACCCTAAGCTCTTCACATGAAGGCAGGTCCGAAGAATAGCATGCTACATAATTCCACAAACACGCTAACATCGGGAATCAATTTGCATGCCTGCACACATGTTACTAACAGGACTGCCAACATTTACCAAACCTGCTGATGTTCAAATTCAAAGCCGACAACAGGTCCCCGAGCACCCGATATATTTAGGGATTGTGCATCAATATCACTTTCTCAAGTGAACAGAGGAGTTCCGCTGCTGTTGTTACCAGCTGGGTGCCTGCTATTGTAACAATAAGCTGTGGTTTGCCAATGCATATTGAGCATGTACTGGCAGTGATCGGCGCCACTGAAACATGAAATCCTATATTGATATAGTTGCATTTTATAAAATGAGAAGGCAGAAATCTTATGTGGTGGGTGTTCGTTACAGATTTGGGAATTGTAATGTATGTACCTTTAAGGGGGGCACTATTTTCTACAGCTCATGTACACTGTAGTACCGGCAGTGACCACACCTGTATATAACGCTGAGTAGTAATCTGTTGTTTCAGTTGCAGTTTGAACCACGTTGAGTAAACACCTGTTGTACCGTTCTCTGCAGTCCTTTTCTTATTATTACACGGACGTAACAGTGGCGATGAGCAAGTTCGAACCTACCTGCAACTCTGCATCACCTCCCAGGGATTCGATCCTGGAGAACAGTGGAAGGAGGTCGAGTCCAGAAGCACGGGCGTCGACCACGGGCAACCGCCCAGTCATCCAGCGGAGATTTGAGCATTGCAGGGGAGGCTGTCGAGAGCCAGGCTTGGCTTTCCAGTCACGGTGGTCCAGCGAAACGGGCTGGCAACAGGTACTGCGCAGACCCTTCCCGGACAGCGACGGGCTAGAGCCCGACCGAGCGGCACAGAAAAAGACCGAGCAGCGTCGATGGGGGAGAGAGAGAGGGCAGAGCGCACAGGGCGCAGCTGGTGTCCAGGACCGAGCCGCGTCAACGGGGGAGAGAGGCGAGAGAGAGCAGAGCGCAACCGGTGGTCAAGGGCCGAGCAGCGTCAATGGGGGAGAGAGGCACGCAGGAAAACGTGAGGTGCTGCCATTGCCACGAGGACCGCAGAGAGCGGCATTGGCAGCAGCGCAGGAGCAGCGCACGAAATCCACAGGGTGTTGCCATTTGCCACGAGGACCGCTGAGAGCGGCGTTGGCAGCAGCGCGGGAGACGCCATTTTAAGCCACAGTGGGGAAGAAAGGAAAGCGTGGGAGACGCCATTTTAAGCCAGTCTAACCACACCCAAAAATGCCGAAAAGTGGCAGTATCACAGCGTTCGACAATGAAGTCGAAGATTGGACGACATATGTCGAACGCATAGAAGTATACTGCAAGGTGAATGAAGTGCCAGATGACAAGAAAGTGCTGGTATTGTTGAATTCAATGGGTGCAAAAACGTATGGCTTACTACAAAACCTAGTAACCCCAGAGAAGCCAGTAGAAAAGGATTTTGAAAACATAGTGTCAGTCCTACAGGACCACTTAAACCCCACACCGCTGCTGATAGCAGAAAGATGTAAGTTTCACAAAAGGAACCAGCATAAAGATGAAAGTAATGCTGAGTATTTAACGGAACTGCGCAAGCTATCGAAACACTGCCAGTTTGGAATGGGACTAGCAGATATTTTAAGGGACAAGTTTGTGTGTGGGCTTCAAAGTGAAGGAACCCAGAAACGGCTTCTATCAGAAAAGGATCTTACGCTGGGCAAGGCTTTCAGCATTGCAGTATCACACGAAGCAGCAGCACGGGGCGCTGCAGAGATACAACGGAGACCGCAAGAATATGGCACAAATGAAATGTCATCCGGAACAGTGAAGTGCTATCGCTGCGGCAGAACAACACATGACCATAATGATTGCTGGTTCAAGGACAAAGTGTGCAGACAGTGTGGAAAAGTAGGACATATAGCAAGAGTCTGCAGGTCAGGAAAGAAAACCAGCAGCAAGAAATCTCCACAGGAGAAGTACAAGAAGGTACATAAGGTGACGGAGAGTAGTTCAGACGAACAGAAGAGTGATTTTGACGCCGGAAGCAAGGAGCTGGGTTGTCTGAAACTACATAATGTGATCAAAATGGAGGATCACCAAACTATCTGGGTCACGCTCAAGATAGCAGGAGTCCAAGTGAAAATGGAATTGGACACAGGATCAGCCCTAACAGTCATAAACCGAAGGGACTACAAGCGGCTATTCTCACATATACCCTTGAGAGATGCAAAGATTGTCTTGAAGACATACACAGGGCAAAAAGTCGACCCCAAAGGAGAAATAAGGGAGAACGTTATATATAACGGCAAGGAAACACCAAAAATGGACCTATATGTGTTACCAGATGGAGGACCACCACTACTAGGACGTGAATGGATCCGGAAGATACAGCTAGATTGGCATTCCATACAAGCACTGACTGCAGATGCCAAAAAGGATGACGACGTCACACCTGGACGACTGTCAAAAATGCTAACTGATGCACAAGAAGTGTTCCAGCAGGGACTCGGAACACTAAAAGGCATAACAGCAATGATCAAAATAGAGGAAAATGCAAGCCCAAAGTTTTTTAAGGCCAGACCGGTACCTTATGCGATCCGCCCAGCCGTCAAAGCAGAGCTGGAAGGTTTGGAACGTTCAGGAGTACTGTCCAAAGTGGACTGGAGTGAGTGGGCTACACCCACCATTCCTGTAATGAAGAGGTCGTTGAGTAATACGCCTGGGGAATCAAAGAAGGTTCGCATCTGTGGGGACTTTAAGGTGACAGTGAACCCAGTCCTTCACACTGTACAATATCCGCTTCCGCGGATTGAAGATATTTTCGCCTCGCTATCTGGAGGGAAATGCTTCACTAAGATTGATCTGGCCCAGGCGTACCTGCAAATGGAGGTAGAAGAAGCCTCGAAACAGTATCTCACGATCAACACTCATAAAGGTCTCTACCAATACAACCGGCTGGTGTTCAGGGTAGCATCAGCTCCGGCTAATTGGCAAAGGGCAATGGAACAAGTCCTGCAAGGGATTCCAGGGAACCTGTGTTATTTGGATGACATCCTGGTCACGGGCGAAAATGACAGTGATCACCTCGCCAACCTGGAGCAGGTGCTCACTAGATTGAAGGAATATGGGCTCCGAGCTAATCGCCACAAATGCGAGTTTTTCCAGAAGCAGATCTCGTATTGTGGCCACGTTATTGATAAAGAGGGGTTACATAAGTCCCTGAAAAGATTGAGGCAGTAGTCAAGGCTCCAGCACCGGAAAATGTGTCACAACTGAGGTCGTTCCTCGGGCTGGTGAACTACTACCATAAGTTCTTGCCGAATTTGTCTACCGTACTACACCCACTGAACACCCTACTGCAAACGGGGGTAACATGGAAGTGGAGTGACGAATGTAAACGAGCTTTCCAGAAGAGCAAAGCATTGATCACATCAAAATAGGTGTTGGCTCATTTCAACCCAGCACTACCAATTCGGTTGGCGTGTGATATCACCCTATGGCATTGGAGCGGTGCTGTCGCACAAATTCCTGGACGGCTCGGAGAGGCCAGTAGCATTTGCGTCTCGGTCAATAACCTCAGCCGAGCGTAACTACGCCCAGATTGACAGGGAGGCCCTCAGCCTAGTGTGGGGAGTGAAAAAGTTCAATCACTATCTGCATGGGCAGAAGTTCACCTTGCTGACTGACCACCAACCACTTGTCTCCATCTTTAATCCAAAGAAGGGCGTTCCGGTGATGACTGTGCAACGGCTACAAAGATGGTCCCTTTTTCTAGGGGCGCACCAATATGAAATCGAGTATAAGGGCACGAAGCAGCATGGAAACGCTGATGGGCTATCACGCCTGCCACTGCCTACTGCGGAGGAAGCACCAGCAGTGGATCCTGTCAAAATATTTCATTCGACTATAATTGAATGCTTGCCAGTAGCTAACGCTGGTATAGAGAAGGAGACCCGAAATGACCCGACACTGTCTCGGGTATATGATTTGACGGTGAGGGGATGGCCAACACATGGCGACTCACTGTTGCCAGCATTCTCATCCAGAAGAGAACAGCTGTCAGTATGCCAGGGGAACTTGATGTGTGGATCCCGAGTGGTAATTCCACCCAAGTTAAGGGAGAGAGTGCTCAATGAGCTTCACGAAGGTCATCTGGGAGGGGTGAAAATGAAAAGCCTTGCTTGGGCTTATGTGTGGTGGCTGGGAATCGATCAGCAAATCAAAGACCTGACAAGGAGCTGCTCAGGATGCCAGAAGGTCCAAAATGCACCACCACATGCCCCTCTACACCCATGGGAGTGGCCCTCATCTCCATGGCAACGGGTGCATATTGATTTTGCTGGTCCATTCATGGACTCAATGTTTTTAATAGCCGTGGATGCGCACTCGAAATGGCCTGAGGTGATCAAAATGTCCTCCACCACCACAGAGAAAACTATTGCAGTCCTACGGACCATTTTTGCCTGGAACGGCTTGCCAGAGCAGATTTGCTCTGATAACGGACCACAGTTTGTGTCCGAAGAGTTTCGAAGATTTATGAAAAGGAATGGGGTAAGGCATTACACATCCGCCCCGTATCATCCAGCCACAAATGGATTGGCTGAGAGGTTCGTACAAACCTTTAAAAAAGCTGTAAAGGCCATGTGCGATGATGACATTCCACTGCAGCATAAGGTGGACAATTTCCTGTTAGCCTACAGAAATGCGACACATGCAGTCACCAACCAGGCCCCGGCCATGATGTTCTTTAACCGAAGGTTGAGATCTCGTCTGGATTTGCTCAGACCAAATGTACGAAGAGATGTTGCGAGTAAGCAATTCCAGCACATCAATGAGAAGCCGACAAGGAGCTTCAATGTAGGGCAACCAGTCTTGGCCCGCGACTACCGAACAGAGAAATGGCAACCAGGAACGATATGCACACGGCAGGGGCCACCAATGTATACAGTGGACGTTGGGGAGAGCATCGTGAGATGCCATGCTGACCAGATCCTAGAGTCACAGCAACGAGTCAACCCCATGCCTTGCCCATACGTACCTGGTGATGAACCCGATGTACAGGTAGCATCTACCGCAGAAACATTAGAATCGGAAGCTGATGAACCAACCGACGACAGGGGGCCAGAATCGCCTCCGCACCAAGAGCAAGACACTCGGGAAAGGCGCTATCCAGAAAGGATCAGGAAGCCTCCCCAAGACTGAATTTATAAATAGACTATTTTCAGCTAATGTTGCATGTTAAAAGTGTTAATTGTAATTAGTTTGATATTTAATTGTTAAATGAGTGTTATGGTGCTGTTAATCTAAAAGGGGAGGAATTGTAATGTATGTACCTTTAAGGGGGGAACTATTTTCTACAGCTCATGTATACTGTAGTGCCGGCAGTGACCACACCTGTATATAACGCTGAGTAGTAATCTGTTGTTTCAGCTGCAGTTTGAACCACGTTGAGTAAACACCTGTTGTACCTTCCTCTGCAGTCCTTTTCTTATTATTACACAGATGTAACAGGGACTGCCTTAGATATTCCCTCAGGTTAACAACACTGATCCCTCCCATGAACCGATCCACGCCCCTCATGACTTGGAGTTTATTTAGCTACCCGATATCTCGATGTACAATTAAATAACCTGGGGATCTAGGTTATTGTGGGATAGTGGAAATCTGAAATTATGGCCGGAATTTAGTTTGGGGAGGTGGATTGGGGGCGGGGGGAGGGGAAGGGGGTGGGTCCAAGGCAGGCAGGAATACGGGTTTCCTGCCGGCCCTGCCAATTTTACCGGCAGGGCCTTATTTGGACGTGAGGCCTCTGTTTCTCGCCTGCAGCCAGCCAGGCTTGAGAGGCTGGCTGCGGGCGGGTAGGCCTCAGTTGCGAGGGGTCGGTCCAGGGGAGGGATCGCGGGAGGGGGTCGGCAATCGGCAGGAGGGCGATCGGCTATCGGGAGGGGGGAGAAGGGATCAGCGGGGAGTCAGCAATCAGGAGGCGGGAGAGAGGATCGGGGGTTCGGGGGGGGTGTTTCAGGATCGGCAGGGGATCAGCAGGTGATGTGGGGTGGGCGGGGATCAGGAAGTTCGGGGAATCGGCAGGCAAGCGGGGATCACGAGGACGGGAGAGGGGTGCGGTCGGGGAGGGGGCGGAGGATCGGCAGGAGGGCCAGAGGATCGGGGCAGGCCTCATCATCATTGTGGAGAGAGGCCTGGGGGTTTCGAGGGGAGCTGGGAAGATGATCGGAGGCCTCGTGCTAGGGGTCTCCGATCGCGGGGGAGGGTATGGTAGGGACCCTGGATCCAGGAGGTAGGTATAAAGCCACTTACCTTCTGGCTGCAGCAGTCCTCACCTCGGTTTAACTGCCAGGTTTCACGAATTGTGTGAAACCTGTCCACAGGCAGTTAAACACAAAATGGGGGGTAAAATAGTGTCTTCCAGCCTCAGTCCAATATTTAAATTGAGGTAACGTCCCACCGTTGGTCGCCCGCCCCCATCCCGCCTCCAGGAAAACTGGAAGTGGACAGGTTGGAGGTGGGAATCAGGTCAGGAATCCCATTTTTAGCAATTTAACTGCCCCCACACTCCAAACCCACCCATTTTTTAATGGGAAAATTTCGGCCTTTCTCTCCCAAAAAGCGAGGTCAATTGACAATTTCAGAACTGAAATTGATAGATTTTTTTGTTTGGCAAGGGTATTAAGGGTGATGGAACCAAGGCTGGTAAATGGAGCTAAGATACAAATCAGCCATGATTTCATTGAATGGCGGAACAGGCTCGAGGGGCTCAGTGGCCTACTCCTGTTCCTATGTTGTTATGTAACAATGAGACCTCTCCGGTTATATAAACTTGATATTGTAACCCTCGCACGTGCCCTGAATAGTGTGCTTCTTCTCCAGCCTTCTGAAAGACAGATTGAATAACACTTTGATGAAAGTGACGATATGCGAATCATTAAACTGCTTTTATTTTACAGTCGGTGAGTGAATGTACAGGAAACTCTTTGGTACCCGGCACCGACGGGACCGGCATGTTGCCGGTTGATCAAAAATTCCGGATGACGGAGAGGGTTATCTACCGAGGCTATTTTTACGAAAGAAAAATAAAAAAATTCAAGAAATGTGCAGTATACAGTAATTGGGTACTCACCCACAGAATGTTGTGTTAAATGGATGATGGAAGATGCTTGATTAAGTACAGTACTGCCAGTTGAGGGTAATGCAATGCAATGACTACCAGCGGCGTGGGAGACACACAGTACCCCTGTAAAATTGCGGATCAGAAGAGACTACTGGCAGCGCAGGAGAGTCAGACTCCTGTTACAGGTGTTCTGTATGTACCTTTAAGAGAATAACTGGTCTCAGACTGCAGTACCGGCAGTGACCACCCCTGTATAAAAGGTGCTATTGAGCCTCTGTGTTTTTAGTTTTTCACTATTGACTTCCACCAGTAAAGACTTACTTTGTTCACTCCTGCTGTCCGTGTCTCAATTATTCACGGACGTAACACTGGCGACGAGTAAGAAACAAACTTACCTGCAACTCGGCAGCACTTCAGACGACGTTATTGAAGGTCGAAGCCAGAAGAAAGAAAAAAAAAATCCAAAGAAACTCGAGAAACGGGTGTCGACCGTGGGCAACCGCCCTCCAAATCGTCAGATTGGAAACTTGCAGGAGAGACTGTCCAGAGCCAGGCTTGGTTCCTCGGTCTGTGGTTTCCCAGCTAATCGGGCTGGTGGCAGGTAGTGCACTGATCCTTCCTGGGCTGCAGCGGGCTGAAGCTCGATCGGGTGGCTTTTCAACAGGGCCGGGCAGCGAGTCGGGAAGCAAAGAGAGAGAGAGAGGGTGGAGCAAACAGGGCGCGGCCGGTGCTTCGGAGCCGGGCAGCGTTCGGACCTAAGAAGAGGGAGGGAACTGTCCCAGAGGGTCCGCTCCACGACGGGAAAATAATAAAAGAAAAAAAAATCAATATTAAACGTGCAAGAAACCGTGGAAAGCAGCGCTAACAACAGCGGGGAAGAAGGCAAAGCGCGGGAGGCGCCATTTTGTTAAATCGGGGAAGAAGGCAAAGCGCAGGAGGCGCCATTTTAGATTTGCAAGATGCCAAAGACTGGCTGTATCACTGCTTTTGACAATACATTAGAGGACTGGACCACGTATGTGGAAAGAGTCGAGGTATATTTCGAGGCAAACGAAATAGCGGAGGGGAAAAAGGCATCGATATTGCTAAACTTAATGGGCGCTAGAACGTACGGCCTATTGCGGGACCTGATTACTCCAGCCAAACCGAAGGCGAAGAGTTTTAACGAAATTGTTGCTGCCCTACAGGAACACTTAAACCCTGCACCGCTGTTGATAGCAGAAAGATTTAAATTCCACAGGAGAACTCAGCACAAAGATGAGAGCAATGCTGAGTATCTTACGGAACTACGCAAGCTATCAAAGCACTGCCAGTTCGGAGCAGGACTGGCAGATACCCTACGGGACAAATTTGTCTGTGGACTCCTGAGTGAAGGAACACAGAAGAAGTTACTCTCAGAGAAAGAGCAGATGCTAGATAAGGCTTTCAGCGTGGCAGTATCGTATGAAGCAGCAGCCAGGGGAGCTGCAGAAATTCAACAAAAACCACAGGAATACGGCACCCACGAAATGACACGGGGATTTGCAAAATGTTATCGCTGCGGCAGAACTAACCATGACCAGAAGGACTGCTGGTCCAAAGACAAAATATGCAGGCAATGCGGGAAGATGGGACACATTGCACGAGTTAGCAGGTCTGGGAAGAAGACCAGCGACAACAAAAAGGCTACTAAGGAACCGTACAAGAAAGTACAAAAGATGACGGACAGTAGTTCCGAAGACCAGATGAGCGATAGTGAATCCGAGAACAGGAGACTAAGCTGTCTCAAACTTCACAATGTAATCGCAAAAGAGGATCACCAAACCATTTGGGTCACCCTCACGATAGCAGGGTCCCAAGTTAAAATGGAATTGGATACAGGATCAGCGCTAACCATCATGAATCGACGAGACTACGAGCGGCTATTTTCACACATACCCTTGAGAGAGACATCCATCGTCTTGACGACGTATACGGGGCAAAAAGTATACCCCAGAGGAAAAATAAGGGTGCCTGTCAAATACAACGGCAAGAAAATACGGAAATTGTATCTCTACATACTGCCAAATGGTGGACCACCGTTATTGGGATGGGAATGGATCAGGAAGATAAACTTAGATTGGCACTCCATTCATGCAATGACGGTGGACGGTAAAAAAGATGAAGACGTCACTCCTGGATGATTGTCAACAATCTTAGCTAACGCCAAAGAGGTATTTCAACAAGAACTGGACACGCTTAAAGGCGTAATCGCCTCGATTAAAAATAGAAGAGAATGCAGTTCCCAAGTTTTTCAAAGCAAGACCGGTGCCATATGCAATTCGCCCAGCTGTCGAGGCAGAGCTGGAGAATCTGGAGAAGGTGGGCGTGTTGTCTAAGGTCGACTGGAGCGAGTGGGCAACACCCATCGTTCCTGTCATGAAGAAAACGTTAAGGAATAAGTCCGGGGAGCCAAGGAAGATTCGCATCTGTGGGGATTTCAAGGTGACGGTGAACCCGGTCCTTCACACAGTACAATATCCTCTTCCAAGGATAGAAGACATATTCGCCTCACTGTCTGGAGGGAAGCGTTTTACAAAAATTGACCTAGCACAAGCATATTTGCAGATGGAGGTTGAGGAGTCCTCTAGGAAGTATCTCACGATAAACACTCACAAAGGTCTTTACCAGTATCATCGATTGGTATTCGGAGTAGCATCGGCTCCGGCGATGTGGCAAAGAGCGATGGAACAAGTCCTGCAAGGGATTCCGGGGACTCAGTGTTACTTGGACGACATCCTTGTAACAGGTGAAGATGACAGTGAACACCTTAACAACCTAGAACAGGCGCTCACTAGACTACGGGAACATGGGCTGCGAGCCTACCGCCCCAAGTGCAAATTTTTTAAGAAACAGATATCGTATTGTGGCCACGTGATTGATGAAGAGGGGTTACATAAGTCCCCTGATAAAATTGAAGCGGTTGTTAAGGCCCCAGCGCCTGAAAATGTGTCGCAACTGAGGTCATTCCTCGGATTGGTGAATTACTCTCATAAGTTTTTGCCGAATTTGTCGACAATTCTGCACCCACTGAACGCCCTGCTACGAACGGGGGTAGCATGGAAATGGAACGATGATTGTAAGCGTGTTTTTCAGAAGAGTAAGGACTTAATCACTTCAAGGGAAGTATTGGCTCACTACAACCCAGCACTGCCAATCAGGCTGGCGTGTGATGCGTCTCCCTTTGGCATTGGGGCGGTACTGTCACATAAATTCCTTGATGGTTTAGAGAGGCCGATAGCTTTTGCGTCACGCTCGTTAACTTCTGCCGAGCATAACTACGCCCAGATTGACAGAGACGCCCTCAGCCTAGTGTGGGGGGTGAAGAAGTTCAATCACTACCTGCACGGTCAAAAATTTACTCTACTAACCGATCATCAACCTCTTGTCTCCATTTTCAACCCTCAGAAGGGCGTACCGATAATGACAGCACAACGGCTGCAGAGATGGTCCCTTTTCCTAGGGGCACACCAATATGACATCGAGTACAAAGGAACTAAACAGCAAGGAAATGCTGATGGATTGTCATGTCTACCGTTGCCGACGGTGGAAGAAGAAGACCTTGCAGTGGATCCAATGGAGTTATTCCACTCAACCATAGTCGAATGTCTCCCTGTGACGAATGCAAACATAGAAAAGGAAACACGGAATGACCCGACACTATCACGGGTCTATGATTTAATGGTGAAGGGATGGCCAGCACATGGCGAACCACTGCTGCCAGCATTCTCGCCGAGAAGAGAACAGCTGTCAGTGTGCAGAGGAACCTTGATGTGTGGATCCAGAGTAGTAATTCCACCTAAGTTGATGGATAGAGTGCTCAATGAGCTTCATGAGGGTCATCTGGGTGGGGTAAAAATGAAGAGCTTAGCCAGAGCATTTGTGTGGTGGCCGGGAATCGATAGAGAAGTCGAAGAGATGACCAAGAGCTGTGCAGGATGCCAGAAGGTCCAAAACGCCCCACCACAAGCTCCTCTGCATCCATGGGAGTGGCCCTCATCTCCATGGCAAAGGGTGCACATTGATTTTGCTGGTCCCTTCATGGACTCGATGTTTTTAATTGCGGTGGATGCACATTCAAAGTGGCCAGAGGTAATAAAAATGTCCTCACCCACCACGGAAAAAACTATCACAGTTTTACGAACCATATTCACCAGGAATGGGCTGCCTGAACAGATTTGCTCTGACAATGGACCACAGTTTGTGTCTGAAGAGTTCCGGAGGTTCTTAAAGAACAATGGTGTTAAGCATTACACATCTGCCCCATATCATCCAGCCACTAATGGATTGGCCGAGAGGTTTGTCCAAACATTCAAGAAGGCTATCAAGGCAATGTGTAATGAAGGTATACCCCTACAACACAAGGTGGACAACTTCTTGTTTGCCTACCGGAATGTGACACATGCGGTTACCAACCAAACTCCAGCCATGATGTTCTTCAATCGAAGACTACGATGCCGCTTGGATTTGGTTAAGCCAAACGTCCGAAGAGATATGGAGAACAGGCAGTTTCAGAATATGAATGAAAGGCCGACCAGGAGTTTTAAGATAGGTCAACCAGTTTTGGCCCGGGACTACCGCACTGAGAAATGGCAGCCAGGAACGATTTGTACACGACAAGGACCTCTCATGTATACCGTGGACGTTGGGGAGAGCATTGTAAGACGCCATGCTGACCAGATTCTAGAGTCACGGGAAAACGTCAACGCCACACCACGATCTGATACATCTGGTAATGAAATCGACGTTCCAATTGCAGCTACCGCAGAACCGGTAATATTGGAAGCAGATGAACCAAACAACGACATTGATCCTGACTCAACATTGCCAGAAGAACCTAATACCCCAAAGAGGCATTATCCAGACAGAATCAGGAAGCCTCCTCAAAGACTGAACTTATAATTGCTTAAACTTAACCAATGTATCTAGCAACCATAATTGTGATTGTAATTAGTTATCATTTAGTTGTTAAATGAATGTTATGTACTGTTTATCTAAAAGGGGAGGAATTGTTGTGTATGTACCTTTAAGGGAATAACTGGTCTCAGACTGCAGTACCGGCAGTGACCACCCCTGTATAAAAGGCGCTATTGAGCCTCTGTGTTTTTAGTTTTTCACTATTGACTTCCACCAGTAAAGACTTACTTTGTTCACTCCTGCTGTCCGTGTCTCAATTATTCACGGACGTAACAACAGGGGTATGGAGGTGTTCCGACTTCCGACAGCACCAAGAAGCCGAGTAGTGGCAGTTTGGAGAACTACCCCCACTGACTAACTCGGCCACCGCGGGAGACTCGGACTCGGCAACATTGCCGGTTATTGAGGTGTTGTTTTCAGAGTGAGAATTTTGCCGGTTAATAGAGAATTCTGGATATTTAGGTGTTGTTTAAACGAGAGTTTCCTGTACAGAGTAACAGTTACAGCAAATCTCATCTTAACAGAACTTAACATCAGTCCCTCCTCGTAAATAAGAAAAGGAAGAAATATGCCAGGCAGACTGTTTTAGTAGACTTAAAAACCATTGGCCCTGAAATTCCGTGAGCTGAATGACACCGGTTTCGCACTCCTGAGTGGGGACTGGCACCCGTCAATACCCTGTGGTGCTGACCCTGCTATAAACGGCTCGGTCAGCCTGTTTAAATATCCACTCTCAGTTCTCTCCCGTAAATCCCGTGTAAAATGGAAATATTGTGCTCGGCATTCTTGCAAATTAGAGTGCAGCCTTTAAAAAGCCAAGTATGGCTGGAGATTGCAGCATTAGGGTGGGGCGGGTGGAGCAGCCACAAAGTGGAAAAGTGCTTGTACTTCATATAACACCATGGTTCCTGCAATTGCAACTACAGAAATGTAATTTGTGGAAAGCAAGTGACCTCGATTGAATAACAAAGGTGGGGGGTGGGAGGTCAGTAGATGTTCTGGAGATTTGTTCGATTAGCTATGAGGATGAGAAAGAATTTTTGTCGAGCTTTCCCTCTGGATATTGAATAAATAGGATAGCTCCATGGAAAGGGCAGTTTATACACGATGGGCAGGATTTTCATTCAGGAGTTGGGTTGGAGGCGAGACTACAACTTTCGGGGTTGTAGTCCCGCCTCCATCGAGATGCGGCCAATCCACGCAATTTTAACTTGACTGACCTTGTTGAGCCCACCCAGCGGGCTCAGCAGCCAATTAAGGGCCACCTGGCAACAGGTGACGTCACAGACTGAAATTTCATCTGTCAAGAGGTTTTGACAGATGAAATATCAGTGCTTCACAGCTGTTTGAAGCTGTAAAACACTTACAGTCTTACTTCTAACCTAAGTCCTTCTCCACAGACTCAGTTAGAAATCTCTCCTGCACAGAAAGCTGCAGGCTGTCACTTTTGACAGTTCGCAGCCATTCTGCTTTCTTTGCTGGTGAGATGAGGGACTCCTGAGACCTAAAGGAAGGAAGGCTGAAAAGGTGAGAAAAGGTATGTAAAACTTATGTGATCACTTTAGACACACGAAACACACTTACCTTTGCACTCATGCACCCAGCACTCACCTGAACACCAACATCTCGATCCCTCCAAGTCCTTCAACCCAACGGCCCGCCTCCTCTAACTTGGCGTGGTTTGGAGCCGTCGGGAATCCCACATTTCAACCTTAAAAATAGGGATTAGGCTAAAAACTGCCCGATAACTACCTGTTAACAAACAGTTAATTGGCACTAATCCCTTCCCATCTTGGGTAGGCGGGTCCCAGTGCGGGGTCGGTACCCGCCTCCTTTGAAACTGGCATGGAGGCGGGTTTGGGTGCGGGATGGGGTCAGGACCCCTGATTTTGGGATTTTAAACCCCCACATTCCTCCAAACCCTACTCCACGGCCCAATGAAAATCCTGCCCGATATGTCCTTTAGAGAAGGAAATCTGCTGCCCTTACTCGGTCTGGCCGTTATGTGGCTCCAGACCCACAGCAATGTGGTTGACTCTTAACCACCCTCTGAAATGGCCCAGCAAACCACTCAGCTGTATCATAAGAACATAAGATAAGAACATTAGAAATAGGAACAGGAGTAGCCCAAACGGCCCCTCGAGCCTGCTCTGCCATTCAATAAGATGCTGGCTGAACTTCTGCATTGACTCCACTTTCCTGCCCGATCCCCATATCCCTTGCCACAAAAAGAAAATACTGCAGATGCTGGAAATCTGAAACAAAAACAGTAAATACTGGAGATACTCAGCAGGTCAGGCAGCATCTGTGAAGAGAGAAACAGAGTTAACGTTTCAGGTCGATGACCCTTTGTCAGAACTGGAAAAAAGCAGGAAATGGAACAGATTTTTAAGCAAGGGCTGGGAAAGGGGGGAGGGGATGAAAGAACAAAAGGGAAGGTCTGTGATAGGATAGAAGGCAGGAGAGGTTAAGAGACATTAAGAGATATTCAAGGCGAGACGAGATGGTGATGGGACAGGTTAAGAAACAAAAGATGGCTCTAGATGAAGTGTGAATTGCGCTGGCAGAATGAAAGACAGCTGCCACGTGGGAGAGAAGAAAGAAAGACACAGACAAAATCCCATATCCCTTGAGTTCCTTAGTACCCAAAAAATCTATCAATCTCAGTCTTGAATATACTCAATGACAGAGCATCCACAGCCCTCTAGGGTAGAGAATTCCAAAGATTCTCATCCTCTGACTGAAGAAATTTCTTCTCATCTCAGTCTTAAATGGTCAACCCCTTATTCTGAGACTGTGACCCCTGGTTCTAGACTCTCCAGCCAGGGGGAAATAGCCTCCCAGCACCTATCCTGTCAAGCCCTCTAAGAATTTTATATATTTCAAGGAGATCACCTCTCATTCTTCTAAACTCCAGAGAATATAAGCCCATTCTACACAATCTCTCCTCATAGGACAGCCCTCTCATCCCAGAAATCAATCGATTGAACCTTTGTTGCACTCCCTCGAAGGCAAGTCAATCCTTCCTTAGGCAAGGAGACCAAAACTGTACACAGAACTCCAGGTGTGGTCTCACTAAAGCCCTATATAATTGCAACAAGACTTCCTTACTCTTATACTCCAACCCCCTCTTGCAATAAAGGCTAACATATCACTTGCCTTCATAATTGCTTGCTGTACCTGCATGTTAACTTTCTGTCATTTGTTTACAAGGACCCCCAATTCTCTTTCTATATCAAAATTTACTAGTCTCAGGATGAAGTAATGAGGAACTTAATTAAAGATCTCCCATTGTATAATGGTTCCTAAGTTTCAAGATTCAATAAACATTGCTGATAATTTTCAGGGAAAACACTTAGCCCTGTAGAAAATAAACATCTGGGCATACATCATCCTTTTTAAATTGGAGTGTCTGCAAAATCAGAAGCTTGATTGGCACCGAAGGATACAGGAGGAAAAATTTGTCCCATTAGCACCACCCATTAGCACCAGTAGATGGCACTAATGCAGTGTGGAGACCAGTACCGACAGGGCGAGGTGAATACAGCACTGCACGCCAAAACGAGACCCCCGTAGCATTGCCGGTAACAGCCAACGCTGGGGACCTTAACACCAGGGAGATCGTAACTGCAGATCTTGCTGCAGTTGTACAGGGCCTTGGTGAGACCACATCTTGAGTATTGTGTGCAGTTTTGGTTGCCTTATCTGAGGAAAGATGTTCTTGCCATGGAAGGAGTTCAGCGAAGATTCACGAGGCTGATACCTGGGATGGCAGGAATGACATATGAGGAGAGATTGGGTCGATTGGGCTTGTACTCGCTGGAGTTTAGAAGAATGAGAGGTGATCGTATTGAAACTTATAAAATTCTGACAGGACTGGATGCAGGAAGGATGTTCCTGATGGTCGGGGAGCCCAGAACCAGGGGACACAGTCTAAGGATAAAGGGTAGGCCATTTAGGACAGAAATGAGGAGGAATTTCTTCACCCAGAGATTGGTGAACCTGTGGAACTCTCTACCACAGAAGGCGGTGGAGGCCAGTTCATTAAATATATTCAAGAAGGAGTTGGATATATTTCTTAAGGCTAAAGGGATCAAGGGTTATGGGGAGAAAGCAGGGACCGGGTACTGAATTTGGATGATCAGCCATGATCGCATTGAATGGCGGAGCAGGCTCGAAGGGCCGAGTGGCCTACTCCTGCTCCTATCTTCTATGTTTCTATGTAACATCAGTGAGTATGCAACGCCCACTGAACGCCCAATTTCCCAAATTGCTTTTAGCCACTTACCTCACCGCCTGGCATAAACACTGACAGGGAGAGCTGGCATGCAGAACCAGAAAGCTGGCTGCAGGGTTATTATTTAAAGGGATCATCAGTAATCACTCACACCTGTCAGGTTAGTGCAGTGGCTTTTTGTTAGTTTCAGCTACTGCAACAGTTGCATTGCATAATTTCAAAGTTATTTTGCATCAGGTGTCTTGTAGCAAGTACAAAGTAGCTACATTTATTCTTCAAAGATTCAAACTGGAACATTTGGTAAAATTAATGGGTGCTGTACTGCCATGCCACCTCACCCTCCAGGATCTATGGCAGAGGGAGCATAGGCAATGAGGAAGATGGGAACATGTGCTCAGAGGGAGGCGGACGAGGACAAGGAGGAAGAAGATGAGGAGGAAGAAGATGAGGAGGAAGAAGACGAGGCAGAAGAAGATGAGGAACAGGAGGGAGGGAGGAGGCAGCCAGACAATCGAGCTTCCGGACGGGCGGTCTGTGATGTGGTATGCCACCTCCCTCCACATAGTGCAGCAGATTTCTGGCGAGGGTCTCCTGCCAGTTGGTGGGCACAGGACTGCTCACCTTCTCTCCAGTGCTAAAACCAATGCCTCCAAAGCTTCATGGGAAAACCTGCGGGCTCTCTCCCTGGGGTGGCGATCTGCCATGAGGATTTGTAAATAAGTGCTCCTTCTCCTTGATCTCTTCTTATGGTTGTTGAGGCAGATGCATAGCCAACAATGCTGAGAATGAAGCGCTGCATCATCAATGAACCTCCCCTTAAAGTAGTGAAAAAAACCTGTGACAACCATGTGTTGCGATTGGACGGCACCCAATATTGGGTCAGCCTTTAAGTCTAACGCCAATGAGCTTGGGATTTTAGGGCTAGAAATTCAGTATTGCCCCAGTTGGGGCGCTATCTTTTGAGAAGTTGGAAGTTTAGTGCCAGGCGCTAATCAATCTCGCTGCCCATAAATTTAGTCTCAGTGCTCAAAGAATGCAGGGGAGTACTAAATCAAGTGCTAATGGCATAGGTGAGTGATGATAGGCTCAAAGTGATACCGAATATTAAGTGTTGTGTAATTGGGAGTGAGCATTGGTGAAGGTGCCTTGCAGCCATTAAAGGCGACGGACACTGGAGTCTGCACAGCAGCCGTCAATGAGGGTACCAAACCCACTCCCAACCTGCCTCCGTGCCATCTTCCCGAGAGGCAGGTTCCCGACTCGCGCAGGAACCCGTCTCCTTGAGGCGGGAAGGGGATTAGAGCCAATTAACTGCTTGTTAACAGGTCGTTAACAGGCAGTTTTGAGGCTTATCTCCATTTTGCCCCTGCAAGACGGGCTTTCCGATGGCTGCGATACCTCACCATTGTCAGTGAGGCGAGCAGTGGGTCTGCTGGGGTGAGAGAGATTGAAAGGTCCACTGTGGAGGTGAGGGATGGGTGCAAGTGTGGAGAGGTAAGTATGAGAGGTGAGTGTAAAGTTTTAGAAAAAGTTTATTTACCTTTGCTTCTTCCTGCAGGCTTCAACCCTTGGGGATCCGGAGGTGCCTCGTCTCAACGGCAGAGATGACAGAATGGCTGCTGCATTCTCAGATGCAGCAGCCATCTGATTTCTGCTGAGGAGAGAAGTCTTGGTGAGCCTTCTGTGCAAGGGCTCACCTTAGAACAGATGTCCTCTGTCACTGGCTTTCTATTCATTGGCTGGCTAAGCCCGCAGGGCGGGCTTAACAAGGTCAATCAAGGGAAAATAGCATGGGTTGACCGGACGTCGTTGGGGGCGGGACTGAAACCTGACATCCAGCAGTCCCATCCCCAACACGTCCCCATTGACAAAATCCAGCCAACAGAGTCATAGAGTCATAACGGCACAAAAGGAGGTCATTCAGCCCATCGAGTCCGTGCCAGCTCTCTGTAGAGCAATCCAGTCAGTCCCATTTCCCTCCTCTATCCCTGTAGCCCTGCAAGTTTATTTCCCTCAATTACTTATCCAGCCTCCCTTTGAAAACATTGAGTGTCTCCGCTTCCACCACTTCGTTGGCAGCGAATTCCAGATTATCACCACTCGCTGCGTAAAAAAGTTTTTCCTCACATCCCCCTGTATCTCTTGCCCAAAACCTTAAATCTGTGTCCCCTAGTCCTTGTACCATCAACTAGTGGGAACAGTCTTTCCCCGTCTAGCTTATCCAAACCCGTCATAATCTTGTACACCTCTATCAAATCACCCCTCAGCGTCCTTTGCTCTAATGAAAACAAATCCAGCTTCTCCAACCTGTCCTTGTAGCTAAGATCCACCATCCGCAGAACCATTCTGGTAAATCTCCTCTGCACCCTCTCGAGGGCCTTCACATCTTTCCTAAAATGTGATGACCAGAACTGGACACAATACTCCAAATGTGGCCTAACCAGCGCTTTATATTGGTTCAGCATAACTGCTTTACTTTTGTACTCAATACCTCTATTTATGAAGCCCAAGATCCCATATGCTTTGTTAACCACTCTCTCAATGTGTCCTGCTGCCTTCAGGGACCTATGCACATTAACTCCCAGGTCCCTCTGTCCCTGCACACTCTTTAAAACTGTACCATTAAGTGTATATTGCCTCTCCCTGTTCCTTCTGCCAAAATGCATCACCTCACACTTCTCTGTATTAAATTCCATCTGCCACTTGTCTACTCATTCTGCTAGCATTTTTATGTCCTGTTGCAGTCGATTGGTATCATCCTCACTGTTTGCCGCACCCCCAAGTTTGGTGTCATCGGCAAATTTAGAAATTCTACTCTGTATTCCAATATCCTGGTCATTTACATATATCGAAAAAAGCAGTGGCCCCAGTACTGACCCTTGAGGAATGCCACTGTCTAACATCCTCCAGTCTGAAAAACCGCCATTTACCACAACTCGCTGTTTTCTGTCCTTAAGCCAATTCCTTATCCAAGCTGCTACTGACCCACCTATTCCATGAGCTCAATTTTGTTAACCAGCTTTCTATGTGGTACTTTGTCCAACGCCTACCGAAAAGCCATGTAGACAACATCCATTGCATTCCCTTCATCAATCTTCTCTGTTACTTCATCAAAAAATACAATTAGATTAGTCAAACACGATCTGCCTTTTACTAATCCGTATTGACTCTCCTTAATTAGCTTAAACCTCTCCAAGTGCCCGTTAATTTTTTCTTTGATTATTGTTTCTACATCTTTACCCACCACTGATGTTAAACTGATCGGCCTGTAGGTACTAGGATTGTCTTTACACCCTTTCTTGAACAATGGTGTCACATTTGCCACTTTCCAATCCTCAGGCACCTCCCCCGCATCTAGGGAGGATTGGAAAATTATGGCAAGTCATTCCGTTATCTCCTCCCACAATTCCCTTAGCAACCTGGGATGCAAGCCATCTGGACCAGGTGACTTATCCACTATAAGCATACCCAAACTTTCTAGTACATCCTGTCTATCAATTTTTACCCCTTCCATTGCTTCTACCTTTTCCACTTTTACTGATATTATATCAGCATCCACCTCCTTAGTAAAGTTTATCGAGCTCACACAGGTGGTCACAGTGAGTGAAGGCTTTAACAAATGCTACAAATCATCATCTGTATCACAAGCTTCACACACTGCTCAATGCACTACACACCCAGCATTCACCCACCAGCAATCTCTACTGAAAAGCACTCACACCCACATCTCACACCTTGCACGCAATTCCAGCTATTCAACTATGGCAGGCACAAGGGTTGTTAGTTATTAGAATTCATGTCACATAACAACAACAACTTGTATTTATATAGCACCTTTCATGTTGTAAAATGTCCCATGGTGCTTCACAGGAGTATTATAAGACAAAAAATTTGACACCAAGCCACATAAGGAGAAATTAGGGCAGGTCACCAAAAGCTTGGTCAAAGAGATAGGTCTTAAGGAGCATCTTAAAGGAGGAAAAAGAGGTAGTGAGGCAGAGAGATTTAGGCAGGGAACTCCAGAGCTTAGGGCCTAGGCAACAGAAGGCATGGCCACCAATGGTTGAGCAACTATAATCAGGGATGCTCAAGAGAGCAGAATTAGAGGAGCGCAGATATCTCGGGGGGTTGTGGGGCTGAAGGAGATTACAGAGATAGGGAGGGGCGAGGCCATGGAGGGATTTGAAAACAAGGATGAGAATTTTGAAATCGAGGCCTTGCTTAATTGGGAGCCAATGTAGGTCAGCGAGTACAGGGGTGATGGGTGAACGGGACTTGGTGCGATTAGGACACAGGCAGCTGAGTTTTGGATCACCTTAAGTTTATGTAGGGTAGAATGTGGGAGGCCAGCCAAGAGTGCATTGGAATAGTCAAGTCTAGAGGTAAGAAATGCATGGATGAGGGTTTCAGCAGCGGATGAGCTGAGGCAAGGGTGGAGATGGGCGATGTTATGGAGGTGAAAATAGGCGGCCTCAGTTATGCTGCGGATGTGTGGTTGGAAGCTCATTTCAGGGTCAAATATGACACCAAGTTTGTGAACAGTGTGGTTCAGCCTCAGACAGATGTTAGGGAGGGGGTGGAGTCAGTGGCTAGGGAATGGAGTTGTGGCAGGGACTGAAAACAATGGCTCAGTCTTCCCGATATTTAATTGGAGAAAATTTCTGCTCATCCAGAACTGGATGTTGGACAAACAGTCTGACAATTTAGAGACCGGGGAGGGGGTCGAGAGAAGTGGTGGTGAGGTAAAGCTGGGTGTCGTCAGCGTACATGTGGAAACTGACGCTGTGTTTTCGGATGATGTCGCCAAGGGGCAACATGTAGATGAGAAATATGAGGGGGCCAAGGATAGATCTCTGGGAGACACCAGAGGTAACGATGCGAAAACGGGAAGCTAAGTTTATCGATAAATTTATTATGGTGTTTGGAATATTTTGTGGTTTCAGTCATTTCACTTTTGTGCCCAGGAGGACGCTGTGATATGCCATGAGACAGCGATTGTATGATGGGGATGTGGTGAGCTACGGGGATCTGGGGTTTCATTCATGTGAATCGGAATCTGATGATCCGATCACAGGCAGCCCATCCAGAAGGCTGATTTTCTTGCTGTCTCCGCCCTCCCTCCTCTTCCTCCTCCTCCTCCGCTTCATCGTCCTCTGCCTTGTCCTCCTCCTCCTCCTTGTCCTATTCCTCCTTGTCCTCATCTGCCTCATCGTACTGCTGAGGTAATGCCTCAACCCTGCAGCCCCCATGACTGTGAGGAGGTGTTGTGAGCAGAAGCCTTTAACAAATAATGAACGACTTCTGCACTTGAATCAACACTCCCTGTCACCAAAAAATCTTGAATAAACTAAAGGGAGCTGTTTCATTGCAGGAAGTTGCAAACAGGCACAGGAACTGCAAAAACCCTGTCAGGTACAGCGGATTGGGGACGGTGCCTTTAAACATCATTGCTGCGGCCTGCTTCCTGCTGGTAGATGCCAGCTCTCCCTGTCGTCATTCTGCGCTGTTCTTAAGGTAAGTGGATTTCTGCAGAACACAGAGAGGAATTAAATGGAGTGGACATCAACAGAGTGTTTTAGTTGGGAATTTGGAAAGAGTGGGAATTTGGAGAAGAGGGGGAAGGAATTGCGGCTTTTTGCCTACACTAATTGTAGTACTTTGTGGTACATTTAGATTATTAATTGCAGTATCCTTAACTTAATCAAGATCAAGTCTCTCTTAAGCGGTCCCTCGGAACCGAGGATGACTTGCTTCCACACTAAAAATGAGTTCTCAGGTGACTGATGAGTCCAATGCGGGACCTACAGTCTCTGTCACAGGTGGGGCAGACAGTGGTTGAAGGGGCGGGCGGGTGGGTGCTTGGGTTGACGTGCACTCCTTCCGTTGTTTGCGCTTGGCTTCCGCTTGCTCCCGGCGAAGAGACTCGAGGTGTTCGGTGCCTTCCCGGATGCTTCTCCTCCACTTTGTGCGGTCTTGGGCCAGGGATTCCCAGCTGTCGGAGGGGATGTTGCACTTTTTCAAGGATGCTTTGAGGGTGACCTTGAAGCATTTCCTCTGCCCACCTGGGGCTCTCTTGCCGTGTCGGAGCTCCGAAAAGAGCGCTTGTTTTGGGAAACTCGTATCGGGCATGTGGACGATGTGGCCAGTCCATCGGAGCTGATCAAGCGTGGTCAAAGCTTCGATGCTGGGGATGTTGGCCTGAGCGAGAACACTGACGTTGGTGCGCCTATCCTACCAATGGATTTGCAGGATCTTGCGGAGGCAGCATTGGTGGTACCTCTCCAGTGCTTTGAGGTGCCTGTGTACATGGTCCATGTCTCTGAAGCATACAGGAGGGCGGGAATCGCTACTGCTCTGTAGACCATGAGCTTGGTGCCAAATTTGAGGTCCTGGTCTTCAAACACTCTCTTCCTCAGGCGACCGAAGGCTGCACTGGCACACTGAAAGCTGTATTGGACTTCGTCATCGACGTCTGCCCTTGTTGACAGTAGGCTCCCGAGGTATGGAAAGTGGTCCATGTTGTCCAAGGCCTCATCATGGATTTTGATAATCGGTGGGCAGTACTGCATGGCGGGGGCAGGTTGGTAGAGGACCTTTGTCTTACGGATGTTTAGTGTAAGGCCCATGCTGTCAAGAAATTACATTGTAAACTAAGTTACCTAATTACACATTTAATTAAATAAAACAATGTCATATAAGGATGGCAGTGCAGGTGGTGTGTCGCAAATGTAGCATGTGGGAGTTTGTGGAGAGCATTGTGATCCCTAACAATCACGTTTGCAGTAAGAGCCTACATCTTGATGAACTTCCGCTCAGAATTTTTGAGCTGGAGTCTGAGGTGCAGACATTGCGGGGCATCAGGGATGGGGAGAGTTACCTGGACACATTGATACAGGAGGCAGTCACACCCCTTAGGGTAGGTAGTGGTACAGGTCTGGTTAGTGATCAGGGACAGGAGGGTGTGACTGCAACTGAGGCAGGTAAGGGGACCCCAGGTGCAGCGCTGGGGGAGCCTCAGCCTTTGCCCTTATCCAACAGGTATGAGGTTCTTGCTGCCTGCGTGGATGAGGGAAAATCCTGCAGGATGGATGAGCAATCTGACCATGGCACCATGGTGCAGGAGGCCATTCAAGTGGGGGAGTGAAAGGGAATGTAGTTGTGGTAGGGGACAATATAGTCAGGGGGATAGATACTGTTCTCTGCAGCCACGACCGAGAGTTCCGAAGGTTGTGTTGCCTGCCCAGTGCTAGGGTTAAAGACATCTCCTCGCAGCTGGAGAAGAACTTGAAGTGGGAGGGGGAGGATCCAGTTGTCGTGGTCCATGTAGGAATCAACGACATAGGTAGAACTAGGAATGAGGTTCTGCTGAGGGAGTTTGAGGAGCTTGTATCCAAATTAAAAAGCAGAACCTCAAAGGTAATAATCTCTGGATTGTTACCTGAACCACGCACAAATTGGCATGGGGACAAACAGTTTAGAAGTTTAAATGCGTGGCTCAAAGAGTGGTGTGGGAGGAAGGGGTTTCAGTTCATGGGGCACTGGCACCAGTAATGGGGAAAGAGGGAGTTGTTCCATTGGTACGGGCTCCACTTAAACCGGGCTGGGACCAGTGTCCTGGCAAACAAAATGACTAGGACAGTAGCCAGGGCTTTAAACTAATGATGAGGGCGGTGGGAGGATTCAGGAAGGAGTAAATTTAAAAGCAGCGAGAGAAATGTCAAGGCTCCAGAGCAGAGTAGAGTTTTGAGTAAAAATAAGTAGAGTGGGTCAGGAAGGGAGAGAGAGAGTAACAAAGGTAATAAGGCATCAGTGACTAAGTTGACATCAGAGAAAAATAGAAATAAGTCAAAGCTAAAGGCACTATGGGGGAAAAATTCAGTTGTTTGCGCCTCCCGTTAGCACCTTCAGACGGCACTAATGGGGCACAAAGCAACTAGCGTCCATACGCGGCGATGTTTGCGCCGCTCGCGAAATTAACTAGACATTTTGCAGCGGCGCTAAACACTACCGCCACGATCTCCTGCGCCAGCAGATCGTGACGTCAGTCGAGTGTGCAATGCATCGGTAGCACCCAGAACAGGATATTGAGTGGTGCCCCCTGCCTTACCGCCTGTCGCTAGCATCGGCAGGTTGAGGGGAGCATTTTGCAGTTAGGAAGGGACTGGGAGAGCGCTATTTAAAGGTGACCACTTCCTGCCTTTTTTTGTTGGTGGCATTTTTGCACCACGCATTCTGAGAGAGAGAGAGAGAGAGAGAGAGACTTCTGGAGAGATTCAACGCTGTGTGAAGGAGTATTGGGTACTGAGCAACACTTTGCAGGTTCATTTTGATTTGCCCTTCCTTGTATCGATTTAGAAGAGACTATGGGGGCTGCACTCTGAGCTCTTTCCCTGGGCCTCTCCATTGTTCTTTCCAGCAGATTTGATGTACAGGTCTCTCCAGGCCGAGATTCAAGGCTGCAATGAGCAGGATGTGGATGGAGAGCAAGATCAACACTCCCCTTTAAGAACTGGCCGGCGCCATTGTGTCTGTGTTCCATTGTTGACTGACATCACATGAGCTTTGCCAACGCTCTGAGTTAGCGCCTCGCTCCTCGGCCTTTGCGCCTTAAGAGAGGTGTGTAGCGCCTGATTTAGTGCTCCAATCACCTCCAGGGGGCGATAAAAGTCAAGTTTGCAATTGGAGGCGATAATTAGCGCCAGGCGCTTAACTTTGCGCACGGCCGATAATCGCGCCCCAAACGGGGCGATACTGAATTTTTCCTCCTATATCTGAATGCGCGAAGCATTCACAACAAAATAAATGAATTAATAGCACAGATAGAAATGTACATGTTTGATCTAATAAGCATAATGGAGACGTGGTTGCAAAGTGGCCAAGGTTGGGAACTAAATATTCCAGGATACTTAACTTTTAGAAGAGATAGGCAAAATGGAAAAGGAGGCGGGTTAGCCCTGATAATAAAGGATGGGATAAAGACAGTAGAGAGAAAGGATCTTAGCTCCGAAAATCAAGAAGTAGAATTAATTTGGGTGGAGCTAAGAAAGAGCAAGGGGCAGAAAACATTGGTGGGAGTTGTTTGTATGCCCCCAATCAATAATTGTAATGTAGGGAAGAGCATAAATCAGGAAATTAGAGGCACATGTAACAAGGGTAATATTCTCTAGAGTTTAGATGAATGAGAGGTGATCTCATTGAAACATACAGGACTTGACAAGGTAAATGCAGGGAGGATGTTTCCCCTGGCTGGGGAGTCTAGAACCAGGGGTCACATTCTCAAAATAAGGGGTCGGCCATTTAGGACCGAGATGAGGAGAAATTTCTTCACTCAGAGAGTGGTGAATCTTTGGAAGTCTCTGCCCCAGAGGGCTGTGAAGGCTCAGTCGTTGAGTATATTCAAGACAGAGATCGATAGATTTTTGAATATTAAGGGAATGAAGGGATATGGGGATAGTGTCGGAAAGTGGAGATGAGGTAGAAGATCAGCCATGATCTTATTGAATGGCGGAGCAGGCTCGAAGGGCCAAATGGCCTACTCCTGCTCCTATTACTTATGTTCTTATGTTCTAAACCCAGTGTTGAAGATCAGGCGTCCAGTGAGCGCTGCACACTCACTGACATCACGATCTCCATGGTGGCGAGTTCCCTGGCGCTAGGGTTTACCGGCAGAGCTACTGGTACCACCGATATGGCGTGCGGCGCTGGAACCGGCATCAGCTGTCTTTTAAGCTGTCGATGGCATTTCAGCGCCATCTCCAGGTGCTAACGTGTGGCACAAACCACACAAAATTTTCCCCCAGGGAGTTATACCGAGCTCAGTAGCCCAACAGAAAAGGAGCTTGTTCAGTAAGAAAATTCGATTCTTAACTAATGTTATCAATAAGGGTCAAGTTCAATTTAATTATCCTTCTATGTAATTGTATTTTAACTTCGTATAATCATGTAATGCAAAAACGTATGGATTGTCACATAGAGGAAATGTATAACAAGTGGCAGTTTGCAGTGAGTATTTGGATTCGTAAAAGCCTAAGGAACTGTAATGCATTTGAATCCCCTGCCAACCCATTATCAAGTGCAGTTGCAAGTGCCAACTGTATGTTAAGTACTATTGCATGTACTGTATGCTTAATAAATCTATGACACTTGACCTCAACGCTCAAGAACTTTAGTGATTTGAGAAGCAGACAGGACATCTAATCTTAAACAAAATCATCCTCTAACAGTATATAATCATAATTCTACACTACTACCAGTCAGTTATGCATATAACACATACACATGAACCCTTACTATACCTTAAAATCAGACCTTTTAACTCTTTCAGGGACCTTGCAAGCAAGGTGAGAATTGAGGACCCTCTTTAAATTAAAGGCAGTCTAAACTTAACCAGGGAAACAGTAACAGCCCAATAATTGGCCTCAGCATCCATGGGTGAGGGAGGATAAATAGTAGGAAGAGTTCTTGTATCTGCTTGTTATTCAGGGCCCCAAATTTGCGGTCAGAGGCTTCCCGCGGGCGGATGCCTCCGACCTGTAAAAAATCTGCGAATTTACCTGGTGGTCCGTGTTGTGTATGTACCTTTAAGAGAATAACTGGTCTCAGACTGCAGTACCGGCAGTGACTACCCCTGTATAAATGGCGCTAGTAAGCCTCTGTAGTTTCAGTTGCCCGATTGACTCCTTTCAGTAAAGACTTGTTTTGTTCAACTCCCGCTGTCCGTGTCTCAATCATACACGGACATAATACTGGCGACGAGCAGATACGAACTTACCTACAGTCTGCACCACCTCCTGGGATCCATTCCTGAAGCGAGGTGAGCAGAGGTCGAGGCCAGAAGGAAGAAAGAAGCAGTAGAAACGGGCGTCGACCGTGGGCATCCGCCCCTGAGTTAGCGGAGTTGAAGATTGCTGGAGAAGCTGTCGAAAGCGGGGCCTGGTTCCTGTCGACGGTGCTTCAGCTAATCGGGCTGGTGGACACTGATCCTTCCTGGGCTGCGGCGGTCGCGAACACGAGCGGGTGGCTTGCAACGGGGCCGAGCAGCGTTGTCGGGAAGAGGAGAGAGAGAGGGTGGAGCACACAGGGCGCGGCCGGTGCTACGAAGCCGGGCTGCGTACAGACCCGAGAAGAGGGAGGCAAGAGTCCCAAAGGGTTGTTCCACGACGGGAAAATAATAAAAAAAAGAAATATTAAACACGCAGGAAGCCGCGAGGAGCTGCAGGTTACAACGGAAACCGCGGAATGCAGCGCTAGCAACAGCGGGGAAGAAGGCAAAGTGCGGGAGGCGCCATCGTAATCAGCGGGGAAGAAGGCAAAGCGCGGGAGGTGCCATTATGTTAAATCGGGGAAAGAAGGCAAAGCGCGGGAGGCGCCATTTTAGATTTTCAAGATGCAGAAGACTGGCTGTATCACTGCCTTTGATAATACAATAGAAGACTGAAACACATATGTGGAAAGAGTCGAGGTATATTGCGAGGCAAACGAAATAGCCGATGAGAAGAAGGCATCGGTATTGCTAAACTTAATGGGCGCTAGAACGTACGGCCTATTGCGGGGCCTGATTACTCCAGCCAAACCGAAGGCGAAGAGTTTTAACGAAATTGTTGCTGTCCTACAGGAACACCTAAATCCTGCAGCGCTGTTGATAGCAGAAAGATTTAAATTCCACAGGAGAACTCAGCATAAAGATGAGAGCAATGCTGAGTACCTTACGGAACTACGCAAGCTATCAAAGCACTGCCAGTTCGGAGCAGGACTGGCAGATACCCTACGGGACAAATTTGTCTGTGGGCTCCTGAGTGAAGGAACACAGAAGAAGTTACTCTCAGAGAAAGAGCTGACGCTAGATAAGGCTTTCAGCGTGGCAGTATCGTACAAAGCAGCAGCCAGGGGAGCTGCGGAAATACAACAAAACCCACAGGAATACGGCACCCATGAAATGACACGGGGATTTGCAAAATGTTATTGCTGCTGTGATGAAATATTCCATTCATCACTGCCTGTGACTGTGGTCGGTTTCAGTGTCATTTCCCTTCCCCCAGTCCTCATTGTATTGTTTATTGGAATGTGCTGGAATGTGCTGTGTGTAGGGCTCCGCCCATACCTGGCCCCTTTTGTAAGCTAGCTCAGTCTGGCCTCAGTCTCCAGAAGGAAGATACCTCTCTCTCTTACGTGTTACTTTCTAAGTTAATAAAAGCCTTGTTTTGTTTCGCTAACATCGAGTCTCGGAATTATTGAGGCACATCAATTTTATTAACTTATTTTTCAACACTATGGATCAACTCCTGAAACCCGAACGTTTGGATTTGGATCAACATGCTCCGGACGCATCAGCACGCTTCGGACACTGGTTTGAGTGTATGGAGTTCTTCCTGGACAATTCCGCAGCCGTCAAAGACGCTACGGACGCTGCGAGGATGAGACTCGGAATTCTGCGGAATTGGGTAAGCCACCGGGTTTAGCCCCTCATCCAAGACGCCGATACGTACCTGGCCGCCTGCGACATCTTAAAGGCACATTACCAGCAGCCTACGAATGAGGTGTATGCTAGGCATCTGCTCGCTACTCGCGCACAGCGACCTGGGGAATCGGTGGAGGAGTTCCTAAGCACCCTGAAAATGCTTGGCAAAGACTGCAAGTGCCGAGATGTAAAAGCCGCAGTGTACACTGACGAGCTTGTTCGCAATGCCTTTATCACAGGCCTCAGCTCCACTTACATCCGGCAAAGACTGCTGGAAAAAATGGGGTTGGACCTGAAACAGGCTGCGGACACCGCGCGATCCCTGGATGTGGCCCAGAGAAACTCGGACGCCTACTCTTCAGCCCGCGCCGTCCACGCCGCCACGTGTGCACCGAGGGCGCTGCCATCTTGGAAGGCATCTTCCCCGCCCGGCAGCCCGACACCGGCGGGGCCCCGCTCTCCCCCCAGAAGCCCTACGACAGCCGCGACGCATCAGGGACCCAACTGCTACTTCTGCGGGCAGCCAAAACACACCAGAAACCTGTGCCCGGCGAAAGGCACCACCTGCTTTAAGTGCGGTAAGAAGGGGCACTTCGGGAAGGTGTGCAGAGGGAACCCCGCCAGAAAACCAACCGCCGGAAAACCCGCCACCGCCGCGTGTGCGCCGTGGGAGCGGCCATCTTGGACGCCATCTTGCCCGACCTCGTGGGGTCCGCCATCTTATGAGCAGACAGCGTGGACGCCATCTTGTATCGATCAGGGCCCTACAGTGGCATCGGTCACAGTGGACCAGACCAGGCCGCACCCGCTATCCAAATCAACAGTGGACATCGAGGTAAACGGGTGCCGGGTTAAATGCTTAATTGACAGTGGAAGCACGGAGAGTTTTATCCACCCTGAACTGGCACAGCAACTCTCCCTAAAGGTGGTCCCTGCTCAGGGTACCATCTCTATGGCTGATAAAACCCAGACATCGACCATTCTGGGTTACTGCACGGTACAATTGGGCGTTAACGGAACTGTATACGATAATTTTAAAGTATTAATCATGAAGAACCTATGTGCGAGCGTGATCTTGGGCCTGGATTTCCAGTGCAACCACCAAAGCATCACGCTCAAGTACGGTGGGTCCCAGCCGCCCCTCACAGTGTGCGGTCTGGCTACCCTGAAGGTAAAGCCGCCTTCGCTATTCGCGAACCTTACCCCTAACTGCCGGCCAATAGCGACCAAAAGCAGGAGGTACAGCTGGGAGGACAGGCGGTTTATCGCGACCGAGGTAGACAGGCTCCTGAAAGAGCGCATTATTGAATGCAGCAACAGCCCGTGGCGCGCCCAAGTGGTAGTGGTAAGGGGTAGCGAGAAGAAACGGATGGTGATCGACTATAGTCAAACAATCAACAGGTACACCCAACTAGACGCCTACCCGCTACCCCGCATATCAGAAATGGTGAACCAATCGCTCCGCCATCGACCTCAAGTCAGCGTACCACCAGCTCCCTATCAGACCAGAGGACCGCCCGTACACCGCCTTCGAGGCGAACGGACGCCTCTACCAATTCCTCAGGGTCCCCTTTGGGGTGACGAATGGGGTCTCGGTTTTTCAGAGGGAGATGGACCGCATGGTCGATGACCACCACTTGCAGGCAACCTTCCCCTACCTCGATAACGTCACCATCTGCGGCCACAATCAGCAGGATCACGACTCGAACCTCGAGAGGTTCCTGGAAACCGCACAAAACTCAACCTCACCTACAACGAGGACAAGTGCGTTTACAACACCACGCGCCTCTGCATACTAGGCAGCATGGTGGAGAATGGAGAAATCGGACCAGACCCCGACCGATTGCGCCCCCTACGGGAGCTGCCCCTGCCCAACACTCCCAAAGCCCTGAAAAGGTGCCTGGGATTATTTTCTTATTATTCCCAATGGGTCCCCAACTACTCCGACAAAGCCCGCCCCCTCTTGAAAGCATCCTCTTTTCCGCTCTCTGCTGAGGCCCACGCCGCCTTCAAAAGCATTAAGCAGGATATTGAGTGGGCCACGCTACAGGCAGTGGACGAGAACACTCCATTTCAAGTGGAAAGTGATGCGTCTGACTTCGCCTTGGCGGCCACCCTCAACCAGGCGGGGCGGCCCGTAGCTTTCTTCTCGAGGACCCTCCAAGGGCCTGAGATCAGACACTCCTCCGTGGAAAAGGAGGCCCAAGCCATCGTGGAGGCAGTGCACCACTGGCGCCACTACCTAGCCGGCAAACGCTTCAACCTACTTACCGACCAGCGGTTGGTAGCGTTTATGTTCAATAATAAACAGAGGGGGAAGATTAAAAATGATAAGATTCTTAGGTGGCGGATCGAGCTCTCCACCTTCGAGTACGACATCATTTACCGGCCAGGGGCCCTTAACGAATCCCCTGGCGCCCTCTCACGAGGGATGTGTGCCAGCGCCACCGGGGATCGGCTACAGACCCTCCACAACGACCTCTGCCATCCAGGGGTCACGCGGCTGTTCCACTTCATAAAGTCCCGTAACTTACCCTACTCGATTGAGGAAGTTCGGTCTCTGACCAGGAACTGCCGCACTTGCGCTGAGTGCAAGCCTCGGTTCTACCGCCCAGATAGAGCCCACTTAATCAAAGCTACACGGCCCTTTGAGCGGCTCAGCTTAGATTTCAAGGGCCCCCTCCCGTCCATCGACCGCAATGTTTACTTCCTGAACATTGTGGACGAATACTCCCGGTTCCCATTCGCCTTCCCCTGCCCAGACATGACCAGCGCCACGGTCATTAAAAGCCTCAACAGCCTCTTCTGCCTGTTCGGTATGCCGAGCTACATCCATACGGATAGGGGGGCGTCCTTCATGAGTGAAGAGCTACGCCAGTACATGCTGTCCAAGGGGATCTCCACGAGCCGTACCACCAGCTACAACCCCCGGGGTAACGGCCAAGTGGAGCGAGAGAACGGGACAGTATGGAAAGCAGTCACTCTAGCTCTAAGGACCAAGGGCCTCCCTATCTCCCGCTGGCAGGAAGTCCTCTCGGATGTGCTCCATTCGATACGGTCGCTATTGTGTACGGCCACTAATGCCACGCCTCATGAACGAATATTTGTCTTTCCCAGGAAATCCACCTCAGGCGTATCCATGCCGTCATGGCTCTCCACCCCAGGTCCGGTACTCGTGCGAAGGCATGTGAGGGGCCACAAGACGGACCCTCTCGTGGAGCCAGTACACCTACTCCACGCCAACCCCCAATACGCATATGTCCGGCACGCCGACGGAAGGGAGGACACCGTGTCCATAAAAGACGTCGCCCCAGCCGGCATCGACAACAACCACGGCAATAGCAGCAACAACGATCACAGCAACTCTTACCCACCCACTACTCTTTCATCACCCCCGGAAGAACATCGACCAATGGCACCCCCACCAACTACCCCTTCAACAACCCTGGCGGCACCCCCGGCAGAGACCCAGGAGACTACCGGGGACACCCAGCCGACACCCGCGGCACCACAACAGCCACGTCGGTCGCAGAGGACTATCAAACCCCCGAACAGACTAAATCTATAGAAGGGGTGAATGTGATGAAATATTCCATTCATCACTGCCTGTGACTGTGGTCGGTTTCAGTGTCATTTCCCTTCCCCCAGTCCTCATTGTATTGTTTATTGGAATGTGCTGGAATGTGCTGTGTGTGTAGGGCTCCGCCCATACCTGGCCCCTTTTGTAAGCTAGCTCAGTCTGGCCTCAGTCTCCAGAAGGAAGATACCTCTCTCTCTTACGTGTTACTTTCTAAGTTAATAAAAGCCTTGTTTTGTTTCGCTAACATCGAGTCTCGGAATTATTGAGGCACATCAGCTGCGGCAGAACTAACCATGACCAGAAGGACTACTGGTCCAAGGACAAATTATGCAGGCAATGCGGAAAGATGGGACACATTGCACGAGTTTGCAGGTCTGGGAAGAAGACCAGCAACAACAAAAAGGCTACTAAGGAACCGTACAAGAAAGTACAAAAGATGACGGACAGTAGTTCCGAAGACCAGATGAGCGATAGTGAATCCGGGAACAGGAGACTAAGCTGTCAAACTTCACAATGTAATCGCAAAAGAGGATCACCAAACCATTTGGGTCACCCTCATGATAGCAGGGTCCCAAGTTAAAATGGAATTGGATACAGGATCAGCGCTAACCGTCATGAATCGACGAGATTACGAGCGGCTATTCTCACACATACCCTTGAGAGAGACATCCATCATCTTGACGACATATACGGGGCAAAAAGTATACCCCAGAGGAAAAATAAGGGTGCCTTTCGAATACAACGGCAAGAAAATACAGAAATTGTATCTCTACATACTGCCAAATGGTGGACCACCGTTATTGGGATGTGAATGGATCAGGAAGATAAGCTTAGATTGGCACTCCATTCATGCAATGACGGTGGATGGTAATAAAGATGAAGATGTCACTCCTGGACGATTGTCAACAATCTTAGCTAACGCCAAAGAGGTATTTCAACAAGAACTGGGCACGCTTAAAGGCGTAACCGCCTCGATAAAAATAGAAGAGAATGCAATTCCCAAGTTTTACAAAGCAAGACCGGTACCATATGCAATTCGCCCAGCCGTCGAGGCAGAGCTGGAGAATCTGGAGAAGGCAGGCATGTTGTCTAAGGTCGACTGGAGCGAGTGGGCGACACCCATCGTTCCTGTCATGAAGAAAACGTTAAGCAATAAGTCTGAGGAGCCAAGGAAGGTTCGCATCTGTGGGGACTTCAAGGTGATGGTGAACTCAGTCCTTCACACAGTACAATATCCTCGTCCAAGGATAGAAGACATCTTCGCCTCACTATCTGGAGGGAAGCGTTTTACAAAAATTGACCTAGCACAAGCATATTTGCAGATGGAGGTTGAAGAATCCTCTCGGAAATATCTCACGATAAACACTCACAAAGGTCTTTACCAGTATCATTGATTGGTATTCGGAGTAGCATCGGCTCCGGCGATATGGCAAAGAGCGATGGAACAAGTCCTGCAAGGGATTCCGGGGACTCAGTGTTACTTGGACGACATCCTTGTGACAGGTGAAGATGACAGTGAACACCTTAACAACCTAGAACAGGTGCTCACTAGACGACGGGAACATGGGCTACGAGCCAACTGCCCCAAGTGCGAGTTTTTTAAGAAACAGATATCGTATTGTGGCCACGTGATTGATGAAGAAGGGTTACATAAGTCACCTGACAAAATTGAAGCAGTTGTTAAGGCCCCAGCACCTGAAAATGTGTCGCAACTGAGGTCATTCCTCGGATTGGTGAATTACTACCATTAGTTTTTACCGAATTTGTCGACAATTCTGCACCCACTGAACGCCCTACTACGAACGGGAGTAGCATGGAAATGGAGCAATGGCTGTAAGCAGGCCTTTCAGAAGAGTAAGGACTTATTCACTTCAAGAGAAGTATTGGCTCACTACAACCCAGCACTGCTGATCAGGCTGGCGTGTGATGCGTCTCCCTACGGTATTGGGGCTGTACTGTCACATAAATTCCTTGATGGTTTAGAGGCCCATAGCTTTTGCGTCACGCTCGTTAACTTCTGCCGAGCATAACTACGCCCAGATTGACAGAGAGGCCCTCAGCCTAGTGTGGGGGGTGAAGAAGTTGAATCACTACCTGCACGGTCAAAAATTTACTCTACTAATCGATCATCAATCTCTTGTCTCCATTTTCAACCCTCAGAAGGGCGTACCGATAAAGACAGCGCAACGGCTGCAGAGGTGGTTCCTTTTCCTAGGGGCACACCAATATGACGTCGAGTACAAAGGAACTAAACAGCATGGGAGTGCTGATGGATTGTCACGCCTACCGTTGCCGACGGTGGAGGAAGAAGACCTTGCAGGGGATCCAATGGAGATATTCCACTCGACCATAGTCGAATGTCTCCCTGTGACGAATGCAAACATAGAAAAGGAAACACAAAATGACCCGACACTATCACGGGTCAATGATTTAACGGTGAAGGGATGGCCAGCACATGGTGAACCACTGCTGCCAGCATTCTCGCCGAGAAGAGAACAGCTGTCAGTGTGCAGAGGAACCTTGATGTGTGGATCCAGAGTAGTATATCCACCTAAGTTGATGGATAGAGTGCTCAATGAGCTTCATGAGGGTCATCTGGGTGGGGTAAAAATGAAAAGCTTAGCCAGAGCATTTGTGTGGTGGCCAGGAATTGATAGAGAAATTGAAGAGATGACCAAGAGCTGTGCAGGATGCCAGAAGGTCCAAAACACCCCACTACAAGCTCCTCTACATCCATGGGAGTGGCCCTCATCTCCATGGCAAAGGGTGCACATTGATTTTGCTGGTCCCTTCATGGACTCGATGTTTTTAATTGCGGTGGATGCACATTCAAAGTGGCCAGAGGTAATAAAAATGTCCTCAACCACCACCGAAAAAACTATCACAGTTTTACGAACCATATTCGCCAAGAATGGGCTGCCTGAACAGATTTGCTCTGACAATGGACCACAGTTCGTGTCTGAAGAGTTCCGGAGATTCTTAAAGAACAATGGTGTTAAGCATTACACATCTGCCCCATATCATCCAGCCACTAATGGATTGGCTGAGAGGTTTGTTCAAACATTCAAGAAGGCTATCAAGGCAATGTGTAATGAAGATATACCCCTACAACACAAGGTGGACAACTTCTTGTTTGCCTACCGGAATGCGACACATGCGGTTACCAACCAAACTCCAGCCATGATGTTCTTCAATCGAAGACTACGATGCCGCTTGGATTTGGTTAAGCCAAACGTCCGAAGAGATGTGGAGAACAGACAGTTTCAGAATATGAATGAAAGGCCGACCAGGAGTTTTAAGATAGGTCAACCAGTTTTGGCCCGGGACTACCGCACTGAGAAATGGCAGCCAGGAACGATTTGTACACGGCAAGGACCTCTCATGTATACCGTGGACGTGGGAGAGAGCATTGTAAGATGCCATGCTGACCAGATTCTAGAGTCACTGGGCAACGTCAACTCCACACCACGATCTGATACACCTGGCAATGAAATCGACGTACCAATTGCAGCTACCACAGAATCGGTGATATTGGAAGCAGATGAACCAAACAAAGACATTGATCCCGACTCAACCTTGCCAGAAGAACCTGATACCCCAAAGAGGCGTTATCCAGACAGAATCAGGAAGCCCCCTCAAAGACTGAACTTATAATTGCTTACACTCAACCAATGTACCTAGCAACCGTAATTGTGATTGTAATTAGTTATCATTTACTTGTTAAATGAGTGTTATGTACTGTTTATCTAAAAGGGGAGGAATTGTTGTGTATGTACCTTTAAGAGAATAACTGGTCTCAGACTGCAGTACCGGCAGTGACCACCCCTGTATAAAAGGCGCTAGTAAGCCTCTGTAGTTTCAGTTTCCCGATTGACTCCTTTCAGTAAACACTTGTTTTGTTCAACTCCTGCTGTCCGTGTCTCAATCATACACGGACATAATAGTCCGGGAGGTACGGAGACTTGCACTCCTGGGCCTCTCCTGGTACCCGCAGGTAGAGGCCCACGTATCCCGGGGTGCAGGCGGTTCACAAGCGCCCCTGGGATCACGTGGGCCAGCCCAACCAATAAAAGAAGGGAATCCCCATTCATACTTATGGGAGTTCCGTATGTACGGAATCCCCATAAGTATGAATGGGGATCACTTAAAAAATACACAAACACGTTAAATAAATTTTTTAAAAGTTACATATTTAAAATTAATTAAAATGCCATTTAATTAAATATGTTAAACAAAAATTTAATTTTTTGCAATAAAAAATGTATGTGTTTTAATGGGGCTAAAAATAAACTTACTTTCTTGGGCAGGGTGTTTAATGTATAAATGAGTGATAAAATTTTATTTTTCTATTTTTTAAATCTCTTAGGAGGAAAAATTCAGTTGGCAGCGCCACCCGTTAGCGCCTTAAGAGGGCGCTAAGTGGGGCGCAAACCAAGTAGTGCCCGGGCGCGGCGATATCTGCGCCTCTTGCGAAATTGACCGGACATTTTGCGGCGGCGCTAAACAATACCGCCTGATCTCCTGCGCACGCAGATCTTGACGTCATTCGAGACGCCCTTGGGGCGCCCCGGACCGGAAATTCAGTGGTGCCCCCCTCCTTTCCGCCTGGCGCTACCAACGACAGGTTGACTGGAACGCTTCCCAGCCGCTGTGGGGCTGGGGGGTTGCTATTTAAAGGGGGCCTCTTCCTGGCTTTTGTGTGGTAGCCATTTTTGCACCACTCGTTCAGAGAGAGAGAGAGAGAGAGATTTGCAGAGAGACAAAGAGAGAAAGAGAGACTTCTGCATTGAGTCAACGCTGTCTGAGGTAGTTTTGGCTTCTGACCATAACTTTGCAGGTACTTTGCTTTTTGACCTTCATAACTTTGATTGCCCAGATACTATGGGGGCTGCAATGAATGGGAACGTCGTCCTTCTCCATCACATTTGGAGGGCACAGAGACGCAGAGAGAGAGTGGCAATCATGGCCAGACGGAGGAGGGCCAACAGACCTCAGTACAGGAGCCCTTACCCTCCCAGGGATTTTCGCCAACAGTTCTCCTACGTTAATATGTCTGAGGAGCAGTGTTTGCGAAGGCTGCAATTCAGCAAGGAGGTGGTCACTGAGCTCTGCCACCTGCTTCAGCCAGATCTGCAGCCTCAACTGAGGAGCAGGACGTCTCTGTCAGTAGCAGTGAAGATAACAGTGGCTCTCAACGTTTATGCCACCGGCTCATTTCAATCAGCTACTGGGGACATCGCCAATATCTCCCAGTTCGCGGTGCATTGCTGCATCCGTCAGGTAACAAATGCCCTCTTTAAAAGGAGACGAGAGTACATCTCTTTCCCCATGACCGCGGACAAGCAGCAAGAACGCGCAACAGGCTTTGCGATGATAGCGGGCTTCCCCATGGTGCAGGTTGCCATTGACTGCACGCATGTGGCTTTGCGGGCGCCGCAAGAGAATGCCGAGGATTTCCGCAACCAAAAGGGATTCCATTCCTTAAACGTTCAGTTGGTCTGTGACCACCGACAGCTGATACTCGCTGTCAATGCCCACTTTCCAGGCAGCAGCCATGATGCCTTCATCCTGTGCCAGACTTCTGTGGCAGACCTTTTCCAGGCACCGCATCACCCAGGAGGTTGGCTTCTCAGGGACAAGGGATATCCTCTGTGCACCTGGCTGATGACACCACTCCGTTCGCCCAGCACCCCTGCTGAGCTACGATACAATGAGAGCCATCAAGCTACCAGGAACATCGTTGAGCACACAATCGGTGTGCTCAAGCAACGGTTCCGCTGTCTGGAGCATTCTGGAGGAGCCCTGCTGTACTCACCTGAGTGAGTCTCCCACTTCATTGCTGTGTGCTGCATGCTGCATAACCTTGCAATCCTCAGGACCCAGCCAATGCCACCAGACATTGGAGCATCAGCAGAGGAGAAGGAGGAGGGGGAGGAAGATGAGGAGGATGATCATCAGCAGCACCAAGGCGGGAGGGAGGCACAAAGTGGAAGGGCCGTCCATCAAAGGCTCATAGCAAGTCGCTTCTAGGCCCCCTCTGAGGGAATGGCTTCTGCCATTCAAACAACCTGAATGAAACCATCCCGCAACCCCTAAGCCGGTCAAGGCAACAATGAGTGCAAAGACCAAACATGCACATTTTGAATACAGACTCTTCTTTATTTCACAAACTATGTGTGTCTCATTTCCGCATGACAAAGTAATAGAAAGAAACACAAAAAAAAGCAGTCATTCACATAACTGGCTCTCACAACCTGGAGACAATGTCCAAAACAGTAACAAAAATTTGACCACGAACCACAGCCTTCAATAAAACAATGAAAAACATTTTGCCACACCTCCTACTTTTTGCCCTTCGAGGGTGATCTGCTTCCCATGCGAAATTCCCCCCTTCCCACCCTGCAGCTCCTCCATAATGGGACCCCAGTGGCTGGAGCAAGGCTGGGGGAAGGCTGCTGAGTGTCAGAAACTGAGACTGCAGATGTCCTTGAGGGACGGCCTGCACCAGCTCTGGGCCTGGAGGGCCCGGCTGCTAACTGCACCAACTCTGCATGGGCGGCAGAAGTCTGTCCTACAGGTGGTGGCAACTGCAGTGGAGAAGTGCCAGTGGTGGCAACAGGAATGCTGTCATCTTGAGAGGGGACAGCAACTCCCTGCTCGACTGACACACTGGCACTCCCACGGGGCAGCACTTCAGCATCCGGAGCAATCTGATGGAGCACAGATTGCTGGCGTGCTGCGGCGATGATAGCCCCCGGGAAATCTGCCCGATCCAGCGAGGGTGGCAGCAGTCAGTGCTCGCGTGGCCTCAATCTGCGTCGGCATGAGACCAGCCACTGACTGCATTGCAGCACTTAGTATTTGTGTGGCAGCCGCCTGTGCTACAGTGAAGTGCGCCACACTCCTTGCCAGTGATTCAATGGATTCGGGCATCCTTGCCACCGCAGCCATGAGCTCAGAGTGCCTTTGCTCCGCCTGGGCGCTCATTTCAGCGAGGACACACTCCTCGTCTGCGTCCAGTGCAGCCGGACTCGAGGCCATACTCTCCCTCCGGGGAGAAGGCCCCCGAGCTTCCCTACCCCTATCGCGTTGCTGCAGCCCGCTGGGTCCTGGAGCTTCACTCTCATCAGACCATTCCACCCTGCTCTCCTCCAGGGAAGGCGTGTCCCCAGTATGGGCATGGGCTGCCTCAGTAGAGGGTGGCGCTGATAGTCCGGCTTCCTCTTCCTCCTCGCCTTCAGCTTCACTCTCACTGGCAGCTTGAGGGCCTGTCTCCTCACCTGGTGAATCACCATCTGAAAGCAGGGAGGTACAGGAGTGGCTTTAGCGTGAGGACAGGGTGGCAGCAAGGGAGGCATGAGTGCAGCGATTTAGTGATTAGGATTGAAAGTGTCAAAGGCTGCTGTTGTGAGGAAACTACTTAAACTCTAATCCCCTTAATATTTACACACCTTAAACTTAAACTTAAACTTAACTTATGTACAGCGCCGCCCGTCCCCGGGCGGCTTGCCTAATCCCTGATTGGACTGCAGCTCGCCGCTCCCTGTGGCGGGGCTGCAGTGACCTGTGGCTTGGGTTCCCCACAGCCTTTTGCTGTTAATCGGGGACTGCGTTTTGTCAAGGATTTCTCAAGTCGGCGTTTACTGGGAGCGGGGGACTCGGGCCAAGGTTTTACTGGCTGAGGCGTTGGAGTCGACCTGCGAAAAGGTACTTTGGGCGTGGCTCCCTTAGCGAGTGGACCTTCGGGTGGGACCTTAGCTCTCACAGCCCGTGGCTCTTCCACGACTGTGGGCTTTGGCTCCCTCCCCTCAGGCTCCGCCCCTTTGGGATTCGGGCAGGCTCCCTTGGCGAGTGGACCTTCGGGTGGGACTTTAGCTCTCACAGCCCGTGGCTCTTCCACGACTGTGGGCTTCGGCTCCCTCCCCTCAGGCTCCGCCCCTTCAGGATTTGGGTCTGTGGCAGACGGCTCCTTCTCACCTGTCCCTACAGGTGGAGGATCTCTGCCCCCAATTTCTACCTCCCCCACGCTCGAGTCGAGGGCGGGACCTCCGTCCTCCGACTCCACCTCCTCCAGAATCGTGTCGAGGGCGGGACCTTGTGGTTCGGGCCCCTCCTCGTCCGAGTCCCAGGCCATAGGGGAAGCCTCCCCCCAGGTGCGCAGGACAGCTTCTCCTTCCAAGCAGGCTACAACGCCAGCTTGTGTGGTCTGTGACTCATCGCACGCCTCAGGCTGAGGATCTTTACCCTCAGGCCTGGCTTCGGTTGCCGATGCTCTTGCATCCGGTTTAAACAGTTTGCACTGATTGATGTGAAACCATTTACAAGCCCTTAGCTGACCCTCTAAACTGCCAGCCCTCGCTGTTAACCTAGCGTTCTCCTCCCATAAAGCCTGCTCAACTAGCTTAGCCTCCCCAACCTGGCACCGCAGGTATTCCTCCATTTTACAGGAGGTCTCTTCCTGTGCGTGTCTTTCTGGGGGGCACAGGTCGACAGGCTGCGCTGGCTCTAGTCATTTGGGCACAGTGGTCGGGGTTTTGGGAGCGACAAGCCAGTGGTGATGGCTATTTTCCCCTGCGAAATCATCAGAGACTGCATTGTCTCTATGATTGATTCAATCGCAGCGGGATCCATAACTGCACCAGCTCCTTGTGCTGGGGCAGGAGCTATGGCTTGGGTTTGGGCTGGTGCTGGGGCGGCGGTCTGGGCTTGGGCTGCGGGAAATCTCCCTTTATTATCCTTCCACGGATTTCTACAGTCCTTGCGCCAATGTCCATCCTTCCCACACCCGTAGCAATTGAGCTTGGCTTGGGCAGGGTGATTCCCCTCCTGACGCCACTCCTTCTTGCTTGGGGCTGCAGGTTTTGCCTCATGCACCTTTCCCTTCTGGGGAGGTGTTTCCTGACCTCTACAATTCTTGTACGCAACATTTAGCTGACGGAGTACCGCCTCCTCCGTGACGCCGGGACCTTGGAGATCAAACCAAGATCTGGCTAGGGCCCGTATCACTGGCAAGCTGTTGGTAACCAAGCAACGGAGCCAATGAACCCGCTGTTCGTTGCTCATTAAAGCCCATTCAGGCATACCCGGACAGCTGCGTCGATGCACTGGCCACAGCCTTTCTGCGAAAACCCGTGGGGGTTCTCCAGATAGCTGCACGGTCCCTTCCACACGGTCGAATGGACTACCGTCGTCCACTCCCATTACTTCTAAAACTTCCTCCCTGAGATCCGCATACCCTTTCCGGCCCCTCTTACTATCCTCTGAGAGGCACTGAAGGATTGTGCAATCCAGGGAGAAAAGCAACAGTTTGACCTGTTCCTGATCATCACAGTCATTGCTGGCTGCTGTTTCCTCTATCTCCCTGAAATGAATCGGGGGATCTCCCTTTACTGTGAGTCGTGCGAGGTGGCTCACCATGGACCTTAATTGCGGGGCAGCGTAGGGCACCACGAGTTGGTTCTGGTGGGGTCCGATACCGCCATCGGCAGCATTGGGACCGAACCTCTGGTGCCGAGCGGGACACATCGGTGCCGGTCCCGGCTTTGCTACCAGTGGTTCTTCCTCACACTCCACCTCGGCTACCTCTTCTTTCACTACCCCTTCCTTTTCCGGCCAAGTCTCACTATAGCTCGGCGGTGCTGAAGGCTCGATGGCTGATACCACAATTACCTCAGCTGGAATCGGCTGTTTTAATTCCTTTAAAAAGTCCATGTGACTAGCTTTCGGGCTGATGAGACACACCATGCCTTTTGCCTTTACCAGGGCCATTCTTAGGTCCTCTATGGCCTTTTGGCAGGGGCCGTGGTCTGTGCTCTCAAACCCGTGCTCGAGGGCTAGCTTGTAAGCTGCCTTAACCTCCACTACTCTCTCCTCCTGCGCTCTTAGCTGTTGTGCGAGGCAGGCGTTTTTCTCCCGTATCCTCGTTTCATTAATCTTTGCCTCAGTAACCTGGCACTCCAGGTACTCTATCCTAGCCTGATGTTGACTAGCTACCACTTGGTGCTCCTGATTCAGCGCGCGAAGCGCTGTGATGAGTTTTTCCCCTCCCATGGCCTTTTCCTCTATCTCTGCTGCCTGGGTTGTGATCCTGGCTGCCTGTGCTGCAACGACCCGGTCCAAGATCTGGACCTGCTTCTTGTAACACATCAGCCACACTGCCTTCTCCACTGACTTCTTATGCTCTTTGCTCTCTGTCCACCTGATGGCTGCGTCCACCGGACGCCCATCCAGTAAGAGATCGGAAATCCACTGCTTAGTGAGATTTACCTTGCCAAAGACATAATCCGCTATCCTCTCATCCATTGCATTTCGACCATTCAAACTCGGATCTACTACATTGCAATCCTGCTGCCAGAGTCCTGCCGCGGTCGCCATTTTCTGTAAGGGGTTTTAGATCGCAGAGGTTTCTCTCTCTAGAGGCCTCTCTCTCTTGCACAGTAAAACCGTGAGTGGTTCGAACCACTCGCCCCTTAGATTCTATCCTCTGGACTTTGGGGCAGGAACTACAATGTAGAGAAAACTCTTGTAGACCAAGTTTGATGAAACAAAATGAAATTTTATTGCATATGGAAAAATAAATCAAATGCAAGCAGATAAGAGAGTACATGGGAGGAAAAACACAAACAACTCATAATGACACAATACTAACTAAGGCAAATACAGGCATCTTATACTCTACAAAGATCATCATGAAATAAGGAAACACACGGAACATCGAGGGACAACAACCCATGTTAATTGTACCCTTAAATCCACCCCCTTAAACATATCTAGACCTGATTGTGAAGGGCCAGAAACATGCTCACCAATCCAACTAGGAAGTGCAAGGTTTTGAACCAGTCTGCGTTTGATCCTTTCAGGCGTTCCGTCTCCACGTGGATCGTGGAGCCCCAGCGAGCTGCGCCACACCTCTCTCCTGAAGTGGGGGTCAGGGGCGGCTGGACACCGGCTGGTTCTGGCTGTCGGTGGGGTCGGGGATCGTCGGCTCGACTCCGGTCAGAGGAGCCTTGGGCTGTGATGTAAGAAAAAGGAGGCTTACCATCAAGTAACTTTAAAGTAAGCTTTAAGTAACTTATAAACACGCTATATACAAGAGAGGTCTTTACCATGCCTCTGGTAGAAGCCTCTTACAATACTGAACAGACCAGTATTTATACCAGTCCAACAGGAAGTGACACATGACAGGAAGTGAGGTATGTACACAGTTCATAGTTCATAGTTCACAGTTCACAGGAAGTGATGACATAACTTCCCGGAAGTTATTATTTTTATCACATTCTTCCCTCCTGCAGGTTTAGGAGGCTGTGGTCTACCTTTTGGTCCGCAGCCGCCGAACAAGGAAGAGTCGCACCCATTTGGATTCCCGTCGTAGAGGGTCGCTGGTCCGCTTACATGCGGTTGGCCATTGGCCAGAGTCCGTGTGGCCTGGATTGCCCTGTGAAGGGTCGGGGAGATCATGGCTTCGAGTACGAGCCCCAATAGGTTCAAAGTCAGACTGCCTCTGTTCAGAGGGAGGTGCAGAGCTGGTCTGTGGCAGACCAGTACTTTCATGCGTGGTACTGGGAGGGTCGCAACCTTGAGCACGGGGTTCTACCGGCACCAAGCTAGTTGGTGTCCGATCAGGATCCTGGAGAGGGGTACCCAATAGGTCCCAAGAGTTTCCTGGTGAAATGCCATCACCCGATGTCCCACTAGGTCCTGGTGGGCAGGGAGCCAGATCCCGTAATGATACGGTAGATTCTCGGCCGTCGGAATATCGTATGTTTGCATAGGTGGGGTTGGCATCGGTTAGTTCGACCTCGTCTACAAGAGGGTCATTTTTAGACGTCCGAACGTATCTTCGGAGTAATACAGGTGCAGGAGTAGTTAGCCATGACGGGAGTGATGTCCCATGAGATGAGCGACGCTGGAATCCAAAGAACCGCTCATGAGGTGTAGTATTTGTGGCTGTAGAAAGCAGGGACCGTATAGAGCGCAATGCATCCGGAAGCACTGTTTCCCATTGCTGGTCTGGTAGGCCCCGAGATCTTAAAGCGAGACGTACGGAATTCCAGATGATACCGTTATACCTCTCTACCTGCCCATTTCCGATGGGATGGTATGGTGTTGTTTTGCTTGTAGCAATTCCCCGTTCTGAGAGGTAGTCCTTGAGTTCCCTCGACATAAAGGATGGACCCCGATCTGAGTGAATATAAGCCGGCATGCCACAGAGAGAAAATACCTGCTCAAGGCAGCAGATTACGGTGGACGCCAGCATATTGGAGCAGGGGAAAGCAAACGGAAAACGTGAATATTCGTCGATCATGGCGAGCAAATATGTGTTCCGAGTTGAAGAGGGCACTGGGCCCTTAAAATCGATGCTAAGTCGTTGCATCGGTTGGGTTGCATGTATGAGTATACCATCTGAGGGGCGGAAGAACTGAGGTTTTAATTCCGCACAAAGCCGGCATTCTGAGCATATTTTCTTTACATCTCCAGTGGAAAAAGGGAGATTCCGTGATCGTACGAAATGTAGCATGCGCGTAACGCCAGGATGGCACAAACCATTGTGGACATCCATGAGGGTGGAGGATGACATAGTGGAGCAGAATGCCCGTGTGAGGGTGTCCGGGGCCACATTCTCCTTGCCAGGCCGATAGAGAATGGTATAACCAAAAGAGGCCAGTTCCATCCTCCAAAGTTGTATTTTATTATTCTTAATTTTGGTTCGTTTTCGATTATCGAGCATGAAGGCGACTGATCGTTGGTCCGTGATCAATGTAAAGTGCTGGCGAGCTAGAAAATGGTTCCACTTCCGTACTGCCTCTATGATGGCTGTGGCTTCTTTCTCAACCGGAGGATAATGTAGCTCGGCACCTTGTAAGGTCCTGGACATAAATGCTACAGGACGACCTTCCTGATTCAGAGTAGCCGAGATCGCCACCTCCGAGGCATCACATTCAACCACGAAAGGGAGATTCTCATCAATGGAGTGAAGAGCCGCTTTCTCCAACTGTTTTTTGAGAAGGTTAAAGGCTGCAACAGCCGCTGTTCCCAGTGGAAATGATCTAGCATGCAGCAAGGGTTGGATTTTGTCCGAAAAATGAGGAATCCATTTAGCGTAGTATGCAAACAGACTGAGAGCCCGACGTAAAGAAGCCGGATTCTTAGGTGACGGGAGCTCTTGGAGCGGGCGAAGTCTTTCTGGGTCTGGCTTAATGATACCATTGCCTACGCAGTAGCCAAGGATGTTGATGGTCGGTTGTGACTCAACAGATTTGGATTCATTCAGGGTCAAATTACGGCGATGGAGGGCATCCCGAAATTTTTGGAGGTTGGAGTCGTGTTCCTGTTGATCGTGACCTGCAATGGTAATGTTATCAAGATAGGGAAAAGTGTCCCTTAGGTTTTCCTGCTTAACCAGGCCATCCATTGCCCGTTGAAAGACAGCCACTCCATTAGTAACCCCGAATGGGAGGCGACGAAATTGGTACAGCCGTCCATTAGCCTCAAAGGCTGTGTACTGCTTATCTGAGACCTTCAAGGGTAACTGATGATAGGCACTTTTTAAATCGTAAGTTGAGAACACTTTGTATTCGGCCAGTTTATTAACCATATCATCAATGCGTGGCAATGGGTAGGCGTCCAAGTTGGTATATTGATTGATGGTTTGCGAATAATCGATGCATAGTCGCTGTTTGTGAGGTTTTAGAGGGTTCTTGACAATGACGACTTGAGCCCGCCAGGGCGACAAACATGGTTCAATGATATCCTCTGCTAGAAGTCGAGAGATTTCAGCCGCAATAAAAGATTGGTCTTCCTGATTAAAGCGCCGCGATTTCGTTATTATCGGTTGGCATTGAGGCGGAATACTGGCAAATAATGAGGGTTCATCAAGTGAAGCTGCTGATAATGCACAAAATGGTAATTTAGACGGTATATTAGAAATAGTAAGTCCGGGTTTGGATCCACCAAACTCAATGGTGAGTTTCTTATGCTGTTTTTGGACGTCCAGTCCTAAGAGGAGATCACTACATAAGTCCTTGAGCACCGAAAGTCGGGTGGAGGGATACATACGACCATGAAGTGTCATATCAACAACACAAAAGCCGGAGATTCTGGTATTAAGTGATGACTGGGCCATCGCAATTGCCTGGTCCGATGGGAAGACATGTAGTTTCAATTTCGCAACAATCTGTTCCTTAATGAAACTATCAGTACTTCCTGAGTCAATTAAGGCATCTAAGGTATGCCCTTTAATTGAAATTTTTGTGGCAGCATGAGACAGGTTCTGTGGGCAAGCAGCTGTAATTGGTGTCGTTGCACAGAGAGTGGCTAAAACTCTCGGTGTGCTTCTTCGGGAGAGAGCTCGAGAGGAAGCTTGATAGGTCCTAGCTGGAGCATCTTGATAGGCCCTAATTGGGGCAGTTCGGTAGGCCTTAGCTGGATTGGCCCTCGTAGAGGCCCTTGATAGGCAAACTTTAGCAAAGTGTCCTTTTTTCCCGCAATAACTGCAGATTGCATTGCGAGCAGGGCAGGTTTTCCTAGGGTGAAAAGCATCTCCACAAAAGAAGCATTCCTTCCTAGATTGCCAAGAGGCTGCTAAAGTGGGGTCGTCCTCCTCTTCTTCATCAGAATTATCAGAATTAGATTCCCCCATGATAGGGTTCACCTGAGACCGCTTGAATTGTCTGGTTGCAGCTACAGCAGCAGATCGAGATCTGGGCAGCTGATAGAGGTCTGCATTTCTCTTTGCCAAATCCAGTGAACAAGCTAGGTCAAAAGCTTTTTGTAGCTCAAGTGTTTTACTTTCTAGTAGACGCTGGCGTATAAATGGAGAGGCAATCCCGCAGATGAAAGCATCACGAATCATTTCTTGGCGGTACAGCTCAGCTGAGGCTGCCTGAAAGTTACAATCTACGCTGAGCCTGCTAAGTTCTTGCAGGAATTCGTCAATTGATTCCCCTGGCCCTTGTCGGGCTGTGGCCAGTAGATGTCTAGCATAGACCTCATTTGGGGTCTTGGCATACAGTTTCTTAAGTGCCCGAATCACCTCATCGTAATTATCCCATTCATCAACATATTCGAACACTTTTGGGGTCACATAATTGATAAGTATCTTCAATCTAGCAGGAGCATCCGCTTCACATTCATCCAGAAAATTCTCAAAAGTACGGTACCAATGCTTCCATACCCTGCCAGCTGCTGGTGCATTCGGGTCCAAGTCCAGATGAATAGGTCTAAGGATTTTCTCCATGATGGGTGGTTCCCTGGATCCTTAATTCCGAGTTTGTCCGAAGGTCTAGTATTCGTGAGTGTAAATACTAAGTTACTTAAATTGATGTAAGAAAAAGGAGGCTTACCATCAAGTAACTTTAAAGTAAGCTTTAAGTAACTTATAAACACACTATATACAAGAGAGGTCTTTACCATGCCTCTGGTAGAAGCCTCTTACAATACTGAACAGACCAGTATTTATACCAGTCCAACAGGAAGTGACACATGACAGGAAGTGAGGTATGTACACAGTTCATAGTTCATAGTTTACAGTTCACAGGAAGTGATGACATAACTTCCCGGAAGTTATTATTTTTATCACAGGCTGGCTCCCATCGTTTCTTTAGTTCGTTATTGTCTCTTCTCCCGAGTTGGGTCGATGGCCTCTCATTTCGGCAACGGCCCGGGGATGGTTGATGATCTCCCGATGTTTTTCCCCGGGGCGGGACGCCGGCTTCAAATGGCCTTCCTGATGTTGGCTTAATTCTTCTTCCTCCTCCGGTTGTGGAGAGGAGTTTGCTGATCTTCTCCCGAAGCGACTCCTCTTCACCCACTGCCACTCGGTCGTGTTTTTCTGAGTGTAGCTGTCTCCAACTGTCTCCGCAACTGCAACTCCGGTGTGTCCTTCAGTGTGTCCCTGTACAACTCCAACTCCTCCAGTTATACCTTTCTTCAGGAGTCTCCACTTCCCGCCAAAAATCAGGTTAGTCTTTGTTGTGTCTGTGTATAATAAGACACAGACTGCAGGAGAACGGTACAACAGGTGTTTACTCAACGTGGCTCACAATGGAACTGATCTGTACAGATTACTACTCAGTGCTATATACAGGTGTGGTCACTGCCGGTACTGCAGTATACATGAGCTGTAAAAGATAGTTCCCCCCTTAAAGGTATATACATTACAGTCTTTGTTTAACTTTTGGCGGGCTGGGAGCACAGCGGGGTAGTTATTATATTTTAAAATGTTTTAGATGGCCGGTAAAGGCCCATCTCTGGTCTGGAATGACCTTCATTGTTTTTAATGTCCTGCTGATCTTGTTATCTAGTCCTTGTTGCTGTTCTCATGAATATGAAATTGTCCCCTTTTGTCTGGCTCAACATTTAGATGGCCTCTGTCTCCAGGTCGATCTTGACTGGATCTGCATTTAATCCATATGTATATGTGTGGGTCTGGTTTTGTTCTCTCAGAAACGGCTTCCAGAACTTACTGTGGGTTGAATCCACAAAGCTGTCTGAGGTTTCGCAGGAACCATTTTAAAATGTCCCAATAAGCCGGCCACATGGTATGGTGGCCATTTTGTATGCCCCTTTTTCTGGGCTTCTTTTAAAACAGTCTTTAAAATCATGGCCTCTTCTGCCATTTGACCCTTATTAATACAAAGTCCAATTTTGCGAATCCTACAGCCTTATCTGAGGAAGGATGTTCTTGCCATGGAGGGAGTGCAGCGAAGATTCACCAGACTGATACCTGGGATGGCAGGAATGACATATGAAGAGAGATTGGGTCGATTGGGCTTATATTCGCTAGAGTTTAGAAGAATGAGAGGGGATCTCATTGAAACTTATAAAATTCTGACAGGACTAGACAGACTAGATGCACGAAGGATGCTCCCGATGGCGGGGGAGTCCAGAACCAGGGGTCACAGTCTAAGGATAAGGGGTTAGCCATTTAGGACTGAGATGAGGAGGAATTTCTTCACCCAGAGAGTGGTGAACCTGTGGAATTCTCTACCACACAAGGCAGTTGAGGTCAATTCATTAAATATATTCAAGAAGGAGTTAGATATATTTCTTAAGGCTAAAGGGGTCAAGGGATATGCGGAGAAAGCAGGGACAGGGTACTGAATTTGGATGATCAGCCATGATCTCATTAAATGGCGGAACAGGCTCGAGGGGCCAAATGGCCTACTCCTGCTCCGATCTCCTATGTTTCTATTGCAATCTGTCTCAAGACTGCACTCCACTCTGAGAGCACCACCACCATATAAGTGACAGTAAGAGCAGCGCAACTCTACCCCTGAGTCAAAAACTGCAGGGGGGTAAACTGAACCTAACTCTCCCAATGGGATTGGATCGGCCGCCTGCTTGACGTTCCACTTGATTTTACTTTCCGTTGAACCCTCTATACTTTCAGAAATGCTGTGGGCTAAAAATTCAGGTGACCAATGGTCTGAGACCATGAAGCTTCTTAGTGTCAGTGTTAGTGCTGAAGCATTTTTCTCATTTTTTGAGGTGCGGAAGGGAATTCAGCTTTAAGAGCTGAAGACTCCCATTTGGGAATGTTTTTTCAAATGTTAATTTTTTTTTGAAAGGCGCTAGAGTTGTAAGGGCAGAAAACTGCATTTTTAATTTTTAGCAGTTCATAAGGCATTGCCCTTTTAAACAAACAACACTGCATTACCCTTTTACTATCCCACAGTGCCTAGCGAACTCATAGCCTTGCCTCCAGAGGCTGTTGGAAGATGTAGTGAATGCGTCTTCAAAAGCCGTCTCCTACCAACTGAATCACTAACCTCACACACTGCTCAATGCAGCACCTCCCAAACCCGTGACCTCTTCCACCTAGAAGGACAAGGGCAGCAGGTGCATGGGAACACCGCCACCTCCAAGTTCCCCTCCAAGTCACACACTATCCTGACTTCGAAGTATAGCGCCGATCCTTCATCGTTGCTGGGTCAAAATCCTGGAACTCCCTCCCTAACAGCACCGTGGGAGTACCTTCACCACACGGACTGCAGCGGTTCAAGAAGCCGGCTCACCACCACCTTCTCAAGGGCAATTAGGGATGGGCAATAAATGCTTGCATTGCCAGCGACGCCCACATCCCATAAATGAATTTTTAAAAATATATCCCACAATGCCTGGCGAACTCATAGCCTCGCTTCCAGAGGCTGTTGTAAGATGTAACGCCGCTTCTGGATGCCACATTCAGGACTGATGCCTGCACCAATGCCACCAGGAGGGCGTTACATGGTCAGTTTAACGCTGGGCTTGAAGTCTTTAGTCCCCAGCGCAAATTTTTCTCTCCTACCGGCATGACCATTTGCAGTGGCCGTTGATCCAAGACCGCGGTGACACCAGCAACTTTTGTGTTGCAGTCCAATTTCTATGCCTAAAACTTTTTTTGGGTTGTAAACACTTACATGACTTCTTGAAGAAATAATGACTGAGCGCACAGCCATTGCTACACTTTGACAATCCCCATGAAGCTGAAACAAACAATGTCCCTCCTTGCTCTGCCTTCATCATCCAGGTCTTGGCATCTTGCATCCCGCTTCTCTATCTGTTACAGCCTCACCCGTTCATCTGCCTATGAACAGGAAAGTTTCCTACTTGTGCACGCTCAGAAACATAGAAACATAGAAACATAGAAGATAGGAGCAGGAGTAGGCCATTCGGCCCTTCGAGCCTGCTCCGCCATTCAATGAGATCATGGCTGATCATCCAAATTCAGTACCCTGTCCCTGCCTTCTCCCCATATCCCTTGATCCCTTTAGCCTTAAGATATATATCCAACTCTTTTTTGAATATATTTAATGAACTGGCCTCCACCGCCCTCTGTGGCAGAGAATTCCACAGGTTCACCACTCTCTGGGTGAAGAAATTCCTCCTCATTTCAGTCCTAAATGGCTTACCCCTTATCCTTAGACTATGACCCCTGGTTCTGGACTCCCCGACCATCGGGAACATCCTTCCAGCATCTAGTCTGTCCAGGCCTGACAGAATTTTATAGGTTTCGATGAGATCCCCTCTCAATCTTCTAAACTCCAGTGAGTATAAGCCCAATCGACACAATCTCTCCTCATACGTCATTCCTGCCATCCCAGGTATCAGCCTGGTGAATCTTCGCTGCACTCCTTCCATGGCAAGAACATCCTTCCTCAGATAAGGCGACCAAAACTGCACACAATACTCAAGGTGCGGTCTCACCAAGGCCCTGTACAACTGTAGCAAGACATCCTTGTTCCTGTACTCGAACCCTCTTGCTACAAAGGCCAACATTCCATTTGCCTTCTTAACCGCCTGCTGCACCTGCATGCTTACCTTCAGCGACTGGTGCACAAGAACACCCAGGGCTTGCAAATTGAGTGTGTCTTCTCCAGTTTCAGTTCTTTAGCATCGAGGAAACGCTGACTTTTCTTCTGGAAAGAGAACGCACACTGTCAGAGGAATCTGATGACCACTCACACTTCTTTTCACCTAGGTGTCTGACTCCATGCCATGAATGTATGCTTGCTGGTACTGGCTTCCTTTAATTATCTCTCCTTGCAGAGAAGCACTATTGTCTCATGGCAGGCAGCGTGAGTTCAGAAAGTGCGTTCGAGTTAACAAGATGCAGAATCATGGCAGAGCTTTCCTTGTGATATTGCAGGTTTCCCTTCACCCAGTTAATGGCACGTAGCGGAAATAACAGGGCCATGCCTATGTAAATATTATAGGCTTTGCCTGGGGCACGATTCCTGCATTTACTTTGGCCAACCTTTGAAAGGTCACTAAACGCCTTCCTGCATTGGGTTGCAGTTTGTGGGGTGCAGTTTTTGGCCGCCTGAGGAAAAGAGTATTTGAAGACCAAGACCTCAAACCCGGCACCAAGCTCATGGTCTACAGAGCAGCAGTAATACCCGCCCTCCTGTATGCTTCAGAGACATGGACAACATACAGTAGGCGCCTCAAAGCACTGGAGAAGTATCACCGCAAAATCCTGCAAATCCATTGGCAGGATAGGAGTACCAATGTCAGTGTTCTCTCTCAGGCCAACATCCCCAGCACAAGGCTTCCTGCCCTCCGTCCCAAGGAATGCTGTTCTGGACCTTATTTCTGCAAGTAGGACATCCATCAAAGCATCAGCAAATTGGGAAACCCTTCTTGCTACTGACTTCCCCAATGCTGCTCTTTTCTCACTCACCGGTTCACTGTTCTGCTGCACCCAACCAACAAAATATGCGGCCCTTTAATCCGCTGCAGCATTTAAATTTCCCTCCCAGTGATGGTAAACCAATAGGCAGCTTTACCGCTGCCGTCCCACTTCGCATAATTAATGAAGCCCCTGTTAGGATACATTAGCAGTGGACTCACATGGGCAGGCAGAAGTCCCATCTTAATGCTAACCTGCTAACGGGAAGGGGCATCCAGTCACGGGGGGGTTCTAAGCTGCATAACTAAATTAGCTACCTCATTGCAAAAAGGCGTAGTGAAAGAGATTTAAGTCTAACTGTTGCACCACTAATTGTTAAACATAGAATTGATCTGGAACGTTTGAGTGCATGGGATAAAAGAAGTTACATCACAGATTAAGGCTATTCATCCCACAGTACCTGCGTTGGTGTTAGCTTGTCAGGCATCTACTCTAATATAATTCCCTGCATTTTCCTTGTAAATCTTTTACATTCTTCTTGTTCAAGTAATTAAATAATTCTCTTTTTAAAATGCTTAGTCTGTGCCTCAACAGGCTACATATTCTTATAATCTTCTGCGTGAGGAAGAAATGCTTTTGAACTTCCCTTTTCATTCTTTTAGTGAGTCTATGCCTCCTTGTTACCGATACGGTTAATGAAAACCATTTGTTCACTACCTACTGAAAATTTTTCATAATCGTGGAAATCAGATCATCTCTTAATCTTGTGTTCCACTGTAAAAGCTCCCAGTTTCCTCTTAATAACAGTAATCCCTTATTCCTGATACATTCTTGTGAATCTATATTGTGAACTTTCCATGGCAACTAATATCTTTCTCACAATGGGGAACGCAGAATAACAGAAATGCTCCTACTGTGGTCTAAGCAATGTCTTACAATGCTGAGGAGTGCTGCATTACTAGAAGATGAGACCGTTGAACAGAGGCTCCGTCCACCTGTTTAGATGGAGGTAAAAGTTCCCATGGCACAATTCGAAGAAGAACAGGAAGTTTTCGTTTATTCATTAATGGTATGTGGGCGGTGCTGGCAAGGCCAGCATTTATTGGCCATCCCTAAATGACCTTGAGAAGGTGGTGGTGAGCCATCTTCTTGAAGCGCTGCAGTCCATGAGGTGAAGGGGGACACCCACAGTGCTGTTAGGGAGGGAGTTCCAGGATATTGGCCCAGCGACGATAGAGGAATGGCGATATATTTCCAAGTCTGGATGGTGTGTGACTTGGAGGGGAACTTGCAGGTGGTGTTGTTCCCATGCACCTACTGCCCTTGCCCTTCTAGGTGGTAGAGGTCGCAGGTTTGGAAGGTGCTATCGAAGAAGCCTTGGCGAGTTGCTGCAGTGCATCTTGTAGATGGTACACACTGGTGGTGGAGGGAGTGAATGTTTAAGGTGGTGGAGAGGTGCCAATCAAGCGAGCTGCTTTGTCCTGGATGGAGTCGAGCTTCTTGAGAGTTGTTGGAGCTGCACTCATCCAGGCCAGTAGAGAGTATTCCATCCATGGTGGAAAGGCTTTGGGGAGTCAGGAGGTGAGTCACTCACTGCAGTATAGCCAATCTCTGACCTGCTCTTGTAGCCACAGTGTTTATGTGGCAGATCCAGTTAAGTTTCTGCTCAATGGTGACCCCAGGATGTTGATGGTGGGGAATTTGACGATGGTAACAGCATTGAAAGACAAGGGGCGATGTTTAGACTCTCTCTTGTAGGAGATAGTCATTGCCTGGCAATTGTGTGGTGTGAATGTTACTTGCCACTTATCAGCCCAAGCTTGGATGTCATCCAGGTCTTGCTGCATAAGAAATAGGAGCAGGAGTAGGCCAATCGGCCCCTCGAGCATGCTCCGCCATTCAATAAGATCATGGCTGATCTGATCCTAACCGCCAATCCACTATCACAGAACCATCTCCTGAATCTAACAGAATTAGACACACGAAATAGGAGCAGGATCAGGCTACGCGGCCCCTGGGCCCGCTCCGCTACCCACAGGGCCATGACCGATCCGAACCTACACTCATGTCCAAATTCCTGCCCGCTCCCCGTAACCCTTAATTCCCTTTACTTCTAGGAAACTGTCTATTTCTGTTTTAAATTTATGTAATGATGTAGCTTCTACAGCTTTTTGGGGCAGCATATTCCATGGACCTACCACCCTCTGAGTGAAGTAGTTCCTCCTCATCTCAGTTTTGAAAGAGCAGCCCCTTATTCTAAGACTATGCCCCCTAGTTCTAGTTTCACCCCCCGCATCCACCCGATCCAACCCCTTCACAATCTTATATGTTTCAATAAGATCGCCTCTCATTCTTCTGAACTCCAATGAGTAGAGTCCCAATCTACTCAACCTCTCCTCATATGTCCATCCCCTCATCCCCGGGATTAACCGAGTGAACCTTCTTTGTACTGACTCGAGAGCAAGTATGTCCTTTCTTAAGTATGGACACCAAAACTGTACGCAGTATTCCAGGTGCGGTCTCACCAATACCTTGTACAACTGAAGCAATACGGGCATGGATTGAAAAATTGTGAATGGGAACATTCCCACTTCTGACATTATGATGGAGGGAAGGTCATTGATGAAGCAGCTGAAGATGGTTTGGCCTAGGACACTGCCCTGAGGAATACCTGCAGCGATGTCCTGGGGCTGAGATGATTGGCCTCCAACAAACTTTGTGCTAGGTATAACTCCAGCCAATGGAGAGTTTCCCCCCTGAACCCCATTGATTTTACTAGGGCTCCTTGGTGCCACACTCAGTCAAAAGCTGCCTTGATGTCAAGTGCAGTCACTCTCAGCTCACCTCTGGAATTCAGCTGCTTTGTGCATGTTTGGGCCAAGGCTGTAATGAGGTCTGGAGCCGAGTGTTCCTGGCAGAACCCAAAGTGAGCATCAGTGAGCAGGTTATTGGTAAGTGCCACTTGATAGCACTGTCGCTGGCACCTTCCATCACTTTGCTGATGATTGAGAGTAGACTGATGGGCAGTAATTGGCCTCCAGTTTGCTATCATCTGCAAATGTTGATACTGAGTTACTTGTTCCTAAATCCAAATCATTAATGTAAATTTTGAATAACAGTGGCCCCAGCATTGATCCTTGTGGAACACCACTTTCTACCTTCCTCCAATTTGAATAACTACCATTTACCTCTACTCTTTTCTTTCTTTTTTTCAGCCAATTTCCTACCTTTGTATCAGAGGCAGAAGATGCCCCTTTCCCTCCATGAGGGCCTTAAGCTTGGTTCCCATTACTGCCCCAGGGCCTCTCTTCACACCTGTAATGACAATAAGCACCATCAATAACATTAACTGGCTATTCATCTCTTTGTTATTTATGGGATCCTACTGTGTAGAATATGTTTTTACCTACATCATGACTGTAGGGATGGGAAGGAAGCAGGGAAATTGACCAGGTCCCCAGGCCCCGCTTACTCGCTGTCATTTTACATAGAAGTTACAGCACAGAAACAGGCCATTCGGTCCAACTGGTCTCTGCCAGCATTTATGCTCCACGCCAGCCTCCTCCCACCCCTCCTCATCTAACTGACGCAAGTTTAACATAACTTCTCTGCTTTTCTGTGTTGGGGGCAGCAAGGGGCGCCCAATCAAGCAAGAGAGGGAGATTTTCTGTAGTGATTTTGGGTGGTATAGTGGAGATAATCCAGCTCTGGAGCCCCAGTAGTGGCACTTGCACACGTGCCTCAGATACACCTGCAATCACCTCTTTATAAACTGGCGTGAAATGCTTAAGCATCTCCCTCATTCTGCCACAGTCAAGTGCAAGAGGGGGCCCCCCAACTTCGTCTCTAAGTGGGCCCATCCCATCTTTGACTAAACTTTTACTTTTTATATGCTTGGGAACCTAAGAGTTGTAAGCATGAGAGTTAATGCAGTCACAATTAGAGCTCAGCCCATATATATAGTAATGCACTGGAGAAGCACTGGAGAGGTACCACCAACGCTGCCTCCGCAAGATCCTGCAAATCCATTGGCAGGATAGGCGCACCAACGTCAGTGTTCTTGCTCAGGCCAACATCCCCAGCATCGAAGCTTTGACCACGCTCGATCAGCTCCGATGGACGGGTCACATTGTCTGCATGCCCGATACGAGACTCCCAAAACAAGCGCTCTACTCGGAGCTCCGGCACGGCAAGAGAGCCCCAGGTGGGCAGAGGAAACACTTCAAGGACACCCTCAAAGCCTCCTTGGAAAAGTGTAACATCCCCACTGACACCTGGGAATCCCTGGCCCAAGACCGCACAAAGCGGAGGAGAAGCATCCGGGAAGGCGCCGAACACCTCGAGTCTCTTCGCCGGGAGCAAGCGGAAGCCAAGCGCAGGCAGCGCAAGGAGCGCACGTCAACCCAAGCACCCCACCCACCCGCCCCTTCAACCACCGTCTGCCCCACTTGTGACAGAGACTGTAGGTCCCGCATTGGACTCATCTGTCACCTGCGAACTCATTTTTAATGTGGAAGCAAGTCATCCTCGGTTCCGAGGGACTGCCTAAGAAGAAGAGTAAGTATGATTAAAGCTACATGGATATATCTGCCTGAAATCAGTGCATTTAGATTCATTAAGACATTTGCAGTTCAGATTACACCTCACTATGCTTTATAAGTGCTTTTATAATTTAAGCCTTATTTATATTTGTATAGTTATGTTTAAAATATATATATTTAAATATATATATATATATATAAAATGTTGGTATTTACACTGCTTGCCCCATTAGACTTGGTATAGTCCATCTCCTTTGTTTTAAAGTGCTTATGGGGTGATTGCTAAAGATGTTGCTGATTAACATACATTTCCCTTCATGAAAATTGGCATGGTTGTTGTAATCGAATGATGACATCCAGTTAAATTGTGCTGGCCTGTGTTTGCTCGAAAATTGGAGGCACCTGTTCAAAGCAGTAGCTACAGTTACAGTAATTTTGTGTTCCCAACAGAGAAATACAAACGATTTAGAAAGTCTGAAGGACATACCATAATTTCTCAGTTATAAAATTGCGGCAAGCGTTTCAAAAGAAAAACTCGCATTTGTGCAGCGCATTATCGAACCACAAAATGCTTCACACACGACGAAAATAACTTTGAAGCGACAGTCGTGATGTCGGCAAAAACATTTTCTACACAGGAGGATCCCACAAATAACAAAGAGATGAGTAGTCAGTTAATGTTATTGATGGTGCTTATTTAGGGACCAATGTTGGCCAGGGCACTAGGAGAAAGCTGCATGGTACCACGGGATCTTCAACATTCCTCTGAACAGATAGCAGGCTCAGTGATATACTGTGTAACAGCCGAGATTATAGGCTAAGTCCCAGAGCAGGCATGCCCCCAAAAGCTTAGAATACAGAGGTGAGATTGGTTCCAAGTGAGACAAACTTAAAGTTAGACCGGTGCTTTGAACTGTGAAAACTATCTCCGATGTAGGTTACCAGCTTTTCTACTTTTCTTTCTCAATTGATACACAGGTAATATTTCCTGTATGATACAGGAATCTCTAAGGCCGCGATTTGGCCAGCAGAGACGGGATCGCGGAGGGCAAGGTGGTTGGCGGATTCTGGTCCGGCTCTCGGCTGCTGCCGCTCTGTAAAAAGGATTTTCTGTTAATAGGGCTTCTTAAGCCCGCTCTGCGGGGTTCCCTGCCAATTAAAAGGAAGCGGGTCTGATGACGTCATTTGATGACGCGTCATCAGCCGGTTTCCTTAAAGGGACCATGCGCAAATTGATTTTGATAGTTGTGCTGTCAGTGTTCTACAGCATTGAGGTGCTGCAAACACTGACAATCACTGCACAGAGGTATACGGCTGCACCCAGGCTCTCCCATGACTCCCTCCATATGCTTATGGAGGGAGTCACAGCATGCAGGGAGGTTCTCTTCCCTTCCAAGAGCAGAAGAGACCACCCCAGGACACCAACACAGCCTGGCTGCACATTGCACAGGAGGACACAAGCAGGGATGTGGTCAGGAGGACCAGGCTGCAATGGCGCAAACCTTTCAATAATCTCAGATCACGAAACATTACTGCAAAGCCACACTCAGCCTCATCCTGCTGTACCACTCATCATATTCCCATCACTCTGCCTTCCCTACCCTACTCCTGCACATCTTTACTCACACCAACTTACCTTGCACCTCCACCCATCCCTCTCTATCTACATTATCACATCCCCATCTCACTAGCCACCCCTCACACTCACCTTCATCCTCGTGCAATCATACCAACTAACAACACACAAGAGTAGGCACTTGGGTGTTTTATGCAATGTTCAAGTAAATTTTCTCTTAATGTGTTGTCAAACATTGAAATCTTTATTTTCAACACTTTGCCTATTGTACAGATCTGTGCTCACCTTTGGCAGTGTCTTAGTGAGTTGCAGTGAATGGTGAGACATAACGGTATCGCCCACAATGGTGATGAGTGTGAAAGGAATGGCTTGGTCATTGTAGGGATGCTTTATGGTGATGGTGTGGGGTTTCATGTGCCAGCCCGGGTGTTTAGCTTCAAGTGAAGTAAATCTGGCCATGGTGATGCCATCCCTGGCCTTACGGGCAGCAATGTTGTCAGGTGCCGATGCCCTGTGTCCTGTGCAGCATCAGGTGATTGCGGAGAAGGTTGGTATTGTTGTTGGTGATGTTGGTATGCCTGGTGATGTTGGTGTTGGGGCTGATCATGGAGGCATTCAGAGGACCAAGTTGAGATTTTTTTCAAGGACACCGGTGTTGCTGGAATAGATGGCAACTGAAGTTGAGATGACGGAAGTGGTCTGTCAATGGTGAGAGAGCTTACTCCAAGGAGGTGACAATGGTTAGAGAGTTTACTCCAAACACTTGCAAACTGCATACAGCTCAAAAGTGTCTTCCAAGCCCTGAAGGCTCAAGCTTCTGACTGTAGGGGTCGCAAAATCCCCTCAGCCCCCAAAGATCGGGAAATATTAATCCACATCATGGACGAAGACTTGTGTCATTTAAATTGTCTCTGGGTTGGACAATGTTTTAAAACATACCCAGAATGGCAAAAAGGCTGCGTTAAAAAGCTCGTAAGCTAGGCTGCACTTGGACACTGGAATCAAAGAACTTTGTGAAAATCGCACACTTTAAGATTGTACATTTTATTAAAAGATGTACTCTTGAGTTTTGGACTGTTAAAAATGGCTGAACAGACCTCATGGAAACAGAATTTCAAAAGGGCAGACAGGCTGTTAGCATATGAATGGAGCCCGAGCTGTCAGTCACCCTGTGGTATTGGGCGGGTCCGGTAACCTACTAGCTGCTTGTTTGCACTGGGGAGTAGCCCATTTGAATCTGCCAATCAAAGACAGTTTGGGAAGTTAGATAATCAATTTGTTTACAGAAACTGCTACTTTGTGTACACAAGGAAGTAACCACTTGAGACTGCAGTCTCAGTTGCCCACAGAACAATGACTTTCTGTTTACAATACCTTCAAGGCTATTTACTCAAGCAATCAAGGAAATAGCTTTTTTCGATGGCCCATCACAGACAATCAAGAACACATTCAAACCACTGCAGCTTTATTCGAAAGCCATCACAGACAATGGACACATTTAAACTGCAACTTTATCCAAACCCATTCCAGACAAGTGGACAGTTTGGATCTCTTTTGTTTTAGCCCAGAAACATCAGACCTGGGTGGGCCCCCAAAAAAGGGGTATAAAAGATACCTTCCCAGAAGCATCTCACTCTTCTGTTTTACTCTTTGGACTGCAGGTGAGCAAGGCTTCTGACCCACTAGCAAGACAATCTAGTGAGAAGTAAAGGGGTGGTAAATTAAGGGAACTGTTGCTAAGATTGTAAAATTAACATTGTAGCCATTATCCCTCGTTTTGCCATCTGCCTTCCCCTGTTTAGCAATTTTACCGTGATTACTTTGATCGTGTGGTGTAGCTTCTTTAGTTTTAATAAAATTTGACTTTCTTGCATCCAGACCATTTGTCCATTTTTAATATATCATTAATTATAAGTTCCTCCAGTCAGAACTGGAAGGGGTGGTTTAGCGATTCGAAACCGCTGATTGGAATTGATCACAGTGCAGTGGCAAAAGGCTGCCTGACCAGGTAAATTACCATAAACGAGGTAAAGGATGCCCCCCTACATGACATTGGAAAGTGACCAGCTCTGAAATGGTAGCTTTCATACCACTTTTGCAGCTGTCACCTATTCACAGCAATGTGGAGATAAAGAGAAATCAACCGACTTACCTGACGTGATCTCCAAACGAGGGAACCCCGTTAAAAATGTGGTAAAAAACAAAAAAGGCTGGCAAAATAGTAGTTAACAAGCAGTTAATTATCTTAAATGCCTCCTCTGCCGCTTGGTGTCGGGTCTGTTCTGAAATCGCAGACCCAACACTTTGAAACTTACATGGAGGCAGGTTCTCAACCCACTTTCAATTATTTCGATTTTGACAGTGGACCCACCTCCGAACCCACCCTCTGAGTGATGGCAAAATTCAGGCCATAGTATGGGAAATCTGGATTTTATGGTTAAAGATGCGTCTCCCCAGGTCCATAGTCTCAGAAATCCATCACTCGCATGCGCTCTGCTAAAGTGCTGAAACTCTGAAGGATTATTATGCTATATAGTTAAAGAAGTCCACAATGGAACCAAACATTTTCCTGTGAAATGAAATTGTGTATTTTCAATTAGTCATAACATCTTCTAATTAAGAACTCATCTCTAACTGAGTGCTGCAGATAGGATATGTAAGACTGTTGTGCTGACAAGAAAAATCTTAATTACTACCCTTGTGTAAAGCTGTAATCTGCACCAACGGAACTTAATACTTTAAGACATACACTGAGAAACCAGTTGAACGGTAATAAGCAATAAACTTGTGGACACTATCCAATTTCAAATAAAAAGACATGGTCTTGACAATTTGCTTAAAGGCAGGAGAATCTGAGCTGTAACGTCTATCATTGAAATGTTCTCGGGGGCTAAATTACTTTTCTTGATGATTGCACTGATGAAGGGCTTGTGTGCTCCAGGGGTTAAGTTCTCAATTGGAGACTCTTCCTGGCTCAAGTCCAAAACATTGCTTCTTCAGCAAAGGACTCGGCTTAAGCAGCCTCTAGCGCACCGACTAAAGCCAACAGGGAATCCTTATGAAAATATTGGGTTAAGTCCACAGTAAGTGAAGGCAGAAGCTGATTCCATCAATAATTTTAAAAGGGAGTTGGACAGGTTCTTGAGGATGAGCAACTTACAGGTTTACGGACAAAAAACGGGGATGTGGGACTAAGCACGACTGCTCTTTCAAAGAGCCAGCACAGGCATGATGGGCCGAATGGCCTCCTTCTGTGCTGTAAATTTCTATGAGTGCACACTCGGGACGCAAGGTCAATGGTGACCAGCTCCTGATTAAGGGCTGGCTGTGGGCAACTTTGACACACAATGAATTATTTGCTAAAATTATCATTAGAAGTTCCAACATGTACTTACAGTAGCTATAAAAAAAATTCCAATTGAATAGAAATTAAAATTGTGAAATTTGATAGGATTGAAAGTCTACATTTTCATCCGAAACAAATACATGGCAGCATTAAAGAGAAAATATGCATTAATCTTAAAATCTGTGTCCTTATTCTCAAGTCCCTCCTTGGCCTTGCTCCACCCGTCTCTGCAGTTTCCTCCAAACTGCACGCTCCATTCTCCTGACATGTTTGCCTTCTCCTTCACTGTACCACCATTGGCGGGAATACCTTTAGCCAGCTCAACTCTTTTGTCTGAAACAACATCCCTGTCCTCTCAACCTCTCTCTACCTGCTCAAAGCCCACCTTTTCAATCAATTTTCAGTCACTCTTTCTGACCTCTCTCTTCCTGGCTTGACATCCATCTCCCTAGCTCGCCTCTATTTGTGAAGCACCTAGGGACTTCTTTTATGTTAAAGGTGCTATATAAATGTAAATTGCTGCTGTTAGTATCCCCTAAATTCGAATGTTTCTTATGTAGATTAAGCAAATTGTGGCTGCATATACACTGATTTCGCATACATTTGAGGAGTACAAACTTCTTTATGTATAATTCTTAATATGGCTACTTCAGATGATTAAAGCCCTGAAAGAATTGATATCTGAGGACCAAATCGTGGAAACATAGGCCCGTAATTTCCGATGGGGGGCATCCTGCGTGCGGAGGCCTCCTATCGGAAAAAAATCTACGCCCTTACCCGAGGGCTCCCGAGGTCCGGACACTTCCGACGCTGGGCCTCTCCACAGTCGAAATGCGCATGGCCCAGGTATCCCAGGGGCGCGTGCGATTCGCAAGTGTCCCTGGGATCACGTGGGTCAGGCCAGCCAATGAAAGAAGAGAATCTCCCTTCATACTTTTGAGAGATAGACCCGTCAGAAGTACAAATGGAGATCACCCCAAAAAGACACTAAAATATTAAATAATTTTTGTTTTAAAAATCATGTTTTTAAAATGAGTTAATATTACATTAAATTAAATATCAACAAAAATTTAATTTTTTGAAAAAAATAATTAAAGTTTTTTACGGGGCTAAAAATAAACTTACTTTTTTTAAAGTATTTTAAAATTATAAATGAGGGGAAAACATTTTTTTTTAAAACTCTTATGCTGGTAAAAGCAGGCCTTACGCTTTCACCAGGCATAAAATTTCTAAGGGTTTTCTGCAGGCGGAGGTTCTGCAGAAAGCGGAACTCTCCCCCTCGCAGGGGCCCTTCTCCAGGGCAGCCGGAGGATCTGTCAAGAGCATTCTTGACAGATCGGAAATGCCGGTTTTCAGCGCATGCGCTTCGCATACTTGAAACCGGCATTTCCGATGTCCCTACAGGTATGTACACAGCACGTATGCACCCCTAGGCATTGGAAAATGTGGGCTATTGAATAATACAGCACAGAAGGAGGCCATTCGGCCCATCGAGTCTGAGCCGGCTCTTTCAAAGAGCAATCCAGTTAGTCTCACTCCCCCGCTCTTTCCCCATATCCCTGCAATTTTTTCTCCTTGAATTATTTATCCAATTCCCTTTTGAAGGCGACTATTGAATCTGTATCCACCGCCCTCTCAGACAGTGCGTTCCAAATCATAGCTACTCGTTGTGTAAAAAACAAAATTTTCTTATGTCGATTTGGTTCTTTTGCAAATCACCTTAAATCTTTGCCCTCTCGTTATTGACCCTTCAGCCATTAGAAACAGTTTCTCCTTACTTACTCTATCTAAACCCTTCATGATTTTAAACACCTCTTTCACGTCCTTCCTAAAATGTGTTGACCTCACAAGGGCCTTCGACACTGTCAACTGTGAGGGATTGTGGAGTGTCCTCCTCAAATTCGGTTGCCCTCAAAAGTTTGTCACCATCCTACGCCTGCTTCACAAGGACATGCAAGCTGTGATCCTGACCAATGGATCCATCACAGACCCAATTCACGTACAGACTGGGGTCAAGCAAGGCTGTGCCATCGCACCAATGCTCTTCTCAATCTTCCTGGCTGCAATGCTCCATCTCACCCTCAGTAAGCTCCCCACTGGAGTGGAGCTAAATTACAGAACAAAACTGGAAACTGTTCAACCTCCATCACCTCCAGTCCAGATCCAAGGTTGTCCCATCCTCTTTCATCGAATTACAGTATGCAGATGACGCTTGCATCTGCGCACACTCGAAGGTCAAACTCCAAACCATCATCAACATCTTCACCAAAGCATACAAGAGCATGGGCCGTACACTAAACATCCGTAAGACAAATGTCCTCTACCAACCTGCCCCCGCCACACAGAACTGCCCCCCAATTAACAAAACTCTTGATGAGGCCTTGGACAGTGTGGACCACTTTCCATACCTCAGGAGCCTACTGTCAACAAGGGCAGATGTCGATGCCTTCAGTGTGCCAGTGCAACCTTCGGTCACCTGAGGAAGAGAGTGTTTGAAGACCAGGACCTCAAACCCAGCACCAAGCTCATGGTCTACAGAGCAGTAGTGATACCCACACTCCTGTATGCTTCAGAGTCATGGACGATGTACAGCAGGCACCTAAAAGCACTAGAGAGGTACCACCAACGCTGCCTCTGTAAGATCCTGCAAATCCATTGGCAGGATAGGTGCACCAACGTCAGTGTTCTCGGTCAGGCCAACATCCCAAGCATCGAAGCTTTGACCACGCTCATCAGCTCCGATGGACGGGTCACATTGTCCGCATGCCCGATACGAGACTCTCAAAACAAGCGCGCTACTCGGAGCTCCGGCATGGCAAGAGGGCCCCAGGTGGGCAGAGGAAATGCTTCAAGGACACCCTCAAAGCCTCCCTGAAAAAATACAACATCCTCACCGACATCTAGGAATCCCTGGCCCAAGACTGTACAAAGTGGGGGAGAAGCATTTGGGAAGGCGCCGAACACCTCGAGTCTCTTCGCCGGGAGCAAGCGGAAGCCAAGCGCAAACAGCGGAAGGAGTGGATGCACTGATACTGAATCAAATATCAAAATCCATCTACAGCAAACCATTCCAGTTTAAGACTTTAAGTATGTTTTGATTTAAACAGATTGATGGGGCTGTGACAATGAAGGATCGGTGATATATTTCCAAGTCAGGGTGGTGTGTGACTTGGAGGGGAACTTGGAGGTGATGGTGTTCCTATGCGCCTGCTGCCCTTGTCCTTCTAGGTGGAAGAGGCCGCGGGTTTGGGAGATGCTGCCGAAGAAGCCTTTGGCGAGTTGCTGCAGTGCATCTTGTAGATGGTACACACTGCCGCACGGTGCGCCGGTGGTGGAGGGAGTGAATGTTTAGTCTTCAGCCCATGCCACTGTCAGCCTTTAACTTGCCCCACTAGCAGACAACAATTCACCCCCATTAAAAGTCTTAGCTTACCCCATTATCAGGCTTCAGCTTGTTCACTTTATCAGTCTTCAATTTCTCCCCACTTCCAGTGTTCAGTTTACCCCCGTAACCAGTACACAGCTCAGCTTACCAATTCTCAACACAGTTCCTGATTATTAAGGAGACAGTAACGGGACATTTGGATAAACATAATTTAACAGGACAAAGTCAGCATGGTTTTATGAAGGGGAAGTCATGTTTGACAAATTTGCTTGAGTTCTTTGAGGAAGTAACATACAGGGTGGATAAAGGGGAACCAGTGGACGTAGTGTATTTAGACTTCCAAAAGGCATTTGACAAGGTGCCACACAAAAGATTATTGCTCAAGATAAAAAACCATGGGATTGGGGGTAATATTCTGGCATGGGTGGAGGATTGGCTATCTAACAGAAAGCAGAGAGTTGGGATAAATGGTTCATTCTCAGACTGGCAATCAGTAACTAGTGGTGTTCCGCAGGGGTCAGTGCTGAGTCCCCAACTCTTTACAATCTATATTAATGATTTGGAGGAGGGGACCAAGTGTAACATATCAAAGTTTGCAGATGATACAAAGATGGGAAGGAAAGTAGTGAGTGAGGAGGACATAAAAAACCTGCAAAGGGACATAGACAGGCTAAGTAAGTGGGCAGAGATTTGGCAGATGGAATACAACACTGGAAAGTGTGAGGTTATGCACTTTGGCAGGAAAAATCATAGAGCAAGTTATTATCTTAATGGCAAGAAACTGGAAAGTACTGTAGTACAAAGGGATCTGGGTGTCCTGGTGCACGAAACTCAAAAAGTTAGTATGCAGGTGCAGCAAGTGATCAAGAAGACCAATGGAATGTTGGCTTTTATTGCTAGGGGGATAGAATATAAAAACAGGGAGGTATTGTTGCAGTTGTACAAGGTATTGGTGAGACCGCACCTGGAATACTGCATACAGTTTTGGTGTCCATACTTAAGAAAAGACATACTTGCTCTCGAGTCAGTACAAAGAAGGTTCACTCGGTTAATCCCGGGGATGAGGGGGTGGACATATGAGGAGAGGTTGAGTAGATTGGGACTCTACTCATTGGAGTTCAGAAGAATGAGAGGCGATCTTATTGAAACATGTAAGATTGTGAAGGGGCTTGATCGGGTGGATGTGGTGAGGATGTTCCCAATGATGGGTGAAACTAGAACTAGGGGGCATAATCTTAGAATAAGGGGCTGCTCTTTCAAAACTGAGATGAGGAGAAACTTCTTCACTCAGAGGTTGGTAGGTTTGTGGAATTTGCTGCCCCAGAAAGCTGTGGAAGCTACATCATTAAATAAATTTAAAACAGAAATAGACAGTTTCTTAGAAGTAAAGGGAATTAGGGGTTACGGGGAGCGGGCAGGAAATTGGACATGAGTCTATGTTCGGAACGGTCATGGCCCTGTGGGTAATGGAGCGGGCCCAGGGGCCCTGTAGCCTGGTTCTGCTCCTACTTCTTGTGTTCTAATTAAGTGTTAGATTTCAGGAGATGGTTCTATTCCTGTTCCTGGCTGGGGTGGAGATCACCTTTTACAGAAGATAAGTACTGTAGAAAGTATAGGGACAGTGATCTCCTGGACGAGTTTCGATCGCCTAGATGGGTCGGAGAGGAATTTCCCAGAATTTTTTCTCCCAAATTGGCCATTGGGTTTTTTATCTGGTTTTTCGCCTCTCCCAGGAGATCACATGGGTTCGGGAGGGATATAGAGTGATAGTAGATTTGAGGTTGGGATCAGATCAGCCATGATCTTATTGAATGGTGGAGCAGGCTCGAGGGGCCGATTGGCCTACTCCTGCTCCTATTTCTTATGTTCCTATGTTCTTATACAAAATCAATGATGTTCATGCTGACAACTCAACGATTCCTGTCAGTCATATATTTCTGTAACTAACAATTACTTCCCCAGTTATGGTCAGTTTAGAATGACTGACATTTCAGCTGTCAGCTCATGGACAAATTCAGTGATTCCTAGTAAAATTTAATAAGTGCCCGTTACAGACATGTGTGGATTACAGGTAATTAAAAATGATGAAAATTACAAGTAAAAGTTGGAAGAATATTAACTGAGTGAAACTTTTGCCCTCTCCTCCTGCCTCAAGATCCAATATTACAATTTACATTAATTGAACAATGATACGGATAACAATCCTGTATCTCCTACTGTGCTCAAAGGGGATATGGGTTGGAGAATCGATGCGACAGCATTTTAGTCCTATATCTGATCTGCACTTCCTCTGAGCACGGCAACACACAAGCAGTAAATTTGCCATACTTTATGCACGGTTCCACTGATACTCAAATACCCTCCTAATTTTCCTCCCAGTAATTGGACAGCTTTGTTGTAACTGAGTCGTTACTTTCACTGCAGCCTACCCTATCCGTGACAACAGGTTAAGGGTTAACTGAATGTCTTCATTGACTGGTGAACACCACGTCATCTGTTTTTGTTTAAAGTTTCCCCAATTATCATTAGGATTTAAGTTTGGTTATGTTCATTTTGGAAATGGAAATATTCCATGGGCATTCCCATTGGAAATATACTGACCATGATGGGTGCTACTTCCCTTCAAACTACCTGATAATTATCCATGTAAAAATCCATTTTGTCGGATTATTATTAATTTTGTTTGTCCTTGTGTTAAGGAAAGGAACCTTATTACTGGTTCTAACCTTGAGCGGACTCAACGAACACAGAAACTAATATCAAGATTACTAAGCACTTTATTCGATTGCCAAATAACAATAAGCAACAGTTCAAGATTAATACTCACAACTGTGGAATACGGTTCAGAGCGCGGATTGAGCCAACCATTGTTCTGCGGAGGGCCAGAGAGTGTCTGCTGAAGTGATTCTTCCTTCTCCTCGACTTCTCCCTCTCCTGACGATAGTACAGTTCTTTTGCCTTTTATAGTTTTGAGGTGAGCCTAGTCACTACCTTTTAAGGCAATATTCTTTGTCTTAGTCTTACGGCTTCTGACTACCATAAAAGGGTATTCTGTCTATTGCATCTTGACCGAACAGTAATGAATAGAGGAGACGGAATGTACCTTTTACTATTTACTGAGTAAATGGGTGGACATTACAGCACATTGTCTGCATGGCAGAAACCGAAACTGAAAGTGAAAGACAAAGTAAAACCGAGCCCCCCAGCACCCCCTTCAGGTAACACCCGGGAACTGGGACAAAGTTAATTGAAGCAAAACTCAAAACACAACACTCCTTTCCCCCAGATAAAACCCCTTAGTCCTCCAGGCGTCTGGGACGGAATCTAACCCAACTTGAGCGCCGCTGGACAGGCATAGTCAGGGTGCCACTGCTAGCCGCAGGAAAACCTTCCTCCATGGCTGATGACTCCGTGACACCTTCTGTCGATGTGGCTTCTGTCGTTGTTGCAGGAAGCAGGCCGTCACTGCCTGGCAGAGGAGGCGGAGGCAATGGCCTAGCCTGTGATGTCTCTGTTACTCTCACCAGAGTACAACCCCGTAGCTGGTCTATGTGGCATCTGTGTAGCTGGCCATCAGGTGTACGGACGCTGTGCGACAGGGGACCCGTGGCCTGCTCCACCACGGCAGGCATCCATTTGTCTCCTCCTGCATAGCAACGGGCAAACACAGTCTCTGACGGCTCGAACTGCCTGGCGGTGCCCTGGTGCTTCTTAGCCAGCTCCTCTTGCTTTGCGTGCATCTCATCCCTGTAGTCCGGGTGTAGCCGGTCCAGTGCAGTCACCAGCCGGCGCCCCATCAGCATCTCGGCAGGACTCTTCCCCGTTGCTGAGTTTGGTGTGGTATGCTGTGATAACAGGAACCTGGCCAATCTGGTTTGCCAGTCCCCCACTGATATCCTCACCAGTGCCTCTTCTGTGCTTTGCACCATCCTCTCTGCCTGCCCGTTAGAGGAGGGGTGATAGGGCGCTGTGGTCACGTGGCGGATGCAGTTTCTGCCTGCAAAAGCCTTGAACTCCGCTGACGTGAAACATACAAACATAGAAGATAGGAGCAGGAGTAGGCCATTCGGCCCTTCGAGCCTGCTCCGCCATTCAATGAGATCATGGCTGATCATCCAAATTCAGTACCCTGTCCCTGCCTTCTCCCCATATCCCTTGATCCCTTTAGCCTCAAGAAATATATCCAACTTTTTCTTGAATATATTTAATGAACTGGCCTCCACCGCCCTCTGTGGCAGAGAATTCCACAGGTTCACCACTCTCTGGGTGAAGAAGTTCCTCCTCATTTCAGTCCTAAATGGCTTACCCCTTATCCTTAGACTATGACCCCTGGTTCTGGACTCCCCGGCCATCATAAACATCCTTCCTGCATCTAGTCTGTCCAGACCTGACAAAATTTTGTAGGTTTCAATGAGATCCCCTCTCAATCTTCTAAACTCCAGTGAGTATAAGCCCAATCAACACAACCTCTCCTCATATGTCATTCCTGCCATCCCAGGTATCGGCCTGGTGAATCTTCGCTGCACTCCCTCCATGGCAAGAACGTCCTTCCTCAGGTAAGGTGACCAAAACTGCACACAATACTCAAAGTGCGGTCTCACCAAGGCCCTGTACAACTGTAGCAAGACATCCTTGTTCCTGCACTCGAACCCTCTTGCTACGAAAGCCAACATACCATTTGCCTTCTTAACCGCCTGCTGCACCTGCATGCTTACCTTCAGCGACTGGTGCACAATAACTCCATGGTCTCTTTGCACTTCCCCTTCTCACAATCTATTGCCATTCAAATAATAATCTGCCTTCCTGTTTTTGCCACCAAAGTGGATAACCTCACATTTATCCACATTAGAGTGCATTTGCCATGTTTCTGCCCAATCACCCAACCTGTCCAAATCGTACTGGAGTTTCACGACATCCTCCTCACAGCTTACCCTCCCACCCAGCTTTGTGTCGTCTGCAAATTTGGAGATATTACATCCAATTCCCTCGTCCAGATCATTAATATATTTTGTGAACAGCTGGGGTCCTAGGACCGATCCTTGCGGTACCCCACTAGTCACTGCCTGCAACTCGGAAAACGACCCGTTTATTCCAACTCTTTGCTTTCTGTCCGCCAACCAGTTCTCTATCCAAGTCAATACCTTGCCCCCAATCCCATGTGCCTTAATTTTGCACGCTAATCTCTTATGTGGGACCTTATCAAAAGCCTTCTGAAAGTCCAAATACACCACATCCACTGGTTCTCCCTTATCTATTTTACCAGTTACATCCTCAAAAAATTCCAGTAGATTAGTCAAGCATGATTTACCTTTTGTAAATCCATGTTGACTTTTTCCGATCCTGTCACTGCTTTCCAAGTGCTCTGCTATTACATCTTTTATAATAGACTCCAGCATTTTCCCCACTACCGATGTCAGGCTTACCGGTCTATAATTCCCCGTTTTTTCTCTACCACCTTTTTTGAATAGTGGGGTAACATTAGCTACCCTCCAATCCATGGGTACCGTTCCAGAGTCTATCGAGTTCTGGAAGATGACCAGCAATGCATCTACTATCTCTAGGGCTACTTCCTTAATACCCTGGGATGTAGACCATCAGGCCCTGGGGATTTATCGGCCTTCAGTCCCATCAATTTTCCTAACACCATTTCCCTACAAATACTGATTTCTTTCAGTTCCTCCCTTTCATCAGACCCTATGATCCCCGACATCTCTGGGAAGTTATTTGTGTCCTCCTTTGTGAAGACAGAACCAAATTATGTATTTAGTTGGTCTGCCATTTCCTTGTTTCCCATTATAAATTCCCCTGATTCTGACTGTAAGGGACCTACGCTTGACTTCACCAATCTTTTTCTCTTCACATACCTATAAAAGCTTTTACAGTCAGTTTTTATGTTCCTCGCTAGCTTACTCTCATATTCTATTTTCCCTTTCTTAATTAATCCCTTTGTCCTCCTTTGTTGACTCCTAAACTGCTCCCAATCCTCAGGATTATTGCTTTTTCTGGCCAATTTATATGTCGTCTCCTTGGATCTTATGCTATCCCTAATTTTCCTTGTTAGCCACGGTTGAGTCACCTTTTTTGTTTTATTTTTATGCCAAACTAGGATGAACAAATTCTGTAGCTCATCCATTCGGTCTTTGAATGTTTGCCATTGCCTATCCACTGTCAACCCTTTGAGTGCCGTTCCCCAATCAATCCTACCCAACTCGCTCCTCAGACCATCGTAGTTTCCTTTATTTAAATTGAGGACCCTTGCCTCTGAGTCAACTACTTCATTCTCCATCTTAATGAAGAATTCAATCATATTACGATCGCTCCGACCCAAGGCTGCTCCATTGTCCGAAACCAGCACGTCGGGGACCCCATGTGTGGCAAACAGCAAATGCAACGCGTTGATCACTGCACTGGATGTCATGGAGCTCATGATAGCCACCTCCAGCCATTTCGAATGAGAATCCACCACTATCAAAAAGACCTTCTCCTGAAATGGCCCTGCAAAGTCAATGTGGAGTCTTGACCATTTTCAAGTGGTCCACTCCCAGGGGTGAAGGGGAGCCTTGGATGGGCTATGGCGAGTCAGCTGACATGTCTCACAGCTCTTTACCACCTCCTCCACATCTCGGTCCAACCCCGGCCACCAGACGTAGCTTCTCGCCAACGCCTTCATGTGCACAATCCCAGGGTGTGAGTCATGCAGCATTTTCAGCACCTCCTCTCTTGCGGCGGCAGGAACCACCACACGGCTTCCCCAGAGCACGCAGTTCTTGTGGGCAGACATTTCATGGCGCCTCTGAATGAAGGGCTTGAAATGCTCCTCCTGGACCTCGGAGGGCCAGCCATGCAGCAGCCAGCGTAGCACCCGTGATAAGACTGGATCTTTCTGTGTGAGGCTGCCAATCCGCTGGGCATGGAGTGGGGCTTCCGGAGCCTCCTCCAGTAGCAGCACCTCCAGGGGTGGTGGCGTCTCAGCCATCAGCCAGTTCAAAGGCAAGCGACTCAGAGCATCAGCATTAGCCAGCATCTTCCCCGGCCTGCAGCAAAGTTCATAACTGTAGGCCCCCAACATCAGACTCCACTGAAGCATACGCGGTGATATGATCTGGGGCATGGGCTTGGAGTGATGCAGGAGCCCCAAGAGTGGCTTGTGGTCTGTGTAGATGACGAACTGTCTCCCTAACAGGTACTGGCTGAACTTCTTTACCCCAAATATGATGGCTAGGGCCTCATTGTCAATCTGGGCGTAATTACGTTCTGTTGTTGAGAGTGTTCTTTAGGCAAAACTGATAGGCGCTTCCCGGGCATCTGGCTCTATGTGACCCAACAGAGCTCCCAGCCCATATGGCTTGTTTTCATCATAGTGTGCCAGAACCTTATCTGCTTGTAGCAGTTCCTTTGCCTGTCTGTAGGCTGTTTCATGAGCTGAGGTCCAGTTCCACACTGTTGCTTGGTCTAACAGCCTGTGCAGTGGCTCTAAGATAGTGGCTTTGCCCTTGAGAAAACAACTGTAGAAGTTTAACAGTCCAAGGAATGCCTGCAGTTCAGTCTTGTTCTTGGGGGTGGGAGCGCTCCTGATAGCCTCCACCTTCTACGTAGTTGGATGCACACCGTCTTTGTCCACTCGGAATCCCAAGAACTCCACCCCATTGGCAGCGAACACACATTTCTCCTTCTGAAGGCGTAGTCCTACCTCAGCCAGCCGGCGTAGTACTTCCTGCAGCTGCTCATCATGGGCTTCCTGTGTCTTGCCTGTAATCAGTATGTCATCCAAGTAAGGCTGAACTCCCGGAACACCAGCCAACAGGGTGTCCATGAACCTCTGAAAGATTGCCACAGCCGTAGACACCCCAAACTGCAGCCTTGTGGCTCGGAAAAGGCCTCTGTGGGTGTTGATTGTCAACAGCTCGGCTGACTCTTCATCCAGGACCAGTTGGTGGTATGCTTGCTTGAGATCCAGCTTGGTGAACAGCATGCCTCCAGCCAGTGTTGAAAACAGCTCTGTAACTGTTGGTAAGGGATACACATCTGGTAACACAGCAGTATTAACCGTACATCTGTAATCTCCACAGATTCACAGGCCCCCATCCTTCTTTGCAATAGGCACGATAGGGGTGGCCCAACGGGAGTTCTTCACTGGCAAGAGAACCCCTTGGTTCACCAGCTTATCCAGGGCCTCATCCACCTTCTTGCGCAACGCAAAAGGCACTGGTCACGCCTTGAAGAACTTAGGCGCTACCCCTGGGTCCACTTCGATTGAGACTGGCGGTCCCCGACAGGCCCCGAACTCACCAAAAACCTCTTCATGGTTATCCAACATAGGCATTATGGGCTTTCGCTATACCGTGTGTACTCCTGTCACTTCAATACCTAGGGGCTCAAACCAATCTCTGCCCAGCAGGCTTGTGCCCTGCCCCGCCAGCACATAAAGTGGAAGTGTGTCCTTGACTGCCTGATATTTAACTTCCACATGAATCATACCCAGCACCTGGAGTTGAGCTTGGGACCACTGCCGTAGCACGCCACTGACCTGAGCCATCGCCGGGGGTTCACTTGGCCACAGCCTATTGTACGTCTCTTCACTTATCAACGAACACGCTGAGCCTGAATCCACCTCCATGCAGAGTGGTGCCCCATTCATGATCACATTTGCCGTGTATCCCCACCGTCCGTGGGGTAGCTGCTCAGCTTCCGTGGTATACACTGTGTACTCATCGTTGTCCTCCAGTGTCAGGGTGTGTGTCTGCGATGCTTGTGTTGGCTCTGCTGCAGCAGCCTGAGCTTTCTTCATGCAGACACGAGCTATGTGTCCTCTTTTCTTACAGAAATGACATACCGCTGACACAAATATGCATGTAGTGGAACCATGGAGAGCCCCACAGCGGAAACATTTTCTTCCTGTCTCTTTAGTTGCCTCCATGTCTCTCGCAGCAGCAGCTGCGTGTGTGGTCTTGTGCACCTCCTCGGCAGCCTGAGATGGTGCTGCCTCTGTACGGAGCATACGTGTGTTCATCGATGCAGCCTCTGCTGCTAAAGCCTTCTCCTCGGCCAGTCGGAATGTCAGGGCCTTCTCCGCTAACAGCTGTCTCTGCAATGCCGAGTCCAGCACTCCACACACAATCCGATCACGGAGCATATTGTCTAACTGGTCACCAAAATTACAATGTAATGAGCGTTTCCTCAACTCAGCAATGTAACTTGAAATAGATTGTCCAGGCTGTTGTTTACAATTGTGAAAATGGAAACGCTGCACAATCTCTGAGGGTTTTGGGTTAAAATGTTTCTGCAGCTTCTCAATCAAATCAGCATAATCCACCTCACTAGGTTTACGAGGAGCCACCAATGAATGCAGGACGGAGTAAGTAGCAGCTCCGCATACACTTAGCAACACTGAGCGCTTCTTCTCTTCTTTGTCAATATTATTGGCCTCAAGGAAACACCCCAGTCTTTCTGCGTATTCCTCTCATGAACTGTCCTTATCCCCAGAGAACTCTTCACTATGTCCCAAGGTCATCATAGTTTTAAGGTGCACTGTCCCTTTAAGATCCACGGACTTTTTCTTTTTTTTAAAATTATTTTTCTCCTCCGGCCAGAGTTATGGTAGCTACACTCACGGTAGTTGCCTGGCCCGCACAATACTCTGTCCGCTGTCTACGTCGCAGCTAGCCAACTATCAAAATGCCGTTGATGTTGCTAGCTGAGTGGCCCGCTTGTCGCAATTTCCAATATCACGGCTGTAGTTTCGCATGTCTATCTCCGTCCTTCTAGAGAGTTCAACAGCTGCCTCGTCGCCAGTATTGCATCTTGACCGAACAGTAATGAATAGAGGAGGCGGAATGTACCTTTTACTATTTATTGAGTAAATGGGTGGACATTACAGCACATTGTCTGCAAGGCAGAACCCGAAAGTGAAAGTGAAAGACAAAGTAAAACCGAGCCCCCCAGCACCCCCTTCAGGTAACACCCGGGAACTGGGACAAACTTAATTGAAGCAAAACTCAAAACACAACAAGAATGACTGTTAGAAAATGAATAATGTAACATTTCCAACATTTTTAAGAAAGTTTTCATCAGTAATATATTCCTTTAAGTATGTCTGTATATATTCCTTTACGTATGTGTATGTATGTATATATTCCTTTACGTATGTGTACGAATGTATGTATGTAGTTATGACTTTCAGAAAATGTTAGTTTTTGGAAAATCATCTCGGGCTGTGATATTCATCAGGTGGGTATGACGTGTTACCAAACTGATAACGCGTTTTTCCTGCCATAGCCCGTGGTGATTTTCTAGCCAGTCAGTTAATTAAAATTACTTTAACAACTCCTTCCATGTTTTCCTTACAAGGACGTCTCTGTAAGGAGGAGGCCTGTGAGCGAGAAAAATGCCCTCCAGAAATGCTGCCCTGGTGTTGTGTGTGATTTTGCTTCAAAGAATTCGAAACACCAGGGAACAACATAGAAGACTGAGGAACCATAACCGTCTCCTGATCAGAAGGAACTACTACCCACCCCAGAGAGTGTGCAGGGAGAGGCGATCATTTGAGATGCTGTCGGAGGAGTTGTGTATGAGGAGGCTACGCTTCAGTAAAGAGGCAATCGGCCGACTGTGTGACATGTTGAACATAAGAACATAAGAAATAGGAGCAGGAGTAGGCCATACGGCCCCTCGGGCCTGCTCCGCCATTCAATAGGATCATGGCTGATCTGAATCTAGTCTCATGTCCACTTCCCTGCCCTCTCCCCGTAACCCCTAATTCCCTTATCTGCTATTTAATGTTGCAGCTTCCACAGCTCTCTGGGGTAGCAAACTCCATAGATTTACTACCCTCTGAGTGAAGAAGTTTCTCCTCATCTCAGTATTGAAAGGGCAGCCCCTTATTCTAAGATTATGCCCCCTAGTTCTAGCCTCACCCATCAGTGGAAACATCCTCACCGCATCCACCTGATCAAGCCCCCTCACAATCTTATATGTTTCGATAAGATCGCCTCTCATTCTTCTGAACTCCAATGAGTAGAGTCCCAACCTACTCAACCTTTCCTCATACGTCAACCCCCTCATCTCTGGAATCAACCGAGTGAACCTTCTCTGAACCGCCTCGAGAGCAAGTATATCTTTTCTTAAATATGGAAACCAAAACTGCACGCAGTATTCCAGGTGTGGCCTCACCAATACCCTGTATAACTGCAGCAAGACTTCCCTGTTTTTATACTCCATCCCCCTTGCAATAAAAGCCAAGATTCCATTGGCCTTCCTGATCACCTGCTGCACCTGTATACTAACTTTTTGTGTTTCACTCGAAGACCCTCACTGCCTTGTCAGTGAACATGAAGGTAACCACAGCATTGAACTTCTTTGCAAGTGGGTCATTTCAAGCAGGCACCTTACCAAAAGATTCATAAAAATACAAAGAACCTACTAAAATTCCTGCTCTGCATGTAACAAGGCTTTGCAGCTTGTGAGAAAGATTGGGGCGTGTCCTATGCTAATGCAACCTCACAGGGCGTGTCTCACTTACACTCCGCGCTGGACGCTTCGCGCTGGCTGCACTCCTGGGCGGCGTGACGTCAGACGCTGCCCGGGAGTGATCCTCAGAAAAACAGAAATCCACGCAGGCCCAGGCCTCAAATGTCGGCGTGATAGGTAAGTGTAGGTCGGGGGCTTGCACCCGCGGGAAGCCCCCGACACGAATTTCTGGGCCAATATAAACACTCTTAAAAAAAAATGACTTATTTAAAACTACCCATCACCTTATTTAACTTAAACCAAACACCCAAACTTAACACTATCAAACTCTAATTACCTAAACTATGTACATCCGCTGCCCGTCTCCGGGCGGCCAACCTAATTCCTGTTTGGGCTGCGGCACACCATTCCCTTCGGTGTGACCGCACTGTCCTGTGCTTTCGGTCCCTCACAGCCTGTGGCTGCTGCTGGGGACTTCTGCCTTCGGATCGATCCATCACTCGAGAGGCGGCCCTTTTTAACTGGGGAGCCGGTGACCACGGTTTCTTTGGCTGGGGCGTCCGTGGGGACCTTCTAGGGTCTTTGGCGGGTGGGGGTTTTCTGGCTGGTGGTTCTTTAACCCGAGCCACTGCCCCCTCCGGTGCGGCCTGTGGACTTACCACTGCCGTTGGCTGGAGATCTTCTTCCTCAGGTTTTACCACTCCTGAACCTGGGCAAGGGGCAGTTAACTCTTCGCAGCTTGTTGCTGCAGGCTGAGAGTCTCCGCCCCCAGGTCCCAAATCTGGATCCGGGGTGGGGTCTTCACCCTCGGGTCCCTCCTCCTCTGAACCTGGGCTAGGGGCGGGTTCTTCGCCCTCGGGTCCCTCCTCCTCTAAACCTGGGTCAGGGGTGGGTCTTCGCCCTCGGGTCCCTCCTCCTCTAAACCTGGGTCAGGGGCGGGGTCTTTGCCCTCGGGTCCCTCCTCCTCTAAACCTGGGTCGGGGCGGGTCTTCGCCCTCGGGTCCCTCCTCCTCTAAACCTGGGTCAGGGGTGGGGTCTTCGACCTCAGGTCCCTCTGTGGTGTATGTAACCTCTTCCACCTTAAGAGAACTTAAGCCTGTTCCACCTTAAGAGATGTACTACTTTCTCTGGCTGCTGTATACGTAATACCGGTGGTGACCACCGGTATATAAGTACTGTGTAGTGATATTGTATTTAGTATAGTCCTGACCTCCAACTAGTAAAGACCTATTGAACTTTATTCTTGTAGTCTGTGTCAGTAATTAATCTTAATACAACTGGAACACACAGACTTAACAGTGGCGATGAGTCCGATTCTTACCCTGCGGCAGTTTATATCCACGGCGGCTTCGTCCACAGAACGGGCGTCGAAGAGAGGCATCCACCCTCATCACCCTGCTGGAAGACACGTCGCGCGGCAGGCATCGAGAACCCGGAGTGCAGAAGACATCCTGAACTGGAAGCCTCCATCAGCGGCAGTCAGCTATCTTCTTTCTACCTCGGTGGTGGGTAAGCCGGTCAGCGACGCGAGCAGAAAGTCGACCGCGTTGGCTGTACAGACGGGGGGAGAAAGACGGAGGAATAAGGGCGGTGAGATCGATCGCGACCGGAGATAAGGGCCGGGCCGCATTCGGGCCAAAAGGCGCAGCGCGGGGACATCGATCGCGGCTGGTGATAAGGGCCGGGCCGCTTTCGGGCCAAAAAGGCACAGCGTCTGGGGCGACTGAAGGCGCGAGAGCCGCGGTGAAGGCGAATGCAGCCGGTGCTAATAACCGGGCTGCAAGAAGGGCTGCGAGGCGCGACATCGGGGAAGCGCGAATGCCCGAGGGAGCCGCGGTGAAGCGGAGACAGCGTCGGGGGAGTTACTAACCGCTGGGAAAGGGGAGCAGCAGCGGCACGCCAAACGCCATTGCAGCCAGTGGGTGAAGACCGCCAAGCGCGGGAAAACCGCCATTTTGTAGGCGGAGGACGAAGACAAGAGCGGGAAGCCGCCATCTTGGGATAAAATAAATTGCAACGATGCCTAAACATGGGAACATTGATACCTTTGATGGCGACATCGAAGATTGGGCCATGTATGTAGAACGCACACAAAATTATTGTAAAGCAAATAAAATCCCAGATGCAGAGAAAGCACTAACGTTATTGAACTTAATGGGTGCGAAGACATACGGGCAATTGAAACACCTTTTATCACCAGATGAACCGGCGGATAAGACGTTCGAGGAGATTGTTACTGTCCTGAAAAATCATCTAAACCCCACGCCACTGATGCTAGCGGAACGATTAAAATTTTACAGCAGAAGGCAGCTGAAGGATGAAAGCAATGCTGAATATTTAATGGAATTGCGTAAGCTGGCAAAGTACTGTCAGTTTGGAACGGGACTGACAGACGCGCTAAGAGATAAATTTGTGTGTGGATTATTAAAAGAAGAGACACAAAAGCGACTGCTCGAGGAGAATGAGCTGACGCTTGAGAAAGCGGTCACTATGGCAGCAGCACACGAAGCCGCAGCGAGAGGCACGGCAGTAATGCAGCTACGGTCACCGGAACACAGTACAAATAAATTGGGTTTGAGTACTGTAAAATGTTATCGTTGTGGAAAGACAACACACGATCGGAACCAGTGTTGGTTTAAAAACCAAGAATGCAGAACGGGTGGCAGGCTTGGCCACATAGCTAAAGTATGCCGGTCAGGAAAGAAGACCAGCAACAAAAAGTCACCGCAAGGAAAATACATAAAGGTGCACAAGGTGACAAAGACCAGTTTGAACGAACAGAAGTCAGGTTCAGACGCTAGCAGTAATGAACTGGGTAGCTTAAGAGTACACAACGTTGGTAAGGATGCAGATCTCCAGACAATTTGGGTCACTCTTCAGATAGCAGGAGTCCAAGTAAAGATGGAATTAGACACTGGATCGGCATTGACGGTCATGAATAAGAAAGATTACAAAAGGTTATTCCAACATATTCCCCTACGGGATAAGGAGATTATATTGAAAACATACACGGGGCAAAGAGTGTACCCCAACGGAAAGATAGAGGTAAAAGTGGTCCACAAGGGCGAAGAAAGCCAAGTAATGGACTTATATGTGCTACCTGAAGGAGGTCCACCACTACTGGGACGGGAGTGGATTAGGAAAATGAATATGGACTGGCACTCCTTAAAAGCACTAACGGTAGATTCCGGGGAAACAGATGTCAAACCTAAACGATTGTCCAAAATATTGGATGATGCTAAAGAGGTGTTCCAGCAAGGACTGGGAACACTGAAAGGAATTACGGCAAACATCAAGATTGATGAACATGCACAACCAAAATTTTTCAAAGCCAGACCGGTACCCTATGCAATACGACCTACTGTAGAAGCGGAACTGGAAGCGCTAGAACGTTCAGGTGTACTGTCTAAGGTAGATTGGAGTGAGTGGGCTACGCCCATTGTTCCCGTTATGAAACGTCCTTCGAGCAACAAGCCAGGAGAACCAGGGAAGGTTCGCATCTGTGGAGATTTCAAGATCACCGTTAATCCGGTGCTTCACACGGTGCAGTATCCGCTTCCGCGGATTGAGGATACTTTTGCTTCGTTGTCTGGCGGGAAACACTTCACCAAGATAGACCTGGCACAGGCGTACTTGCAGATGGAGGTTGAAGAAGAGTCACGCCAGTACCTCACGATCAACACGCATAGAGGTTTGTACCGGTATAATAGGCTGGTTTTTGGAGTGGCATCGGCTCCGGCAATTTGGCAGAGGGCCATGGAGCAGGTATTACAGGGAATTCCAGGCACACAATGTTACCTGGACGATATTCTGATTACAGGTGATGGTGATGAAGAACACCTCGCAAACTTGGAACTGGTGCTCAACAGACTGAAAGAGTATGGACTTAGAGTTAATCGGCAGAAATGTGAGTTCTTTCAGAAGCGGATCTCGTACTGTGGTCATGTCATTGACCGGGAGGGGCTTCATAAGTCTCCTGACAAGATAGAGGCAGTTGTAAAGGCTCCCGCTCCGGATAATGTCTCTCAGTTGAGGTCGTTTCTGGGATTGATTAACTATTACCATAAGTTTCTACCGAATCTATCCATGGTACTGCAACCACTGAACGCTCTTTTACAGAAGGGGGTACCATGGGAATGGAGCGAAAACTGTAAGAAGGCATTTCGCAAAAGCAAAGAATTGATCACCTCAGAGGAAGTGTTGGCTCACTTCAACCCGACACTGCCTATTCGGTTGGCTTGTGATGCTTCTCCATATGGTATTGGGGCAGTACTCTCACACAAGTTGCCAAATGGCACGGAAAGGCCAGTCGCGTTTGCATCCAGATCATTGACCTCTGCTGAGTGCAACTATGCGCAGATCGATAGGGAGGCTCTCAGCCTTGTATGGGGAGTGAAGAAGTATAATCATTACCTGCAGGGCCAAAAATTCACACTTCTGACAGACCATCAGCCTTTGGTATCCATTTTTAACCCTAAGAAGGGTGTTTCGGTGATGACAGCACAGCGACTCCAGAGATGGTCCCTTTTCCTAGGGGCACATCAATATCAAATAGAATTCAAAGGTACAAAGCAGCATGGCAATGCTGATGGGCTGTCGCGCCTGCCACTACCTGAAGCAGAAGAGACGACGAAAGTTGACCCTGTTGAGTTATTTCATTCGACCATCATCGAGTGTTTACCAGTCACCAATGCAAGTATTGAAAGAGAAACCAGGAACGACCCGACACTGTCCCGAGTTTACGAGGTGACAGTGAAGGGATGGCCAACACATGGTGATCCTCTGTTACCGGCATTCTCGGCAAGGCGAGACCAGCTGTCCGTCTGCCATGGTACTTTGATGTACGGGACAAGAGTGATTATTCCTCCCAAGTTACGGGAAAGAGTTCTAAAGGAACTGCATGAAGGTCATCTGGGGGGAGTTAAGATGAAAAGTCTTGCTAGGGCTTATGTATGGTGGCCGGGCATTGACCAACAGATAGAGGAGTTGACAAAAAGCTGCGCTGGGTGCCAAAAAGTGCAAAATGCACCTCCGATCGCACCACTACACCCATGGGAATGGCCTTCAGCCCCATGGCAACGCGTACATATTGACTTTGCTGGTCCATTCATGGACTCCATGTTCCTAATTGCGGTGGACGCACATTCCAAATGGCCAGAAGTGATCAAGATGAATACCACTACTTCAGAAAAGACAATTGCGGTGTTAAGAACAATATTCGCAAGGAACGGATTGCCAGAACAGATATGTTCGGACAACGGACCACAGTTCGTGTCGGAAGAATTCCAAAAATTCTTAAAGAAGAATGGGGTGAAACATTATACCTCTGCCCCATATCATCCGGCGACAAACGGGTTGGCCGAGAGATTTTTCCAAACATTCAAAAAGGCAATAAAGGCCATGAACGATGATCAGATTCCGTTACAACACAAGGTGGACAATTTCCTAATGGCATGTCGAAACGCCGCTCATGCAGTGACTAACCAAAGTCCTGCCATGATGTTTTATAACAGGAGGTTGCGGTCCAGGTTGGACTTGTTAAAACCAAATGTGTGAAGGGAAGTGGAAAACAAACAGTTCCGGCATATTAATAACAAGTCCACTCGAAGTTTCGACGTAGGACAACCAGTGTTGGCAAGGGGCTATGGAAACGAAAAATGGCAGTCCGGAACAATTCGGGCCAGACAAGGACCTCTGATGTACACAGTAGATATTGGTAACAATGTGATAAGGCGTCATGCGGATCAACTGGTAGAATCAAGAGCAAGGGTCGAACCCATGGTTGCGACAGAGACAACTGTGGAAGACGTTAATGAACCTAAAGCATCTACCTCGGCAGGGACTGTACCTGATGATGACGTCCAATACATAGGAAACCAACAAGAAGAGTCACCTCAGCAACAAGAATCAGAGACCACTGAAAGGCGTTATCCAAACCGAATCAGAAGGCCTCCTGAGAGACTGAACCTTTGAACTGTTTATACCTGAAGTTATATCTGTATATATGTTATTATGTTATGTTAAATGGGGATATGACTGTTAAGCTAAAAAGGGAGGATTGTGGTGTATGTAACCTGTTCCACCTTAAGAGAACTTAAGCCTGTTCCACCTTAAGAGATGTACTACTTTCTCTGGCTGCTGTATACGTAATACCGGTGGTGACCACCGGTATATAAGTACTGTGTAGTGATATTGTATTTAGTATAGTCCTGACCTCCAACTAGTAAAGACCTGTTGAACTTTATTCTTGTAGTCTGTGTCAGTAATTAATCTTAATACAACTGGAACACACAGACTTAACACCCTCCTCCTCTAAACCTGGGTCAGGGGCAGGGTCTTCGCCCTCGGGTCCCTCCTCCTCTGAACCTGTGTCAGGGGCGGGGTCTTCGCCCTTGGATCCCTCCTCCTCTAAACCTGGATCAGGGGCGGGGTCTTCGCCCTCGGGTCCCTCCTCATCTGGATCCCAGAAGAGTGGGGGAGTGTCCCAATCAGTGGGCGGGATGGCCCCTCCCCTTAAGCAAGCCACAGCGCCTGCCTGTGCAGTCTGTGAACTTGTTCCTGCTGCAGGCTGAGTATTTCTATCCTCAGACCTTATCCCAACTGGTTGTTCTCTCCTCTCGGGCTTAAACAGTTTACACTGATTAATATAATTAGCAGCCTGTTTTAAAGTCTCGTCCGCTGCCTTGAACGGGTCTTCTATGGACTCCCCATTCTCTCTCCTTACCGGGACGGCCTTAAGGACGGGATCTTGGGCTTGGACCTGCTTTAGGTCCGGGGCCAAAGCTACCCCCTGTGTGCCTCCTTTGTCCTGGACTGCAGCCACCGGGCCTGCTCTACGGGGATACCAGAACTCTCCTTCCCTAGCCCTCTGCTTGGCCACCTCGTTGTTCCTTTGGTTACCCTCCCACGTGGTAGGGAGGGATCCCAAATCTATGGCCAAAGGCTTGGCCCTTCTCCCAACCTGCTCGTTCCCTGTAAATCCCATTAGGCTAAATGGGGCCTTGTTAGACCTGATTGGATTGGTCGGGTCTCCTGAATGGACCACCGTGCTGCAAGCTCCAGTGTCCACCGAATATCTCCCCTGCACCATCTCCACCTGCATCTTAACACAGGGCCTGCTCCCCTCGTCGTTTTCAAGGGGACACAGGTCGACAGGCTGCACTGGTTCTAGTCAGGGCTGTGGGTTGGATGGGGCTGATGGGGTCAGAGCACCGGTAGCGGTGACTACTCTCCCCTGGCCAGTCAATAAGGACCTCATGGTGTCCAAAAATGACTCGACCGCGGTGGGAGGGATTCCTGTCTCTATCTTTTGGGCTGGGGCTGTGGAGTTCTTTCCCTTGTTATCTTTCCAAAGATTTTTGCACTCCTTCCTCCAGCGACCATCCTTCCCACACCCGTAGCAATTGAGCTTATTGCTAGAAGGGTTATTCCCTTCCTGATGCCACTCCTTCCTACCCTGTCCGGGTTTTACCTCATGCACCTTCCCCTTAGGTGGGTGTGCATCGGTTCCCCTACCGTTCTTATAGGCTAGGGTCAACTGTCTGATCACCGTAAGTTCGGTGGTCAGGGGATTCCTGGGGTCGAACCAGACTTCTGCTTTCGCCCGGACCTGTGGCAAGCTGTTTGCCACCAGGCAATGGAGCCAGTGGGCCAGTTGATCCCCATTCAGGAACGCCCGGTTAGGTGTCCCAGGACAGGCACTCCGGTACACCGGCCATAACCTGTCCGCGAAAGCCTGCAGGCTTTCCCCTGCGAGCTGCACTGTCTTCTCCACACGGGAGAAAGGACTTCCCTCATTCATCCCCATGGCCTCCAGAACTTCATCCCTGAGCACCTCGTACCCGCCCTGCCCCCTCTTACACTCGTCAGAGAGGGATTGGAGGAGCCTACTCTCCAAAGAGAACAGATGCATTTTAGCCTGTTCAGTGCCATCGCATTCGTTGATGCTGGCTGCCTGTTCCACTTCCCCGAAAGTGGACCGAGGGGTCCCCTTTCTCAGTGAGCCTTGGGATATGACTCACCATAGCCCTAAGCTGTTGGGTGCTATAGGGTAATACGAACTGGTTTTGGAGGGGTCCCTCTTCCTCGCCATCTACGGGTGGGCCGAACCTCCGATGCCGGGCTGGGCACATCGGCCCTGGTTCCAGCCTCTCTTGCGGGGGTTGTTTTACCTCCGCTTCTACCCCTGACTTCACCCCCCCCCTTGCTGCCAGACCTCGCTAAAACCTGGCGCTACGGATGGTGGTCGTGTGACCTCCTGTTCCTCAACCGGGTCGTCCCTTGGCACTACCTGTGGTGTCTGAACCGTTCTCCCCCCCGTTCCCTGTAAAGTCCACCTGGGCTGCCTTCGGGCTTATGAGGCACACCATGCCCTTTGCCCTCCTTAGGGCCAGGCTCAGATTCTCTATCTGTTCCTTGCAGGGGCCATGATCTGCATCTTCAAACCCCTGTTCGCTTGCTAACTTATAAGCTGCCTTTACTTCCTTTACTTTCTCTTCCTGCTCCCTTACTTGTCTCGCTAGGCGAGCGTTCTTTTCCCGTAGCCTCATCTCGTTACCCTTGGCTTCGGTGACTTGGCACTGTAGGTATTCCAACCTGGCCTTATGTTCTCCCATTAACTGAACCCTTTCCTGATTCAGGGCCTGCAATGCTACCAGTAACTTTTCCCCTGCTAGAGCCTTGTCCTGGATCTCCAGGGCTGACTCATTTATCTCGGCTGCCTGTGCTGTAACGAGCCTCTCCAAAAGCTGGTCCTGCTTTTTGAAGCACATCAGCCAGACTGCCTTCTCTAGAGACTTCTTGTGCTCCTTCCCTTCTGTCCACTTAGCTGCGGCATCTACCGGACGCCCAGCCTTTAAAAGAGTGGTGATTCACTTCTTCGTGATATTCACCTTACTAAACACATAATCAGAAATCCTTTCCTCCATCATGTTTTGTTCTTCTGAACCATTGTCTACTGTATCACACCCCTGTTGCCAGAGTCCTGCTGCGGTCGCCATTTCTGTAGGGGGATTGGCGTGTGCCCAGTCAGCTCTGCCCCTGACTTTCTCTGAGCTCCCACATCCCCTGGGTTCTAGACACCGGACTTAGGTACAGGCGGCGATACAGAAAAACGAGTAGACAAGTGGTTCGGTGCAAGAAAACCGTAATTTTTATTAAAGGCAAAACAAAATCACAATACTGAGAATTACTAAGATAATTACAGGCATATAAAAACAATACACTTATTTGGGAATGGGGAACACATGGCACATCGAGGGAACAAACACATTAAAATCCCCTTATCCTTATCCCACCCCCTATACCTAACTAGATTAAGTTATGAGGGGACAGGGATTCATGCTCAACAATTCGAAACCTGTTGACCTTTTTAACGGTTGTGAGTTTTTGGGGTCCGCACTTGCTGTCCTTTGGGGTGTGTTGTCGCCACATGGTCAGAGGGTGCGGCGATGGAGTTGTTTGTGCGAAGCACCTCCTTTTCCTCAGTTAACGTCTTCGTCAAGTCGCGATGGGTCTTCTTCTTCTTCCTCGGGCGGTTTGGTTGCCGACGGGTTTTATAACGGTTGGGGCAAGGTTGTCGGTTTATATTGTCAATATGCTTTTACTACCCATGCTTTGAACACCAACTTATTCTTCATTGACGCTGCTATCCATGCTTCAAACGCCAACTTATTCATCAAATGCCAGCTTATAACTAGGCTGTTTGTCCCCCAACGCGTTTTTCCGCTGCCCTTCTCTGCCTTTACCGCTTTACCATTTTCTTTGTCTTGTCTCATCTGGTGTCGTCTGCCCGTTTGTGGGCCCGTATGTTCTGTGTCTTTTCAAATCGGGTCTCATTCTACTCCCGCGTTCGGTCCTCGGTGTAGTAATGGGCGTCCTTGGTGTTGAGCGGCGTGGGGAGCGAGAAGAGAGCTCGCCACGAGGCCAGGGCATGAGCAAAGAGCAAGCAGCCAGAGCAAGAGCAAGAGACAAGAGAGCTTGGCTACCGGTGGGCCTACAATTATACCCGGTTCTTCATCCCTTATCTGCGCGCCAAATCAGGTCAGTCCTTTGTCTAACTTTTGGCAGGCTCGTCCAAAGTGATTACGGTCATCTACTTTAACAGCTTTTGGCGTGGTTGTCTCCTGGTTTAATGGCTTCGATATCCTGGCTGTTTGTTATTTATGAAATGTAATTGTCCTTATCCTGGCTTGATGGCTACTGTGAGCTGTTACCGATTATGTATGCAGAAACTTAATGGCCTCGATTAGGTCCATTCTGACTTGATCTGTTCCAAGGTGAATTAATGCATATTCTGTGTTTACCTAGCTGCCTGGCTTCACAAGGTCTTTCACAGATTCATGCATGTTAGGTTTCATTTCAGGTTTTGAAAAGTGCCTGCCTTTTTGCAGGGCCTTGCTTTTTAAAATCCTGTACTTTTGGTCACGAGGATGCAGAAGCCATTTTGGATACCCTTTTTTTAATAACGTGTCCATACAGGGTTCCTTTATCCATACCTTTTGGGGAATGTGGGAATTTTGAGAACCCTACAGCATCTGCAGCAGTCATTTGCGGCATCTTGCAGTCGGCCACCCACAGATGCATCACACAGGTCACCGATGCCCTCTTTGACAAGTCCGCCAATTATATTAACTTTGCCACTGATGAAGCCAGTGTTGCTAAGCATGCACTCAACATTGCGGCTCTTGCTGGCTTTCCACGGGTGCAGGTCGTCATTGACTGCACACATGTGGCCATCAGGGCAACCCATCTAAACCCAACAGTCTTTGTCAATGCAAGGGCTTCCACGCCCTCAATGTGCAGCTGGTCTGCAACCATAAGAAGATCATCATGCATGTGTGCGCCAAGTTCCCTGGCAGCTGCCATGACTCTTACATCCTGCACTAGTCCACCGTCCCACAGCTCTTCGCACCTCCTGCTGGCTGCTTGGTGACAAGGGATATCCACTAAAACGTGGCTCATGACACTTTTAAGGAGGCCAACAAATGAGGCTGAAAAATATTACAACCAAAGCCACATCTCCACCAGAAGTGTCATAGAGCAGACAATAGGGTTGCTCAAAATGCACTTCAGATGCCTGGAAAGATCTTGAGGAGCCTTTAAGTGAACACCAGCCAGGGTCTCCAGAATCATCGTGGTCGGCTGCGCCCTGTACAACTTAGCGCAGTAGCGAGGGTTAGCGCTGCATGAGGAACAAGGCGCAAATCACACAGCCTCTTCAGAGGAGGAAGAACATGAGGTTGAAGAAGAGGATGTGGAAGACCTGGAGGAGCCGACGGTCCAAATGCCACCAGTACGCGACCACATTGCTGCCTGTGAGGCCAGGGATCGCCTCATCATGGCCAGATTTAGTTAACTTTACGCAGCACGTACATGTGGCTGGCACATGCGTAGGCAGATTGGCATCATCCCACAGCAACACCATGAAGCATCCCTACAATGAGCAATCCTTCCTTTTCACTGTTACCACCATTGCTGGAGATTAAATTAGCCATAACCGTTCACTCTGCCACTTCCAATTGTGCACGCACATTTGGCAAGGACCACAATGTTTCAGAAATAAATGATTTAATACACAAAATTAATTTAACATAAACTTGACAATAACATTGAAGAAAACACCCAAGTGACTACCCTTGTGACACTATTTGTGTGGCATCTTACTTTCCTGAGTGCTTCTACGTGGTGCTACCCCTGTGGCTTTACCAGAGGTAGAGGCAGCCTCCTCAATTCCCTGCTGCGTCTGCTTAGACAGATTTGGCGGTCATCCTCTGGGTTTTGGAACCTGTGAGGGCCCTGCCAATGTCTGTTCCTCCTGCGACTGTGCAGGGGCAGACACGGCCATCGCTATCTGGGGAGGCATCTGGGGTTCTGTCCGAGGGGTTGGCAAGGGGGTAGAAGTGTGAGTGCTTGGAGATGAGCCCCCACTTCCATGTCCCCTCCCACCATCATCCCTCTCATGGCCACCCGCACTTCTCTGCTAGCAAGTAGCTGGAGGGCACCTTGCTGCATATCAGTGGGACCATGAGGACACATGTCTATACTGACATCCCTCCGAGAAAGAACTTCTATGAGCCTCTGATTTTGATCCTCCATAGATGCCCATCTATTTTCACTTGAAACCATGTGCTCATGCGACTGGCACATTATGCCCTCCATGCAGGTGGCATGGAGGAACCTACAGTCACGAGTGCGTGCACCACGGTGGTGGTCATGTTTGAGATGGACTCCTCCATTTTCTGCACACTCACAGTCACCGTGGTTGAAAAGCCTGTCAGAGCCTCCTGCACTTGTTACTGCAGCTCCAGGATCGTCCTCTTCCTTGATGGCCCCCGAGGCTCAGCGTCTGCATGCAGCTGAGCAGAGCTAGGCGATTCCTGCGCCCTCCAACGAGGAGTCTACACTGCTGATCCTGTCTCCACCATCTGCTCTTGCTCACCTGTGATGTGTGAGACACCAGGTGACAACACTACTGTATCTCGCGATGGATCCACCAAGGTGTATATATCTGCGCTGGTGCTGGCTTGCCTTGTCTGAGGTGACGCTGCACCCTCAGAGGCTGGAGGTTCCTCTGAGGAGTCCTCTTGCTCTTCCTCCTGGACAGTGGGTAGCGGGGTGGGGGGGGAGTCGGGGGGGGGTCTCTTGATGGACCTGTGGGAGAATAAAGACATCAGTTAGATATATGATATGTCGATTGCATACAGATACCATTATGCACATTGATGTGGAGATGCCGGTGTTGGACTGGGGTGGACAAATGTAAGAAGTCACACAACACCAGGTTATAGTCCAACAGCTTTATTTGAAATCACAAGCTTTCGGAACGCTGATTAAGAAGGCCAATGGAATGTTGGCTTTCATTGCTAGGGGGATAGAACATAAAGGGGGAGGGAAGAGGGGCTTCTTTTGTAACCTGTGAGTTTGCAGGAATTTTGTCACCTCAACAATGTGTTAGCCTGCAGAACAATCTGCCCATCTTGAGCCAGACTCTGAGTTCTGTGTTGCCTCTGTGTGGATACATGGGGGTGAAATTCCCCATGAGAGCCGTTTGGGGTGCTAAGTAAAAAATGTTTGGAAAGTTAGCGCCAGAAAGTTAAGAATTATAATTAGAAAGCTCCTCACAGTGATACCAAGGCACCGCAGCCTGGAGCAAGCAGCAGGTGTGGCGCTACTGGAAGCACACTACCTCCTTCTTGGGGTGCTACTACTCAATGTCGTGGCGTTATGTGCAGCAGTGTCACGCGCGGTGGCACGTAGCACCACGTCATTGCAGGCCTCTTCCCCTGATTAAAGGGGAGGGGCCTAGCGCTGCACGCGCCGGGGCCCTGCCGGACCACCGGGGTGTGGGGTGCCAAGAAAGCAGCTCAGCCCTCAAGAGGAGGGCCGGGCTGAGCGATCGCGGCCGGCACCCCGCATACAAAGGTGAAAGGGGGCAGGTGCTGGCTGTCGGCCAAAATAAAAATGGCCGCATGACACCTGCCCTTTAAATTGCGTGGCCGTGGCTGCAAAAACGCCCCCCTGATCCTGTCGGACATATCGTCCGGCGATAGGTCAGGGGGCGCAAGGGAAGTTTGCGGCCGGGCCACAAACGGGACGCTGCGCACGGCGATGATGTCATCATCGCCAACACAGCGGAGTGGGGCGCTATTGCCACCGCTAACCTCCCGCTGAACTTCCCGGGAGGCGTTAGCGATGCCGTGGCCGGGCGCTTGGGCATTTGCGCCCCGGGGCCGCTAATAAGAGGCGCAAAGCAGCCCATTTTCTAGCCCATATATTTTCCTACATTTTAATTATCATGATATCATTATCAGTTATCTGTGTGCTATTTTAATAAAGAAAAAATAACTTGTATTTATATAGTCCTCAAGGTGAATAACAGCCAATTAATTACGTTGTAAACACAGGCCTAGAAATTCACTTTGGGCGCGCCAGCTGGCGTGCGCCCAAAAGTTAGCGCTGAGCGCGGAGCCAGTTGCGCCCGTCAGATATTCTGTTTTTGCGCCCCAAGTCGGAACCGGGCGCTATTCCAGGGTGTGCCCGACCCCGCTTGGGGCGCTGAAACTGAATTTAAGCGCTCTAGGCGCCGCTGCGCCACCCGCTGCGGAGCGGCAGGCTGCGGTACTGCAGGCCTCCTCCTTCTCTTAAGGGGGAGGTGCCTGCAACGGGGAGATCGCCACTGGATAGTGCCGGCAAATGAGCCTGGCACCACAGAGAAGTGCCGGGTTCGCGGAAAGCAGCCGGCAATGGGGGGGGGTGGAGGAGGCCGGGGAAGGAGGTGCGGGCAGGCGGCCGCCGAAAAAGCGGCCGGCCGCACCTCCACCTTAAAGCGCCCCACTAAGGCTACAGTACGGCCCCGTTTTCTGATCACTGTTTGCGGCCGCTGCGGAAGAGGCGGCCGCAACTAAATATGGCGGTCGGGCTGGTAGCGGGGTGGTAGCGGGGCACTGCGCACACCGATGACGTCATCGGTGGCGGCGCAGCGCTACTGGCTAACGCCGCCATTACCGCAGCGCTGAATATCGGCGAAAGCTCAGCAAGTGGCGCAAAAGCCCTCTTTGGGCGAAAACTGGGCGCAAAGCTTACTGAATTTCTAGGCCACAGTCACTATTGTTTTGTCGTCAATTGCGGCTGCCATTTTGCACACAAGCAAAGTCCCATAATGAGATAGATGGCCAGATCAGGGCCCAGAAATTCGGGTCTCCACGGGTGAGTACGCACTGGGTACTCACCCGTAGGCCCAACGAAAGTGCCAGTTTCCTGCATGCACTGCACATGCATGGGAAACCGGAACTTCCGTTCCCTTAAAGGAAGGGGTTCAGAGGTGGAATGCGTGCGCCGGAGAGGCAGCGCGTGCGCATGGAACTTACGTTTTTCTTCCAGGTTTCTCCGGGAGGGTAAGTCTCTAGCAGTTACACTTTTAAAAAAAGCAGGTGCAAGGCCTGCTTTTAACAAGGTAAGTGGTGAATTAATTAAAATTGAAACATTTTTTTAACAGGTTTATTATTTTTAAATACTTTAAAGCAAGGTAAGTTTATTTTTAGCCCCATTAGAAAATGTAATTAATTTTTTCAAAAACTTAAATTATTGTTCAAAATAGTTATTTTATGTAATTTATAGTTATTTTAAAAATGTGATTTAAAAAATTTTTTATTTGAAGTTTTAGTTATGTTTTGGGGCTTATAGTATTTATAGTTTTGACAGCTCTTCCTGTCAATTTTATGAATGGGCATTTCCCTGCTACCATTGGCTCTCCATGGCCAATGTGATCCCAGGGGACGCTTCGAACTAACTGCGTCCCTGGGATATGCAAGCACTGCGCGCCGGCAGTTGGAGCAGGCTCAGGATCGGAATCCCACATGGGTCCACAGCACAACGGCCGGCGCGCTAGGTAAGTGCAGGTCGGGGGCTTGCACCTGCGGGAAGCCTCCGACCTGAATTTCTGGGCCAAGGGGCTAAAAATTCAGTTAGGGGCGCCCAGCTCGCCTGGGCGCCGGAATTACCGCTGCGCGCGGAGCCACTTGCGCCAGCGGGAAATTCACTTTCAGCGCCCCAAGTGGAAGCCGGCCGCTAAACAAGGGTTTTGGCGCCCCGCTTGGGGTGCTGAAACTGAATATCGGCGTGTTAAGTGCCGCAGCATCACCCGCTGCGGCACGGCAGCCTGCGGTACTGCAGGCCTTCCTCTCAGTCTTAACGGGGAGGTGCCTGCAACAGTGCGATCCCCGCTCGCGAGTGCCGGCAAATGAGCCCGGCACCAAGGAGAAGTGCCGGGCTCTCTGGAAACAGCCGGCAATGCCGCGGGGGGGGTGATGTAGGAGGCCGGGGAAGGAGGTGCGGGCAGGCGGCCGCCGAAAAAGTGGCCGGCTGCACCTCCACCTTAACTCGCCCCAGTACCGGCACAGGAAGGCCCCGTGTACCGGTCGCTGTTTGCGGCCGGCGCGGGCGAGGCGGCTGCAACCAAATATGGCCAGCGGGGCGATAGCGGGGCGCTGCGCACACCGATGACGTCATCGGTGGCGGCGCAGCGCTAATGGCTAACGCCGCCATTAGCGCCCCGCTAAATATCGCGGTAGGTTTGCACAGTGGCGCAAAAGCCCTCTTTGGGCGCAAACTGATGGCGCAGGCCACTGAATTTCTAGGCCAATCTGTTTTAGTGACATTGGTTGAGCAATAAATGTTGGCCAGGACAATGGGAGGACCTTCTTACTGTGGTTCAAATAGTGTCTTGGGATCCCTTGCATCCACCTGAGAGGGCAGTCAGGGCCTCGATTTAAAAACTAATTCAAAAAATGGCACCTCTGACAGTGCAGTACTCTCATACTAGATTGATGCACCAGTCTAGATTATGTGCCCAAGTCTCTGGAACAGGGCTGCTGTACGACCTTCTGACTCAGAGGTGAGAATGCCAACACTGAGCCCAGGGTGGCACTTGAAGATGTTACAGCAATTATGATAAACGTACTAACTTTGTCATCCAAAGAGTAGACAAAGGAATTTATTAGGAGCTAATTAACGGGCTAGTTGCTAATACTGCACACTGGATGCTTAAACCCACAGGGGATCTCAACCAAAACCGTGAGCTTTGAACTCATTAACACACATTTCTACATTCCAGTCACAAAAGCACTGTCATCATCTTCCATTATTGCAATCTGTGCTGGCACGACAAATGAAAAAAGCAGCTTTTTTTTACCATTAAATAATGTTTTTTGAAACAAAGCAGGTGCTTGATGTGACATTTTTATTTGAGAGCTTCGCCTTATCCTATTAAATGTTCTTAATGGTTTGTCGGTTGGGACTCAAACATTTGAAGAGCCTTATACGTAAGTGAAGTCTGGCTTCGCACATCAGCAGCTACATTAGAGATCACTTTATAAGCTTTCACTTGAGGCCCGGGGGACTTGTAGGTCAAGAAATGTTCAGCAACAGCCTACCAACTGCACAATGGCTGCTGAGTGAAAATATTATGAGAACGAAAAGTACTTAATTGACTTGATGCACATTAAAGCTTCTCGCTTCACAAGAGGCCTGAAAAAGTTGCTAAAGTCAAACTCAACAATAGCACTTGAACAAGGAGTTGATGAGAAGAACGAGCGGAGAAAAAAGAAAGCAGCTAAATGCCTTGGTGGAAGGTGTCTCAACGCACTTCATAGTTAAGGAATAAAACAAATGTACGCCAGCACAAGGGAAGAAGGGGGAAAGAAAGAATAGAATTACAAATAAAATATACCCTCCATACTTACAAAAAGGATTTAGAGGCACTGGAAAAGGTGCAAAACAAAAATGACCAAGGATGATACCAGATCTGAGAGATTATAACTATTGGGAAAGATTGAACTGGCTGGGGCTCTTTTCTCTGGAAAACAGAAGACTTGAGAGGTGATCTAATAGAGGTCTTTAAAATTATGATAAAATGATGATTATTATGGGGCTTAATAGAACATAAGAAATAGGAGCAGGAGTAGGCCATACGGCCCCTCGAGCCTGCTCTGCCATTCAATAAGATCATGGCTGATCATCGACCTCAACTCCACCTTCCCGCACTATCCCCATATCCCTTGATTTCACCCTAGAGTCCAAAAATCTATCAGTCTTAGCCTTGAATATACTCAAAGACTCAGCAACCACAGCCCTCTGGGGCAGAGAATTCCAAAGATTCACAACCCTCTGAATGAAGAAATTCCTCCTCATCTTGGTCTTAAATGGCCTACCCCTTATCCTGAGACTATACCCCCCTAGTTCTAGACACCCCATCCAGGGGAAACAACCTCGCAGCATCTACCCTGTCAATCCCCTTCAGAATCTTGTATGTTTCAATGAGATCACCTCTCATTCTTCTAAACTCCAGAGAGTATTGGCCCATTTCACACAATCGCTCATCCCAGGAATCAATCTAGTGAACCTTTGTTGCACCGCCTCCAAGGCTAGTATATTCTTCCATAGATAAGGAGACCAAAACTGTGCACAGTACTCCAGGAGTGGTCTCACCAAGGCCCTGTACAATTGTAGCAAGACTTCCTTACTCTTGGGGCTGGATTTTGTGAATGGAGGTGAGTGGGAGGCGGGACTGCTGCTTGTCGTGTCAGTGTCCCGCCTCCATCCTCACCTGACCAACCAGAAGAATTTTCCTCTGATTGAGCTTGTTAAGCCCTCCCTGTGGGCTCAGCAGGCCAATTAGGGAGGAAGTCACTGACAGATCACGTCAACATCAGACGTGCTATCTATCAAGACTTCTTCAAAGAAGAAATGTCAGTGTTTGACAGCTCTGTGAAGCTGTCAAACACTGACATTCTCTTTAGTTTGATGGACACTTGTGTTCAGGACTCATCAAACCTATCAAATTTGTAAATTTCACATGGCTGTTGGAAGAGATGTTCCAACAGCCAGTCTGTGAAATTGACCAGCAGGATGTTGACTCTCCCGATCCACCGCGGCTAAAGGCTGTAGAAAGAAAGAAAGGTAAATGAACACTTTTTTAAACTTATCACTCACCTTGCATACTTACCACTCCACACTTGCACCCATCACTCACCTCTACACCTTACTTTCAGGTGCCTCCGACCACCGAAGACCTCCTCCATGTCTCCTCCAACCCGGAGGGGTTCTCCGAGGTTGGGAAGCCTTCACCTGTGAAGGTAAAATGACACTTATCCTTTGTTCTGCCTGTTAACAACCTGTTAACAGGCAGTTAAAAGGATTAAAAGCCTTTCCCGCCTCCAGGAGATGGGACCCGAAGCTGCACATCTTCCCGGCTCCTGGCAAAAGGGCACGGAGGCGAGATGGGATCTGCCCCCACTTTCTCTGAGTTTACCGGCTATCCCGCCTCCATGATCGCCTCCTCGGGGCTTGGAAAATCCAGCCCTTATACGCCAACCCCTTTGCAATAAAGCCAACATGCCATTTGCCTTCCTTATTTCTTGCTGTACCTGCATGCTAGCTTTCTGTGTTTCTTGCATGAGGACACCCAGATCTCTCTGAACACCAATAGTTAAAAGTTTCTCACCATTTAAACAATATTCTGTTTTTCTATTCTTCCTACCAAAATGAATAACCTCACATTTCCCTATATTATACTCCATCTTCCACCTTACTACCTGTAGTGTATGTACCTTTAAGGGGAGAACTACTTTTACAGCTCCTGCATGCTGTAGTACCGGCAGTGACCACACCTGTATATAAACCCTGAGTAGGGATCTGTACGTTTAGTTTTAGTAACCTTCATCCAGTTGATTGTTCCTGCAGTCTCGTGTCTAGTTATTGAAGGACACACTACATCAAAAATACACGGATCTAACAGTGGCGATGAGGCAGATTCGAACTTACCTGCAACTCTGCATTATCTACCAGGGATTCGCTCCTGGAGAACAGTGGAAGAAAGTTGAGGCCAGAAGCACGGGCGTCGACCACGAGCAACCGCCCAGTCATCCAGCAGAGATTGAGCATCGCAGGGGAGGCTGTTGAGAGCTGGGCTTGGTTTTCCAGTCACGGTGGTCCAGCGAAACGGGCTGGCAACAGGTATGGCGCAGACCCTTCCCGGACAGCGGCGGCTAGAGCCGATCGACGGCACAGAAAAGGCCGAGCAGCGTCGACAGGAGAAGAGAGAGGGTAGAGCGCACAGGGCGCAGCCGGTGTTCAGGACCGAATGGCATCGACAGGAGAAGAGAGAGGGTAGAGCGCACAGGGCGCAGCCAGTGTTCAGGACCGAACGGCGTCAACGGGAGAAGAGAGAGAGGCGCGAAAGAAAATGCGCAGAGCGCAGCCGGTGTTCAAGGGATGAGCAGCGTCAGCGGGGAAGAAAGGGAAACGCGCAGAGCGCAGCCCGCGTTCAAGGGCCGAGCAGCCGCAGCGGAGAAGAAGGGAGAGCGCGGGAAACGCCATTTTGAGCCGCAGCGGAGAAGAAGGGAGAGCATAGGAAAACGCCATTTTGAGCCACAGTGGAGAAGAAGGGAGAGCGCGGGAAAACGCCATTTTGAGCCGCAGCGGAGAAGAAGGGAAGCGCGGGAAAACGCCATTTTGAGCCAGTCTAACCACACCCAGGGATGCCGAAGAGTGGCAGTATCACAGCGTTCGACAATGAAGTCGAAGATTGGACGACATATGTCGAACGCATAGAAGTGTACTGCAAGGCGAATGAAGTGCCAGATGAGAGGAAAGCGCTGGTATTGTTGAATTCCATGGGTGCAAAAACGTATGGCTTACTGCGAAACCTAGTAACCCCAGAGAAGCCAGTGGACAAGGATTTTGGAAACATAGGCCTAGAAATTCAGTAGACTTAGTGCCCCATTTGGGGCGCTGGAGGGCCTAGCGCCGGAGTTATGGCCAGTTGGCAAATTCAGTGGGGCCCTTCCGTCGGCGTTACACCGGTTGCGCTGCGCCGGCACCGATGATGTCATCGGTGTGCGCAGCGTCCCGGTTGCCGTGGTGACGGGCCCCAGCGCCGAAATTGAGTTGTGGCCGCCTCGCCCGTGGCAGCCGCAACTAAGACTTTGGCAACCGAGTCTTGCAGGAGTTAGCGCCGGCGCATTAAGGTCGCGCGGCGGCCGGCCGCTTTCCCGCCGGCCGCCTGCCCGCACCTCCCTCCCCGGACTCCTCCACCCCCCCCCGCGGAACAGATGCGTCTGGCCTGCAAGCCCGGCACTTGACCGAGGTGCCGGGCTCATTTTTCTGAACATTTGAACGGCCAGCGGGCGGGTGCAGGCAGCTCCTCCTTAACTGAAGAAGGAGGCCTGCACTTCCCCAGCCTGCCGCACCGCATCGGGTGCCGCAGCGCCGGAATTGCGCCGCAATGTGGCACTCAGCGCCCATTTCGAGGCGCTGACTCCCTCTAGTAGCGCCGGCAGCCGTTTGGGCGCGGCGCTACTGAATTTTTGGCACGCGCAGGGGGACTTAGCGCCGGCGCTAAATTTCCGGCGCTAAAGCCCTGGCGAACCCACAACCGAATTTCTAGGCCATAGTGTCAACCCTACAGAACCACTTAAACCCCACACCGCTGCTGATAGCAGAAAGATTTAAGTTACACAAAAGAAACCAGCATAAAGATGAAAGTAATGCTGAGTATTTAATGGAACTGCGTAAGCTATCGAAACACTGCCAGTTTGGAGCGGGATTGGCAGATACCTTAAGGGACAAGTTTGTGTGTGGGCTTCAAAGTGAAGGAACCCAGAAACGGCTTTTATCTGAAAAGGACCTTACGCTGGAAAAGGCTTTCAGCATGGCAGTATCACACGAAGCAGCCGCACGGGGCGCTGCAGAGATACAACGGAGACCGCAAGAATATGGCACAAATGAAATGTCATACGGAACAGTGAAGTGTTATCGCTGCAGCAGAACAACACACGACCATAATGATTGCTGGTTTAAGGAAAAAGTGTGCAGACAGTGTGGAAAAGTAGGACACATAGCAGGTCGGGAAAGAAAACCAGCAGCAAGAAATCTCCACAGGAGAAGTACAAGAATGTACATAAGGTGACGGAGAGTAGTTCAGATGAACAGAAATGTGATACAGACTCCGGAAGCAAGGAGCTGGGTTGTCTGAAACTACATAAGGTGATCCAAACAGAGGATCATCAAACTATCTGGGTCACACTCAAGATAGCTGGAGTCCAAGTGAAAATGGAATTGGACACAGGATCAGCCCTAACAGTCATAAACCGAAGGGACTACAAGCGGTTATTCTCACATATACCCTTGAGAGATACAGAGATTGTCTTGAAGACGTACACGGGGCAAAAAGTCTACCCCAAATGAAAAATAAGGGTGAACGTTGTATATAACGGTAAGGAAACACCAAAAATTGACCTATATGTATTGCCAGATGGAGGACCATCACTACTAGGACGTGAATGGATCCGGAAGGTACAGCTAGATTGGCATTCCATACAAGCACTGACTGTAGATGCCAAAAAGGATGACGACGCCACACCTGGACGACTGTCAAAAATGCTAACTGACGCACAAGAAGTGTTCCAGGAGGGACTTGGAACACTAAAAGGCATAACAGCGATGATCAAAATAGAGGAAAATGCAGGCCCAAAGTTTTTTAAGGCCAGGCCGGTGCCTATGCGATCCGCCCAGCCGTCAAAGCAGAGCTGGAAGGTTTAGAACGTTCAGGAGTACTGTCCAAAGTGGACTGGAACGAGTGGGCCACACCCATCATTCCTGTAATGAAGAGGTCGTTGAGTAATACGCCTGGGGAACCAAAGAAAGTTCGCATCTGTGGGGACTTTAAGGTGACAGTGAACCCAGTCCTTCACACGGTACAATATCCGCTTCCGCGGATTGAAGATATTTTCACCTCACTATCTGGAGGGAAAAGCTTCACTAAGATTGATCTGGCCCAGGCGTACCTGCAAATGGAGGTAGAAGAAGCCTCAAAACAGTACCTCACGATCAACACTCATAAAGGTCTCTACCAATACAACCGGCTGGTGTTCGGGGTAGCATCAACTCTAGCTATTTGGCAAAGGGCAATGGATCAAGTCCTGAAAGGGATTCCAGGGACCCAGTGTTATTTGGACGACATCTTGGTCATGGGCGAAAATGACAGTGCTCACCTTGCCAACCTGGATCAGGTGCTCACTAGATTGAAGGAATATGGGCTCCGAGCAAATCGCCACAAATGCGAGTTTTTCCAGAAGCAGATCTCGTATTGTGGCCACGTTATTGATGAAGAGGGGTTACATAAGTCCCCTGAAAAGATTGAGGCAGTAGTCAAGGCTCCAGCACCGGAAAATGTGTCACAACTGAGGTCGTTCCTCGGGCTGGTGAACTACTACCATAAGTTCTTGCCGAATTTGTCTACAGTACTACACCCACTGAACACCCTACTGCAAACGAGGGTACCATGGAAGTGGAATGACGAATGTAAATGAGCTTTCCAGAAGTGCAAAGAATTGATCACATCAAAAGAGGTGTTGGCTCATTTCAACCCAGCACTACCAATTCGGTTGGCGTGTGATGCATCACCCTATGGCATTGGAGCGGTGCTGTTGCACAAGTTCCCGGACGGCTCGGAGAGGTCGGTAGCCTTTGCGTCTCGGCCACTAACCTCAGCCGAGTGTAACTACGCCCAGATTGACAGGGAGGCCCTCAGCCTAGTGTGGGGAATGAAAAAGTTCAACCACTATCTGCACGGGCAGAAGTTCACCTTGCTGACGGACCACCAACCACTTGTCTCCATCTTTAATCCAAAGAAGGGCGTGCCGGTGATGACTGCGCAACGGCTACAAAGATGGTCCCTTTTTCTAGGGGCGAACCAATATGAAATCGAGTATAAGGGCACGAAACAGCATGGAAACGCTGATGGGCTATCATGCCTGCCACTGCCTACTGCGGAGGAAGCACCAGCAGTGGACCCTGTTGAAATATTTCATTCGACTATAATTGAACGCTTGCCAGTAACTAACGCTGATATAGAGAAGGAGACCCGAAATGACCCGACACTGTCTCGGGTATATGACTTGACGGTGAAGGGATGGCCAACACATGGCGACTCACTGTTGCCAGCATTCTCATCCAGAAGAGAACAGCTGTCAGTATGCCAGGGGACCTTGATGTGTGGATCCCGAGTGGTAAATCCACCCAAGTTAAGGGAGAGAGTGCTCAATGAGCTTCACGAAGGCCTTCTGGGAGGGGTGAAAATGAAAAGCCTTGCTAGGGCTTATGTGTGGTGGCCGGGGATCGATCAGCAAATCGAGGACCTGACCAAGAGCTGCTCAGGATGCCAGAAGGTCCAAAATGCACCACCACATGCCCCTCTTCAACCATGGGAGTGGCCCTCATCTCCATGGCAACGGGTGCATATTGATTTTGCTGGTCCATTCATGGACTCAATGTTTCTAATAGCCGTGGATGCGCACTCAAAATGGCCTGAGGTGATCAAAATGTCGTCCACCACCACGGAGAAAACTATTGCAGTCCTACGGACCATATTTGCCAGGAACGGCTTGCCAGAGCAGATTTGCTCTGATAACGGACCACAGTTTGTGTCCGAAGAGTTTCGAAGATTCATGAAAAGGAATGGGGTAATGCATTACACATCCGCCCCGTATCATCCAGCCACAAATGGATTGGCTGAGAGGTTCGTACAAACCTTAAGAAAGCAGTAAGGGCCATGTGCGATGATGACATTCCACTGCAGCATAAGGTGGACAATTTCCTGTTAGCCTACAGAAATGCGACACATGCAGTCACTAACCAGACCCCGGCCATGATGTTCTTTAACCGAAGGTTGAGATCTCGTCTGGATTTGCTCAGACCAAATGTACGAAGAGGTGTTGAGAATAAGCAATTCCAGCACATCAATGAGAAGCCGACAAGGAGCTTCAATGTAGAGCAACCAGTCTTGGCCCGCGACTACCGAACAGAGAAATGGCAACCAGGAACGATATGCACACGGCAGGGGCCACTACTGTACACAGTGGATGTTGGGGAGAACATTGTGAGATGCCATGTCGACCAGATCCTTGAGTCACAGGAACGAGTCAACCCCATGTCTCGCGCACCTGGTGATGAACCCAACATACAAGTAGCATCTACCCCAGAAACAATAGCATCGGAAGCTGATGAACCAACTGACGACAGGGGGCCTCCGCACCAAGATCAAGGGACTCAGGAAAGGCACTATCCAAAAAGGATCAGGAAGCCGCCCCAAAGACTGAATTTATAAATGGACTATTTTCAGTTAATGTGCATGTTAAAAGTGTTAATTGTTAAATGAATGTTATGGTACTGTCAATCTAAAAGGGGAGGAATTGTAGTGTATGTACCTTTAAGGGGAGAACTACTTTTTACAGCTCCTGTATACTGTAGTACCGGCAGTGACCACACCTGTATATAAACGCTGAGTCGGGATCTGTACGTTTAGTTTTTAGTAACCCTCATCCAGTAAAGACCTGTTGATTGTTCCTGCAGTCTCGTGTCTAGTTATTGAAGGACACGCTACATCAAAAATACACAGATCTAACACTACCCACTCACTTAGTCTATCTATATCCCTTTGCAGACTCTGTTCTCCTCACAGCTTACTGTCCCACATAGCTTTGTATCGTCAGCAACGTTGGATACATTACACTCGGTCCCTTCATCTAGGTTATTAATATAGATTGTAAATAGCTGAGGCCCCAGCACTGATCCTTGTGGCATTCCACTAATTACAGCCTGCTAACCTGAAAAAGACCTGTTTATCCCTACTCTCTGTTTTCTGTCTGTTAACCAATCCTCTATCCATATTATCCCCAACCCCGTGAGCCCTAATCTCGTGTAATACCCTTTTATGTGGCACCTTATTGAATGCCTTTTGGAAATCCAAATATATGACATACACTCGTTCCCTTTTGTTTACCCTGCTAGTTACACCCTCAAAAAACTCTAATAAATTTGTCAAACACGATTTCCCTTTCATAAAACCATGTTGGCTCTGTCTAATCATGTTATGATTTTCTAAGTGCCCTGATAGACGTAGAGAGGATTTTTCCACTTATGGGGGAGTCCAAGTCTAGGGGCTAGAAATTCAGTATCGCCCTGGTTGGGCACTAAATTTTAAAAAGTTGGAGAATTAGCGCCAGGTGCTAATACTTCTGACCTCCCACTAAATTGATTTTTAGCACTCCAAGAGAGAACTGGAGCGCTAAATCAAGCGCTAATCACCTATCTTAGAGCGTTACACATGGAGAGCGTGGCACAACCCGCAGAGCGATAACCAATTTCAGGTGCACTCCAATCGGGACTCATCATTCACATTGGCTCCTTCCAGTTCTGAAAGGGAAGGTTCAATCATTCAGCACAACCTCATTCTCAATATTGCTGGCTCTGAAGGCAACCTCCAAGCAACTCAACAGCTACACTTGTTATCCTAATGGCTGATCTCAGTCCCAGGGAGAGAGCTCGCCGCTTCAGCGCCCAGGCATTGGCCGCGGCAGTCGAAAGAAGGAGGGAAGTGCTTTTCCCAGCCTCTGGCAGGAGGCCATTGCCCCATGTCTTGCAGCACAGGTGGAAGCCACGCAACGTCTTAGTGCTGTAATGCAGTCAATGGTTGCTGCCATTGTTTCTCAGACTGCTCTCATGCAGTCTCAGCTTGATGCCACATAAGCTCTGACTGCTGCCATCATCGCTGGGTCCAACACAGTCCACCGGGGATCTCACGGTGTCACAGCAGGCCAGCAATCTGTGCTCCAGCAGATTGCTAGGGATGTTGATGTGCTGCCCCGGGGGAGTGGCAGTGGAGCTGGAACCTGCTGTCCTCTCTCAGGATGACAGCATTCCTGCTCTCACCACTGGCACTCCACCATTGCCTTTGTTGCTGCCTGTCATCCAGCCAGCCCAGACTGCTGCCACCCAGCCTAAGGTGGAGTCTTCCAGGCTCAGAGCTGCTAGAGGGTGTCCTGCAAGGCCATCTGTAATCTCTGGCACCGACACTCAGCAGCCTTCCACCAGCCCTGCTGCAGCCACTAGGGACAGACTACGTAGGAGTGGTAGATTAGGAAAAGGCACTGTAAAGAGGGGAAGTAAGGGTTTGTGCAAGGGTGATTTGTTAATATTGTTGCTGTATATATGTGTTTACTGAATGTTGATAAATTTATTAATGGAATTGTGCTAATTTTGTGGTGTCTCTCATTTTAGCTTTGCACTGTGATATGGCAAGCGGAATGGATGGAATGATGGGGATGTGGTGAGCAACCGGGATGGGGGGTGGAATTTATTGGAACCGCAGTCTGATCAGGTGGTCATGGACCGCCCTTCCAGAAGGCTGATTGAGTGGCTGCCTTCTCCCTCGCTGCTCTTCCTCCTCCGATTGTTCCTCCTCCTCCTCCTTCTCGTCCTCCTCCTCTCCCTCTTTCTCCTCCTGAGGTGGTCCCACTATGCCTGGTGGCAATGGCTGGGCCCTCATGATGGCCAAGTTGTGCAGCATGCAGCAGACCACCACGAAAAGGGGCACTCGCTCAGCCAAGTACTGGAGGGCTCCCCCCAAGGAGTCAAGGCAGTGGAACCGTTGCTTGAGCACCCTGATGGTCTGCTCGATGATGTTCCTGGTGGCGGCATGGCTCTCATTGTATGAGTACTGGGCAGGAGTGTTGAGGTTGCGGAGGGGAGTCATGAGCCAGGAGCAGAACGGATAGCCCTTGTCTTTGACCAGCCAGCTGCGAGCTTGATGTGGTGGCTGGAAGAGTGCTGGCACACCGGTCTGGTGCAGAATGAAGGTATCGTGGCTGCTGCCAGGATAGCGGGCATTGACGGTGAGGATTCGCTGTCTGTGGTCACCCACAACTGCACATTAAGTGAGTGGTAGCCTTTGTGGTTATGGAATACCTCAGTATTGTTACAGGTTGCCCGCAAAGCCACTTGGGTGCAGTCAATGTTGCCCTGCACCATGTGGAAGCCCACTATCCTGGCAAAGCCACATGCTTCTCTCTGGTCATGGGGAAGGAAGTGTAGTCTCTCTCCTTCTGTAGAAAGCCTCTGTGACCTCCCAGATGCAGCAATGGATGGCGAACTGCGAAATATTAGATATGTCTCCTGCTGCAGACTGGAAGGATCCGCTGGCATAGAAATTGAGTGCGACGGTGACCTTGACAACCACTGGGAGAGCCGTGGTGGTCCTGATCTGAGACTCGAGGTCTGGCTGCAGGAGGTGGCAGAGCTCTGTGACCACCTCCTTGGTGAAGCGGAGCTTTCTGAGACACTGCTCCTCAGTGAGGTTGATGTAGGAGAAATGGTGCTAGAATACTCCTGTTGAGAGCCCTGTTGGCCCTCCTCCCTCTGGCCACATTTTCCAATGTTTGTCTCTGCCTCCGCTGCCTCAGACGTTGATGCTGGAGAGCAAGGACGGGTGCCAGTACAGCCCCCATTAACGTAACCAAGTGTAAGACTTCAAAATCTTAGCAGAATGAAAGTGACAAATTTTTAGCAGCCAGAACACTCCTGAAAGTGAGAAACATTTACCTCACTGAAAACAGCTGTTTCACACGTCAAACTGAGAAGGCAACATTGAGTGGCGTCTAAAATGAAAGCAGATGCTGGTCCCTTCAAACACCGCTCCTACAGCGGCCATTCGACTGCATCATGCCTCCTCTTCCTGTTGTTGTTCACGCCAGGTGCTAAGGCAGGGGGCGGCAGTCAATTTTCCATCTGGGCCATTAACGGGGCGTTCCACATGCATTGACCTCACGATCTGGAAGCCGCTAAAGGCCTAGGTGCTGGATGTTATCGGCAGCGCTAAATCCCGGGTGAATGCCGCGTGCGGCGTAGAATTCACTGTGCCCCGCCACAACCCCATTAGCGCCCCGTTAGTGCCCCTCCAGGCGCTAACGGAAGGTGCTAACATGCTGAATTTCTCCCCCTAGAGGTCATAAATATAAGATCGTTACTAATAAACCCAATAAGGAATTCAGGAGAAACTTCTTTACTCAGAGAGTGGTTAGACTGTGGAACTTACTACCACATGAAGTAATTAATGCATTTAAAGGGAAGCTAGATAAACACACGAGGGAGAAAGGATTAGAAAGATATGCTGATAGGTTGAGATGAAGAGGGATGGGAGGAAGCTCGTGCGAAGCATAAACACCGGCACAGACCTGTTGGGCTGAATGGCCTGTGTCTGTGATGTAAATTATATGTAATTCAACAAATGAAACTCCACCATTCAGCCTCCAGGATTCTTTTCTATTTTGGAAAATAGTACTGACATAGAATTATATAGAATTTACAGCACAGAAACAGGCCATTCGGCCCAACTGATCTATGCTGGTACAAAAGCAAAATACTGCGGATGCTGGAAATCTGAAGTAAAAACAGAGAATGCTGGAAACACTCAGCAGGTCAGGCAGCATCTGTGGAGAGAGAGAAACAGTCAACGTTTCAGGTCGATGACCTTTCCTGTTCTGATGAAAGGTCTCTGACTTAAATTTTTAACTCTGTTTCTCGCTCCACAAATGTTTCCAGCATTTTCTGATCTATACCGGTGTCTATGCGGCGCGGACTCAATGGGCAGAATGGCCTCCTTCTGTGCCGTTATGACTCTATGCTCCACATGAGCCTCCTCCCATCCTTCTTCATCGAACTCTATCAGCATAACCCGCTATTCCTTTCTCCCTCGTGTGTTAATTCAGCTTCACTTGAATGCATCTGTACTGTTCACCTCCACTAACCTTTGTGGTAGTGAGTTCCACATTCTAACCACTCTATAGGTAAATAATTTTATCCTGAATTCCCTATTGGCTTTATTAGTGACTATCTATGGCCCCTAGTTTTGGTTCCCCACCCCCCACAAGAGGAAACATTTTCTCTACGTCTACCCTATCAAACCCTTCCATAATCTTAAAGACCTCGAACAGGTCACCCCTCAGCCTTCTCTTTTCTAGAGACAAGAGCCCCACCCTGTTCACTCTTTGCTGATAGTGAGAACCTCCCAGTTCTCAATTCAATTCAATTCAATTCAATTTTATTTGTCATATATGCAGCAGACGTGTGTACTGCACACTGAAATGTTGATTTTCACGAGTCCTCCCAAGGATGATACCCTTCTGGTATCATCCTTGTAAGTCTTTTTTGCATCCTCTCCAGCGCCTCTATATCCTTTTTATAATATGGAGACCAGAACTGTGCACAGTATTCCAAGTGTGGTCTAACCAAGGTTCGATACAAGTTTTAACATAAACTTAACTATTATAAGCTGTTGATCACTACTGTACAAAGATTGATCCATGTTCTAACATATCCACAAAACCAATTCACGTTACAGAATTTCCTGCACGCACATTTTTCACTTTGGCCTGTGTACTCCCTGATCAAATAGAACCGATCCTCCACAATTTCCACTTAACACAGAAGAGAACCGTAGTTCATGTTGCGCCAAGCCAGTCTTGCTGTCTTGGAACTTTCTCCTTTGTTCTAACTTCACTATATCACCTCTCTCACATAGGTGAGAGAAATTATTTTTACTTTGTTAAATATTTAAAGTTTTGGGATAGTGTATTACAGATATATTTAATCAAACCACGGAGACTCGTAATGGAATTGAAAAGATCACAGGCTTCTTATTTAGAAATGGAAAGTGCGCCCACACATGGTGAAAGTCTCATCTCATCAAAACAATCGGCTTACTTTAGATTTGTCGGAAAATGCAGCATATGGAACACCCTGAGTAATATTTTCACAATTGTATCAGGAGAGTTTTATTTTTATTGCTCCTGAAATAAGATCCAAAAGAAAACATTAGTGCATGAATAAGTACACATCACGACCTCAGGATGTCCCAAAGTGCTTTACAGCCAATGAGGTACATTTGGAGTGGATTCACTGTTGTAATGTGGGAAACGCAGCAGCCAATTTGCACACAGCAAGCTCCCACAAACAGCAATGTGATCATGACCAGATAATCTGATTTTTCTTGATGTTGGTTGAGGGATAAATATTGGCCAGGACACCGGGGATAACTCCCCTGCTCTTCTTCAAAATAGTGCCATGGGATCCTTTACATACACTTGAGGAGGCAGATGGGGCCTCGCTTTAATGACTCATCCGATAGATGGCACCTCTGACAGTGCAGCGCTCCCTCAGCACTGGATTGTCAGCCTAGTTTATGTGAGTGGGACTTGCACCCACAACGTTCTGACTCAGAGGCGAGGGTGATACCAACTGAGCCACGGCTGACACTTGTTCAGAATACAAAAGGCTAAGAACTCGAGCGAGACACTTAAAGTTATTTTCCAACTTTAAAGAACTTAATTAGATATACATTACAACAGTTTGTATCAGAAAGAAAGTAGTAACCAGAGCAGCGGCAGCGGCGAGGAGGCAGTGGATAAATTGAGTGGGAGGACTTGAGAGAGCGCAGACTGGAGCAGCAGTAGGAGCGAGGAGGCGGAGGATAAATCGAGCAGGAGGACCTGAGCGAGCGCAGATCGGAGCAGCGGCGGGATTGAGGAGGCGGAGTATAAATCGAGCGGGAGGACTTGAGAGAGCGCAGACCAGAGCAGCGGCAGCAGCGAGGAGGCGGAGTATCAATCGAGCGGGAGGACCTGAGAGAGTGCAGACTGGAGCAGCGGCGGCAGCGAGGAGGCGGAGGATAAATTGAGCGGAAGGCCCAGAGAGAGTGCAGACCATGCAGCGGCGGGAGCGATAGGCGGAGTATAAATCGAGCGGGAGGCCCAGAGAGAGCGCAGACTGGAGCAGTGGTGGCAGCGAGGAGGCGGAGGATAAATTGAGCGGGAGGACTTGAGAGAGCGCAGATCGGAGCAGCGGCGGCAGTGAGGAGGCGGAGGATAAATTGAGCAGGAGGACTTGAGAGAGCGCAGATTGGAGCAGCGGCGGCAGTGAGGAGGCGGAGTATAAATTGAGCGGGAGGCCCAGAGAGAGCACAGCCCGGAGCAACGGTGTCAGCGAGGAGGTGGAGTATAAATCGAGCGGGAGGCCCGGAGAGAGCATAGACCGGAGCAGCGGCGGCAGTGAGGAGTTGGAGTATAAATCGAGCGGGAGGCCCGGAGAGAGCATAGACCGGAGCAGCGGCGGCAGTGAGGAGTTGGAGTATAAATTGAGCGGGAGGCCCAGAGAGAGGTGTCAGCGAGGAGGTGGAGGATAAATTGAACGGGAGGCCCAGAGAGAGCACAGACCAGAGCAGCGGCGGCAGCGAGGAGGTGGAGGGCCTCCAGTGAAAACAACAACAAAAAAAACAACAATTGCAAAACAGCTAAAGTTATGTCACAGCCAGGGAAGGAGCTGAGTGGTGAGTATCTGGTAAGTGTTTGTAGTTAATAGTCTATTATGTAAAGGCATGACAGGGCAGCTCAGTCCCATGGAATGCACATCCTGTGCCTTGTGGGGTCTCCAGGCCACTTCCGTGTCCTGGACAATCACATGTGCAGGAAGTGCCATCAGCTGGAAGAGCTCGAGCTCCGGGTATTGGAGCTTGAGCAGCAGCTGGCGTCACTGCGGTGCATCCGCGAGGCTGAGAGCTTTGTGGAATACACGTTTCAGGAGGTGGCCACCCCGCAGATAAGAAGTGTGCAGGCAGAGAGGGAATGGGTGACCACCAGACAGAAGAGGAGGACCAGGCAGGTAGTGCAGGAGTCCCCTGAGTGCATCTCGCTCTCCAACCAGTATTCGGTTCTGAGTACTGATGAGGGCGATGGTTCCTCTGGGAAGTATAGCCAGAGCCAAGTCCGCGCCAACATGGCTGGCTCAGCTGTACAGGGGGGAGGAAGAAGAGTGGGAGAGCAATAGTGATAGGGGATTCGATAGTTAGGGGAGCAGATAGACATTTCTGCAGCCGCAGACGTGACTCAAGGATGGTATGTTGCCTCCCTGGTGCCAGGGTTAAGGATGTCACTGAGTGGATTCAGTATATTCTGAGGGGGGAGGGAGAACAGCCAGAGGTCGTGGTCCATATTGGTATCAACAACATAGGTAAAAGTGGGCGGAGGTCCTGTAGGCAGATTTTAGGAAGCTAGGAGGGAGATTAAAAAGCAAGACCTCAAAGGTAGTACTCCCAGTGCCACGTGCGAGTGAATATAGAAATAGGAGGATAGAGCAGATGAATGCGTGGCTCAAGAGATGGTGCAGGAGAGAGGGCTTCAAATTCCAGGGGCATTGGAACCTGTACAGGCTGGACGGGTTGCACATCAACAGGGCCGGAACCAATATTCTTGCGGGAAGGTTTGCTAGTGCTGCTGAGGAGGGTTTAAACTAAGTTGGCAGGGGGCTTGGCATCTGGATGTCAAACTAGAAAGGGGAAATAAAGTGCTCAAAGGATTGGGAGAGGCAGAAAGCACTAAAGTAAGAAATAGTAAGGTATTAGGTGGGGTCAAACTAAGAGAGAATACAGGATGGTCTAAGATGTGTTTACAGTGTACGTATGTGAACACTCAAAGCATAGTAAACAAGGTAAGTGAGCTGCAGGCGCAAATAGCCACATGAAATTTGATGTTGTGACAGTAACTACGACCTGGCTCAAAAAAGGGCAGGGTTGGGTATTAAATATTCCTGGTTATGAGGTGTTCAAGAAAGATAGGGAAGGGGGAGGGTGAACAGTCAGAGGTCATGGTTCACATTGGGACCAATGACATGGGTAGGAAGAGGGATGAGGTCCTGCAGCAAGAATTTAGCGAGCTAGGTAGCAGATTAAAGAGCAGGAACTCAAAGGTTGTAATCTCTGGATTATTCCCAGTGCCACGTGCTAGTGAGTATAGGAATAGGAGGATAGAGCAGATGAATGCGTGGCTAAAGAGTTGGTGCAGGAGGGAGGGCTTTAGTTTCCTGGATCACTGGGCCTGCTTCTGGGGAAGGTGGGACTTGTACAAGTCGGACGGGTTGCACCTGAACCAGAGCGGGACAAATATCCTTGCGGGGAGGTTTGCTAGCACTGTTGGGGGGGTTTAAACTAAAATGGCAGGGGGTTGGAAACCTGAGCAGGGAGACAGAGGAAAGGGAAACAGGGATAAAAGCAAAAGATAGGAAGGAGAAAAACAAAAGTGGCAGTCAGAGAAATCAACGGTTTAAATCAAACGTGGCCACAGTAAATAATAATTCTAATAGCTCGAATAGCGTTAAAAAAGCAAGCCTGAAGGCTTTGTGTCTTAATGCGAGGAGCATTTGTAATAAGGTGGATGAATTGGCTGCGCAAATAGAGGTAAACGAATATGATTTGGTTGGGATTACGGAAACGTGGCTCAAGGATGGCCAAGACTGGGAACTCAACATCCAGGGGTATTCGATATTCAGGAAAGATAGGCAAAAAGGAAAGGGAGGTGGGGTAGCATTACTGGTTAAAGAAGGGATTAATACAATTGTAATGAAGGATATTACCTCTGATGATGTGGAATCTGTATGGGTAGAATTGAGAAATACTAAGGGGAAAAAAACATTAGTGGGAGTGGTATATAGACCTCCAAACAGTAAGGCGGAGGTTGGGGATGGCATGAAAAGGGAAATTAAAGAAGCATGCAGTAAGGGCACAGCAGTCATCATGGGTGACTTTAATCTACATATAGATTGGGCCAACCAAATTAGTAACAATACTGTGGAGGAGGAATTCCTGGAGTGTTTACGGGATGGTTTCCTGGACCAATATGTCGAGGAACCAACCAGAGATCAGGCCATCTTAGACTGGATATTATGTAACGAGAAAGGATTAATTAGCAATCTTGTTGTATGAGGCCCCTTGGGTCGGAGCGATCATAATATGATCGAATTCTTCATTAAGATGGAGAATGAAATAGTTGACTCAGAGACTAGGGTCCTCAATTTAAATAAAGGAAACTACGATGGTCTGAGGAGCGAGTTGGGTAGGATTGATTGGGGAATGGCACTCAAAGGGTTGACGGTGGATAGGCAATGGCAAACATTCAAAGACCGAATGGATGAGCTACAGAATTTGTTCATCCCAGTTTGGCATAAAAATAAAACAAAAAAGGTGACTCAACCGTGGCTAACGAGGGAAATTAGGGATAGCATAAGATCCAAGGAGACGACATATAAATTGGCCAGAAAAAGCAATAATCCTGAGGATTGGGAGCAGTTTAGGATTCAACAAAGGAGGACAAAGGGATTAATTAAGAAAGGGAAAATAGAATATGAGAGTAAGCTTGCAGGGAACATAAAAACTGACTGTAAAAGCTTTTATAGATATGTGAAGAGAAAAAGATTGGTGAAGTCAAGCGTAGGTCCCTTGCAGTCAGAATCAGGGGAATTTATAATGGGAAACAAAGAAATGGCTGACCAACTAAATTCATACTTTGGTTCTGTCTTCACAAAGGAGGACACAAATAACCTCCAAGAGATGCCGGGGAACATAGGGCCTGACGAAAGGGTGGAACGGAAAGATATCAGTATTTGTAGGGAAATGGTGTTAGGAAAATTGATGGGACTGAAGGCCGATAAATCCCCAGGGCCTGATAATCTACATCCCAGGGTACTTAAGGAAGTGGCTCTAGAAATAGCAGATGCATTGCTGGTCATCTTTCAGAACTCGATAGACTCTGGAACAGTACCCATGGATTGGAGGGTAGCTAATGTTACCCCACTATTCAAAAAAGGTGGTGGAGTAAAAGCGGGGAATTATAGACCGGTAAGCCTGACATCGGTAGTGGGGAAAATGCTAGAATCTATTATAAAAATGTAATAGCAGAACCCTTGGTAAGCAGTGACAGGATCGGACAAAGTCAACATGGATTTACAAAAGGTAAATCATGCTTGAATAAGCTACTGGAATTTTTTGAGGATGTAACTGGTAAATAGATAAGGGAGAACCAGTGGATGTGGTGTATTTGAACTTTCAGAAGGCTTTTGATAAGGTCCCACATAAGAGATTAGCGTGCAAAATTAACACACATGGGATTGGGGGCAAGGTATTGACTTGGATAGAGAACTGGTTGGCGGACAGAAAGCAAAGAGTTGGAATAAACAGGTCATTTTCCGAGTGGCAGGCAGTGACTAGTGGGGTACCGCAAGGATCGGTCCTAGGACCCCAGCTGTTCACAATATATATTAATGATCTGGACGAGGGAATTGGATGTAATATCTCCAAATTTGCAGATGACACAAAGCTGGGTGGGAGGGTAAGCTGTGAGGAGGATGTCGTGAAACTCCAGTACGATTTGGACAAATTGGGTGATTGGGCAGAATCATGGCAAATGCACTATAATGTGGATAAATGTGAGGTTATCCACTTTGGTGGCAAAAACAGGAAGGCAGATTATTATTTGAATTGCAATAGATTGGGAGAAGGGGAAGTGCAAAGCGACCTGGGTGTTCTTGTGCACCAGTCGCTGAAGGTAAGCATGCAGGTGCAGCAGGTGGTTAAGAAGGCAAGTGTTATGTTGGCCTTCGTAGCAAGAGGGTTCAAGTACAGGAACAAGGATGTCTTGCTACAGTTGTACAGGGCCTTGGTCACAAAGCTATCAAAAGTTTCATTTTGCTGCTGTGTCCGTGAACGGAACACGTACCTCTCATAGGTCTCGTTCTTTTTGGGAGAACAGTATGTTTCAAACTTATTTAGCACGTCGTCCATTTTTTCTCTGTCCTCCTCTTGATCAAATACAAACATATTAAATACCTCTATCACCTGCGGGCCTGCAACCATGATCAGCAATGCTATTATCCTTTCGTCTGGCTTCATACCGAACCCGATGGCGGCAATGTAGAATTCGAATTGTTGTTTGAAAGTCCGCCAATGCAGTCGACATTCCCCGTGAGTTTCAAACCCTCCGGTGGCTTCAAATTCTCCATGTCACATTTCGCAATATTCAGCAGATATTACCACACCTGGTACCATGTTATGTTCATAAATAAATAGACTTTTTATCATGAACAGCTAGCTTGTGCTAGTCATTTATTCAGCCATGTTGACTTGTATACAGTAGCCATGTTGACTCCCTCGACCAGTGCCTCGTGTTATACAAGATAACCCATATAGATGTAGCCCACTACGAAAACATACAGCTACACCTACTGTACCATTCTAGAATGACTTGTTACTGCATATCATTACAATAGTGACATAATAAAACTCACTACGCACTTGGTTTGAGCATAAAGCAAGGCTTTAATCAACTTGTTTCAGAACATGGAGGGCTAGTTGTACTTCACTAGTTCCTTGTCTTACAAAATGTCCCTGATAAGCTGGGCCCACGCCCGAGTATTTATACTCCTTGGACGGCGCCACCAGCTGGCCGTCCAGCATTATTTCATGAGTAGTTTCTTGATAACTGATGAGATTTATAACATATAGTTCTTGCACCTCTCTGTAATTTCTCTACAAATTTGCTCCTCTATATCCTTCCCGTTAGTAGGTGGTCTATAGAATACACTTAGTAGTTTAATAGCACCTCTATTGTTTCTCAACCCTAACCAAACAGATTCTGTCCTTGACCCCTCCAAGACATCCCAGCACTGTAATATTCTCCTTAATCAATATTGCCACCCCACCTCCTTTCTTTCCTTCCCTATCTTTCCTGAACACCTTGGGGGAAAAATTTGGTTGGTTAGCGCCTCCCATTAGCACCGCCGGGGCAGGGTACTAGGAACTTAGTGCCCGAGCGCGGTGATTTTAGCACCACTCGCAAAATTGACCTCTCATTTTGTGCTGGCGCTAAACACTACCGCCATAATCTCCTGTGCCTGCAGATCATGACTTCAGTCGAGCGTGCAACGCCCCGGTAGTGCCCCGGACTGGATATTCAGTCGCTCCCCCTGCCTTAGTGCCTTACGCTAAGAATGACAGGTAGAGCGGAACATTTTCAAGTCGGGATGGAGCTGGGGGAACGCTATTTAAAGGCGGGTGCTTCCTGCCTTTTTTTGTCGGCAAAACTTTTGGTACACGTAGGGTGAAAGGGAGAGCGACGTTTGGAGAGATTTAACACTGTCCTAAATACTGGTTAGAGAGTGAGATGCTCTCAGGGGACTCCTGCACTACCTACCTGGTCCTTCTTGTCTGCCCGACGGTCAGCCATTCTCTCTCTGCCTTCACACTCTTAAGCTGTGGGGTGACTGTAAGAATTCGCAATAATTTACAGTTCTGAAGATTAATTTTTTTGATTAAAGATTCCCTGGGCATTGTGCTTTTAAATTTCCAGGGATAAAAATGGCTGTCACCACATGGCCAAAGACAAAGGACAATGCTTTGCTTACAAAGCAATTGAATGCTATTAGCATTTGTTTGTATATCGAGTGGATACATCTAAACTGCAGAAGAGACTTTTGTATCTTGAATGGGATCCGTTTAAGAATTGAATGGGTCTAAATCACCTCGCATTCTGGACAATAGAGCAGTTGTATTTCCCTTTTATTTTAGCCCAGGTGAACTCCGGAGGTGGGCGGGATCATTTCGGCCCCACAGTGCAGACTCTAACCCAGTCCAACCACTTTGAGTTAGCCAATCACAGCTTTCTCTTGTGTATTGGACCCTTTGGGCGGGGAATTTTGCACACAGCCCTTGCAGAGCAGAACGGCAGGACCTCACCAGGTATAAAAGATAGCTGCTGAGAAGCTCTCTCTCTCTTACTTCGCTGGACCACAGGTGAGCAGGGTGTTCTGACTCCTCAACAAGGCAACCTAGCAGGAGTTTGGGGTGGTGATTTAAGGGAATTGCTAAGATTGTTTAAATAACATTGGAGCCATTTTATCCCTCGTTTTTGCCGTCTGCAACCCCCTGTTATATAGTTTTACTGTAATTACTGTGTTCGTGTGGTATAGTTTATTCTTTTGATTGTAGTTTATTTAGGTAATAAAACTTGATTTTTTCTCTCATCCAAACCACTTGTCCGTTTTAATATCATTAATTATAAGTTCCTCCACTCAGAACTGAAGGAGGGGTAGCAATTCGAAACCGCTGTTTGTAAATTGGTTTAGAGTGCAGCAGCAAAAGGCTGCTGGCCAGGTAAATTACCATAAACCAGTTAAAAGATGCCCCCCTTACAAATGGCGAGCCAGGTAGGAGTGGAGGCAGTTTTTGATTTAATAAGTGGTCTGGATCTGGAGAAAGTACCAGCTCTTGTTTCTCTCGTTTTCAGTATGTGGGTAGCCCTGCGGATGTTAGCAGCAGTGTGTAGGCTGACCTATCGGGGTATAGGTGGCTGGGTTAGGAAGGGTGTGAAGAGAGAGCAGGAGGAGGTTATAGAGCGCCTTGTGCAGGAAGTCACTGAGGCCAGAGATGGTGCGATGAGACTGCGGGAAGAGAATGTCCGCCTCATCTCAGAAGTAAAAGAGCAGGAGGAAAGGTTTAGTCAAGCAGATCATGGCCCCTGTAGGGCAGAGATAGAAAGCCTTAACATGGCTTTAAAGGCATCAAGGGGAATGATTTGCATGATCAGCCCGAAGGCAGGTCAGCCGGATTTTACTGGCAGCCCAAGTGAAACCATCCCACAGGCAGCACCTAGAACGTGGCTGGATAGGGAATTAGAGATCCCAAGACAGCAGCCCACAGCCCCGAGTCTCCAGGGGCTCTGGCGGCAAGACGGGGCGGACAATGGGGTGGTAGGAGAATGCCAGCAGGTCCCGCTAGGCAGGCGGGGACCAGGATCAGTGTACCCCCTCCAACAACGGAGGTACGGTCCGCCCGTGAAGAGTGAACCTGAGAATAGGAATCCTCAGCACACAGCAAGTCCGAGTTCACAGGCAAGCACTGTGGCTTGTGTGGGGGGAGGAGCCATTCGTGTTCAGAGTAAGCTGTTTAAGCCAGGGAACAGGGAAGGAGAGTTCTGGGACCCCTGTAGTGCAGGTCCAGTAGCAGAAGTCCGGGACAAGGGAGGCACACAGGGGATAGTTTTGGCCCCAGAAAAAAGGCAGGTCCAAAATTCCCCAGTTAAAGCCACCTGGGTGAGGGAACATGAGTTTGCTGTCCATGCAAGTTCAAGTTCACCGCCTGTAAAGACAGACACTGTGGCCTGTTTGAAGGGACCAGCTTCCCAGCCCGCTTCTAGAGTGGTCCCCCCCCCTGATGTGGGACCCTGGGGGTGCAGGGATAGCAATCCCTCTTGCAGGAGACATAGGGAGGGAGCTGACACCAGGTTTTAAACATGGGGAGGAAAATTTCCAGCCACCAGCAGCGGGTGGTGAGTGTATACCTGCCCCCAGCACAGGAGTGGGCAGGGAAGAGCAGACAAACCCAGAGAGAGATTTGCACCGGCAGGCTGCCAGGTACATTATACAGTGCGGGCTATTTGGACATGGGGGAGAAGGTCCCCAGCCAGCTGGGGCTGTGACCCAAGCTCAGGGTCCGCCAGCCAAAGTTTCCCCCATAGAGACACCCCACAGAAGGTCTCAGCGGGTGCCCCAGCCTAAGAAAGCATGGTCACCCACTTTACAGTGGAGTAGGGCAGACTCCCGAGCCAGGGAGAAGCCAAAGAACAGGGGTCCCCACTCAACAGCCATAAACTGCGAGGGACCAGAGACAGGAGGCAGTCCAGCTTCGCTGCAGCCAGCAGCAATCTGCAACAGTGCCAGAGATTAGCCTGGCCGTCCGGAGACGGGCGGCATTTGTATTATAGCTATGTGTGAATATAGTGTGCTTTTAAGGTGTATTTTAGTTTCATTATAACTAGTCTTAAGTTTAAGTTTAAAGAGTTTAAGTTTACATGTGTGCCGAATGTTTGTATTTTGGTCCGAGATCAAGGGACCCGACCATGTCTCCACCTAAGGCAGCAGGTCAGTGAGACCTGGCTGCATGTCCTTTTAAGTTTTTGCAGGAGATTGGAAAATGAAGCAGCCATGTTCACCCAGCCCGAGCTGGGCATCGAATGAAGATATGGAGACAGAATATTGGGGATCACCTCGCCACTGGATGAATCCAGGAGACCCCGCAGCGATCTTTGGGAAAAACCAGACAGGGTCCGGAGGAACTGGCCTACTCCTCCTACGGGGAGGAGATGGCCCCAGCTGGGTGGGGCACAGCCCCCAACCTAGCACTGTCCTGACCGAAGTTCACTTGCGGGAGACCTCGCTGTTGAGGAGTCACGATGGGGAAGCGCGGGCGCCTTGTGATAGGGACGCGTTCCTCGGGGGTGGGTGGTGATGGCCCGGGAAAGATCGTATAGGGAGGGGGAGGCCCAAGAGTCGCGTGGGTGCGGTCGGGGGAGGGAGGAACTCACCTGGGGGCCCACGGGCAAAGAGGGTAAGTGTGGCTGGGAAGGATGAGTGGGTGGCCGGATCTGGGTGGGGCCAGGGAGAGCCGCCACACAGGCACCCATCATTTTCTGCAGCCAGTCGAGGGAAGACGGGAGGGGGAGGGACTGGGAGTCACGGTCCCATACTCCCCGGTCTCGGTCTGTGCCAAGGTAATTTTAAACGTGAGGGGTACCCCGCTTCCACAAAAGGACAAGGGAACGGCTCGGGGCTGGTGGAGCAGACTGGTCTGTAAATCCATTCTGCCTGTTTTAAAGTTTAAGACGATCAAAAGGGGGGTGGAAGGTACATTTACTGCCCGGATGGGAGGAGCAATACCCATACGAATTGCGCGACCCATCATCGGCACGTGATGGTCAGGGTTTCATTTAAGCATGTTGTTTCAAATGTTTAATTTTTTTTGTATTTTGTGTTACAGCCCCAAGTTGAGCAGAGGCGTAGGATCCTCTCCGTGCTTGGGATCATTTTGTGACAACTCCAAGTTGAGCAGAGGCGTAGGACCCTCTCTGTGCTTGGGATCATTTTGATTACATTGTGTAAATAAGATTGCAACATTTTGTAATAACTTATGATGTAAAAAAGTGATTGTAAATTTGGTTTACACTGTATAATTTTACAAGCATGTAGGGGTATGAGACTCCTTATTGAAAACTGAAGTATCTGTAAGATGCCTACCGTACCATGGTTTTTTTCTTGAATTTAAGGGGAATAGATGGGACGGGGATCATTGGCAGATAGCTATTAGGTAAATACAGGGGATGGTTGTTTGTGAGGGGTCAGAAATTATTGCTCATTTCTTCAAGAGGATACTACAAGCAAGCTGGAAGTATCCAAGGGCGGACTGTAAGAATTCGCAATAATTTACAGTTCTGAAGATTAATTTTTTTGATTAAAGAATCCCTGGGCGTTGTGCGTTTAAATTTCCTGGGATAAAAATGGCTGTCACCACACGGCCGAAGACAAAGGACAATGTTTTGTTTACAAAGCAATTGAATGCTATTAGCATTTGTTTGTATATCGAGTGGATACATCTAAACTGCAGAAGAGACTTTTGTATCTTGAATGGGATCCGTTTAAGAATTGAATGGGTCTAAATCACCTCGCATTCTGGACAATAGAGCAGTTGTATTTCCCTTTTGTTTTAGCCCAGGTGAACTCCGGAGGTGGGCGGGATCATTTCAGCCCCACAGTGCAGACTCTAACCCAGTCCAACCACTTTGAGTTAGCCAATCACAGCTTTCTCTTGTGTATTGGACCCTTTGGGTGGGGAATTTTGCACACAGCCCTTGCAGGGCAGGACCTCACCAGGTATAAAAGATAGCGGCTGAGAAGCTATCACTCTCTTTACTTCGCTGGACCGCAGGTGAGCAGGGTGTTCTGACTCCTCAACAAGGCAACCTAGCAGGAGTTTGGGGTGGTGATTTAAGGGAATTGCTAAGATTGTTTAAATAACATTGTAGCCATTGTATCCCTCGTTTTCGCCATCTGCAACCCCCTGTTATATAGTTTTACTGTAATTACTGTGTTCGTGTGGTATAGTTTATTCTTTTGATTGTAGTTTATTTAGGTAATAAAATTTGATTTTTTCTCTCATCCAAACCACTTGTCCGTTTTAATATCATTAATTATAAGTTCCTCCACTCAGAACTGAAGGGGGGGTAGCGATTCGTGACCGCTGTTTGTAAATTGGTTTAGAGTGCAGCAGCAAAAGGCTGCTGGCCAGGTAGATTACCATAAACCAGTTAAAAGGTTCCCCCCTTACAGTGACCACCTCCTGAAACGTGCTATCCACGTAGCTCTCAGCTTCACGGATGCACCGCAGCGATGCCAGCTGCTGCTCAAACTCCGAAACCTGGAGCTCGAGCTCCTCCAGCTGACGGCACTTCCTGCTCATGTGATCGACCTGGACATGGGAAGCGTCCTGGAGTCCCCACATGGCACAAGATGTGCCTTCTGATGCGCTATCAATTCTAATGAAAGGCTGAGCAGAGTTCAGAATGACAGGCTTTTATTAACTACTGAATTGCACTTCAAACAGATCAGGACTATGCCTCTAGTGGACGACCGAATGCCAGAGAGCTGCCATGCGGCCGTCCTTATACCAGGTAGCCAAGGGCGGAGTCAGCTGAGGCATAGGCAGGCATAACAGTGAAACAAGAGTGAACGACAACAACAACAACAACAACAACAATAGTGAACACAGTGAACGACAGTGGTTTACCACATTCACCCCTCGTTTAAAATTAAGTCCGGCGGGGTGAAGTGTATCAAAAGTTCGAGTAGGCGAGTCTGTCGGGCGGCCTCGTTTGCCGTCGAGATCTTCGTGGCGACGGTTGCGATGGTACAGCTTCCAACGACGCGTCTTGAACGGGGTCGAGCACCGGCGTATCGTCCCCTTTGGTGTTGGGTGGGCGAGTGGACTGGGGTCGCGGCATGCCGTCTACTGGGGTGGAATGTACAGGGGTGAGAATTGGGTCAACTGAATTTTGGGCCGTGTCGAAGGGGGTCGTGGTGTAGGGCAATGGTGACGGGTCAGTGGACCCCGAGGGTGCCAGATCTCTAATGGAGGCTGTATCCTCCCGCCCGTCCGAGTATGCCACGTAGCCGTACTGGGGGTTGGCATGGAGGAGTTGAACCTTCTCTACCAGGGGAGCCATTTTGTGGGACCTTACATGCTTCCTCAGCAGGACGGGCCCTGGGGACATCAGCCAGTGTGGTAGTGAGGAACCGGATGTGGACCTCTGGGGAAAAATGAACATTCGCTCATGGGGGGTGGCGTTGGTGGCAGTACACAGCAGCGACCGGATGGAGTGGAGCGCATCAGGTAGGACATCCTGCCAACGGGAGGTCGGAAGGCCCCTAGATTTTAAGGCTAGGAGGGCCGCCTTCCAGACCGTCGCATTCTCTCTTTCAACCTGTCCGTTCCGCCGGGGGTTGTAGCTGGTGGTCCGGCTTGAGGCAATACCTCTCATGAGCAGGTACTGACGGAGTTCATCGCTCATGAAGGATGAGCCGTGGTCGCTATGAATATAGCTGGGAAAACCGAACAGAGCAAAGAGGTTGTGCAGGCATTTAATGACCGTCGCGGTGGTCATGTCCGGGCAGGGGATGGCGAAAGGGAAATGGGAGTACTCATCAACTATGTTGAGGAAGTACACATTACGGTCAGAGGAGGGGAGGGGCCCTTTAAAGTCGACACTCAGGCGCTCAAAAGGGCGGGTGTGATCAGGTTTGCTCTGTCAGGCATATAGAAGCGCGGCTTGCACTCTGCACAGACTGGGCAGCTCCTGGTCATGGTCCTGACCTCCTCGATGGAGTAAGGCAGGTTGCGGCCCTTAATGAAATGGAAGAACCTGGTGACCCCCAGGTGGCAGAGGTCGTTGTGGAGGCCCCGTAGTCTATCGATCTGCACGGTGGCGCATGTGCCTCGCGATAGAGCATCTGAGGGTTCGTTGAGTTTCCCGGGCCGGTACAAGATGTCGTAATTGTAGGTGGAAAGTTCAATTCTCCACCTCAAAATCTTGTCATTTTTGATTTTGCCCCTCTGCTTGTTGTTGAACATGAAAGCGACTGAACGTTGGTCAGTAAGCAGGGTAAATCGTTTTCCAGCCAGGTAGTGCCGCCAGTGGCGCACCGCCTCCACAATGGCCTGGGCCTCTTTTTCCACAGAGGAGTGTCTGAGTTCGGAGCCCTGGAGGGTTCGTTAAAAAAAGGCCACGGGTCTTCCCGCCTGGTTAAGGGTAGCGGCCAGGGCGAAGTCGGATGCATCGCTCTCCACCTGGAAGGGGATGGACTCGTCTACCGAGTGCATGGTGGCCTTGGCAATGTCATCTTTTATACGGTGAAAGGCTGAGCGGGCCTCCGCCGTCAGGGGGAAGGAAGTGGACTTGATAAGTGGACGGGCTTTGTCCGCATAATGAGGGACCCACTGGGCGTAATAGGAAAAGAAGCCCAGGCACCTTTTGAGGGCCTTGAGACAGTGGGGCAGGGGAAGTTCCATCAATGGGCGCATCCGGTCAGGGTCAGGACCGATGACTCCGTGTTCCACCACGCAACCAAGGATAGCGAGGCGGGCTGTGCGGAATATGCACTTTTCCTTGTTGTACGTGAGGTTTAGGAGTTGGGCCGTGCGAAGGAACTTATCAAGATTGGCGTCATGGTCCTGCAGGTCATGGCCGCAGATGGTCACGTCTTCCAGGTAGGAAAATGTGGCCTGTAACGCATTCTCATCGACCATCCGGTCCATCTCCCTCTGGAAGACGGAGACACCGTTGGTGACGCCGAAAGGAACCCTGAGGAAGTGAAAAAGACGGCCGTTTGCCTCGAAAGCTGTGTACTGGCGGTCCTCAGGGCGGATAGGGATTTGGTGATATGCTGCCTTGAGGTCAATGGTAGAGAAAACGCGATATTGCGCTATCTTATTAACCATGTCGGCTATGCGGGGGAGAGGGTATGCGTCCAACTGGGTGTACTTGTTGATAGTCTGGCTGTAGTCGATGACCAGGCGCTGCTTGTTGCCGGTCTTAACGACTACCACCTGAGCTCGCCAGGGGCTGGTACTATCCTCAATAATCCCCTCTTTCAGGAGCCACGTCACCTCAGATCTTATGAAGGATCTGTCCCCGGTGCTGTATCGCCTGCTCTTTGTGGCAATAGGCTTGCAGTCGCGGGTGAGGTTAGCGAACAGGGGGGGGGGTGTGATTTTGAGGGTGGAGAGACTACAGGTGGGGCGCAGCGGGCAATTTAAAAACTGCTGGTTGCAGACAGTGAGCGGGGGAAGAGGTCCACCGTATGTCAAGGTGACACTCTTAAAGTGACAATGAAAGTCCAACCCCAGCAGAACGGCAGCGCAGAGATGTGGCAGGACGAATAGCTTTACATTTTTATAAACGGAGCCCTTCACCGAGAGGGTCACTACGCAGTAGCCGCCGACGTCTGCTGAGTGAGATTTTGAGGCCATGGAGATCCGATGGCGTGTTGGCCGGACCGAGAGGGAATAATGCCGTACCGTATCAGGGTGTATGAAGCTCTCCGTGCTCCCGGAATCAAAAAGGCAAGTTGTGGCGCGGCCATTTACTGGATGTCCATCGTGGACCTGGCTAGCTGATGGGGTCTGGATTGATCCAGCATAATGGAGGCCGCTGTGGAGTCGGGAGTGTCGCTGTAGAACCCCGGTGAGGCGGTGGGTGAGTCGGGGGCCCGTTGGCAAAATGGCGGACAAAATGGCGGCGTCGGAGAAGAAGGACAAAATGGCGGCGCCCATGACGATCCCGATCCCCACGAGGCTGGAGGAAGGCAAGATGGCTGCTCCCACGAATCGCACGCGGCGCTGCTGGAGGTAGGGGTCTTCCGACTTCTGCAGACGCCAGCGTAGTGTCCCTTCTTACCGCAGGCAGAGCAGACCGCGTTTTTCGCCGGGCAGCGCGCCCTGGGGTGTTTGGTTTGGCCACAGAAATAACATTTCTGGCTCGGGCGGGACATCGCTGCAGCAGTTGGGGCCGGGGCCCGGGGCGGCACCGCGTCCCAAGATGGCGGCGGCTGCGACATCCACGAGGCGGCCGCGCGGTCCGGGGAGTAGGCCTCCATGCTCCGATGGGCTACGTCCAACGAAAGGGTGAGTGAAATCGCCTTCTTCAGGTCGAGCTCGCTACTTTCCAGCAGTCGCTGCCGTGTGTGAGTGGACCTGAGGCCCGCAACGAGGGCGTCCCGGATGAGCTCCTCCGTATGTTCCGTGGCTGATACTTGCTTGCATTCGCAGGCTCGGCCGAGTTCCTTCAGCGCCCGTATGTATGCTTCTGTGGGTTCCCCGGGCTGTTGTTTGCGAGACCCCAGGAGATGTCTTGCGTAAACATAGTTGACCGGGCGTGCATATTGCTCCTTCAAAATGTCGATAGCCCCCTGGTAGCTCGTAGCGTCCCGGATAAGGGCAAAAGCTCGGTGGTTTACTTTAGAATTCAGCACCCTGAGCTTGGCGGCGTCGGTGGCGACGGTCTCGCCGGATGCAGCCAGAAAGGACGCAAAACAGTTCAGCCAGTGCGAGAACTTAGCAGTCGAGTCCGGTTCTTGCGGGTCGAGTTCCAGGCACTTGATCTTAAGTATCTGCAGCTTCGTTATTATTTTTTTTTGTCAGTAGTTAATAAAATTGATGCGCTATCAATTCTAATAAAAGGCTGAGCAGAGTTCAGAACGACAGGCTTTTATTAACTACTGAATTGCACTTCAAACAGATCAGGACTATGCCTCTAGTGGATGACCAAATGCCAGAGAGCTGCCATGCGGCCGTCCTTATACCAGGTAGCCAAAGGCGGAGTCAGCTGAGGCATAGTCAGGCATAACAGTGAGACAAGAGTGAATGACAACAACAACAACAACAACAATAGTGAACACAGTGAACGACAGTGGTTTACCACACCTTCCACGGAGCTGAGGTGCCTTGCCATGCCTCTACTTTATAGACTATTAAGTAACTAAACAGAAATAAACTTAAGACTTAAAAAAAACACCAGCTACTCACCAATCAGCTCCTTCCCTTGTGCTGACATCACTCACATCGCTCCCTGACACTCGCGCTCCCTTTGGGCTCTGGGCTCTTGAGCCTAACTTTATCTGTGGCCATTCTTCTCGCTCTCCCACAGTTCCGCTCCCATGTCTATTAACTTAGAGATCTTGGGTTCTGTGGCTCCACTGCTCCTTTTCAGTTAGACATTCCGCCCGCTTTCCTCCTCTCCGCCGATTCCTGTGCTCACCAAATTCCTCCACGCTGCTTGCGATCCACTCCGTCTGCGACTTGTCCAGCTCTGTCTCCAAGCTCTGTGCTCAAGCATAGGAACATAGGAGCAGGAGTATGCCATTCAGCACTTCAAGCCTGTACCATCATTCAATGAGATCATGGCTGATCTTCAGCATTTGAAAGTCCTGGGTCTCAAATCCCGAATGACAGGATACCCAGAAAACCCAAGCAGGTAGTATGCTTTCCTGGAGTTGGGTGGCTCTAGCTTGGCGCTATTTGGCCTCGCGACATCACAGCGTTGCCCACCAGCGAGGAGGAGGACAGATCAGGCGGGTTTCCGTGCAGGTAAAAATTTGGGGCACAATCGCAGCAGTTACGCCTGGATTAAACCCACCTCTTCCGTTCAGCACCGACCCTGCTGGAGTTTGTGGGCTCAATGGGAGGTGTTAGCGGATTTCCAGTGGTTATGGTCGCAGCAAAGGGTTGTTAGCCCTGAGAGCAACAATAGCTCTCAGATTCAGGCCCGAGAGGTATTAAATAACAAGCTTTAATATACATTGACTAATAACAGTATTGATTTTACATAACTGTCCTACAGTATTACATTAAATGGCGAGCAATTAATACAACCTGTTTATTTTTCCATGAAGTCTCGTTCAAACTGATCAGACTTCTAGGGAGGAGAAATTCCCCATGAGGGCCATTTGGGGCGCTAAGTCAAATATGTTTGAAAAGTTAGCGCCAGGCGCTAGCCTTCTCAAACATTTGAGAAATTCCCATTTTTGCTCCAAGAGGGAAGTGGAGCGTTAATTCAAGCGCTCCACTTGTCTCTTGGTGCGCAGGAGACAGGGAATGTCCCGGTCCGGGGCGATGTGCTCAGCAGCGCCACTTGTGGCCATGCGTGGTGCTGCCGCATTGCAGTGGCTCCTCCCTCAATTAAAGGGAAGGGCGCCCCGCTGCGAGCTCTGCATTTTTTTTTGCCATCTGCTGGAGCACCAGGGATGCGGGAGTGCGGCGCTGTCAAGCTGACTGCCGGGCTGACCGATCACGGCACTCAGCCCGTGTCCGGTGCTCAGAAAATTATTTTTTTTAAACGGCGATTTTTATTTACGTTGGCCGGCCACCGTGCCTTTAAATGGCATCCCGTGAGTGGCCGGCCTCACTGTTCGTGACCCCTGCAGCAGTCGGTAACATCGCCCGACGCTGCTACGCGGCTTGAGGGGGATTGTTTCTCCCGAAGTGCTACCGGTGCGCTGCGCCCATGGATGACGTCATTATCTCCGTGGGCGCATAAGATCAGGGCGATACCCGGTAGCACCACCGCTGACCTCCAGTGGAATGTCACCCCACCAGAGGTGCTAACGATGGGAATTTCGCCCCTTAATCATTCATGGATGGGCTTCCAACTACCTCAAGAGTGCTCTGCCCTTTAAGAGAAACATGTCCCATTCTTATACTATTCGGCTTCCTTGGGCTGCGTCTACGCACAACACATGCGTAGGTGAGGTCAAGTATTTTGGTTGTTTGCCCTGCTTCTAACATTTCAGCTTTCATCTCTGTTCTACAAGCTTTGGTTTTGGCCAAGTAGCCTTTGCAAGCTTTTTCATATGTGTTGTCTTAGCAACTGCTCCCTTATCTCGGTATGGGCCGCCTCTTGACCTGGGAGTTTATTATTCGCTGTTTTTTGAGTTTCCAAGTTGCCTTTGTTCGCACGTTTCCCCTTTCCTCCACATGCGCTCTCTGGCTAAAATGCTAAAGCAAAGCATGCTGGGATATGTTCGAATATTTTAACATGTTTTAAATTGGTTATCAGGAGGAAACCTCACATCTGCGTGGGGCTGGCAGCTGTCCGTGCCACTATAGGTGAATCTTGTTCATTCACCTGTTTGGGGAACTATCAATTGTCTGCGCTCCTCCAATTCTGGCCTGTTGAGCATACCCGATTTTAATTGCTCCACCATTGGCGGCCGTGCCTTCAGCTGCCGAGGCCCTAAGCTCTGGCATTCCCCTCCCTAAAACCTCTCTGCCTCGCTACCTCTCTGTCCTTCTTGAAGACACTCCTCAAAACCCGCCTCTTGTCCTGATGTCTCCTTGTGTGGCTCGGTGTCAAATTTAGTTTGATATCGCTCCTGTGAAGTGAATTGGGATGTTTTACTACATTAAAAGCGCTGTCTTAACGCAAGTTGTTGTTGTTGTTAGGGGGGTTGGGATTCCCAGCTCCTCCCTCCCCCCACCTCCCCCTTCAGCCCACTAGGTTAAGGGGCCAATACTAAGACTTTTTAAAAAGTGATTTGGCCATCTATGGGGAATAGACTGCTTTCCTGAAATGGACCCTACCACCCCTCTGACTCTAGTAGGGTCTACTTGCGCCTTTCTGGAGGCTGGTACACCCACTGTGACTGAGTGCATATGCTAAATGGATGTGCCAGGTACCCTATGGACCAGGGAAGCTGGAAGGCCCAGTTTACAGAATCCCCACTCCCAGAGCAGCCCCCTCTGATGGAACTGGCCATACAACAGGCAGGACAGAGGACCTATTCTTTACGAGACCAAGCAAGAATCCCGAAATCAGGTTGGCACCCTGTGTATCTGGGCCATGGACTTTTCCCAAGCCATTCTGCTGGGCCCTTGCTGGAATTACAGGAGTCTAGTGGGATGGCCAAGGAAACTGGACCTTTCCATTTAAAAAAAGGATCGTTTTTCTGAAGAAACACTTTTTTCCAATATAGAATGGAGGTTTGAATGGAAAGTACTCCTTCATTTTAAATATAATTCATTTGTTACTAAGAAAAACAGCATTACACTGCTGGAAGTAGACATCATTCCATATATTGGTCCAGCACTCCGGTCCCCTCTAATATAATAGAAAAGGTTTTTCTGATGCATTTATCTATTAAAATGCCTACATCAGAAACCAATATATATTGTTTTCAGTAGACTTATCCCTGATGTCATTGAGACCAGTCTCAGCTCATGGTTATATAATGAGTTAATCAGTCAAAGGGATTAGTGGAAGATCGAATACACCAGCTTCCATTTAGTGTAGAATAATTTATCACACTGACATGAGTTATCAACTATGAAAATATTTGCTATGACTCAGAGGCTCAGTGCCACCAAACAATAGTTTTGTCTGCTTACCATGTATTTAACATCAAAAAAACACTTGTATTTTCCTTATAGAATCAAACAGCACAGAAAGAGGCCATTTGGCCCATCATGCCTGTGCCGGTTTTTTGAAAGAGCGATCCAATTAGTCCCACCCACCTGCTGGTTCCCCGTAGCCCCGCATAAATAATTTCAAATAAAGGTGGAGAGTAAATTGGGGAGTAATTCTGTTTGCTTTTGTAAATCTTTTAATACTGTATTATTTTTCTCCCATTGTTAAAATGCTGATATGTAGACAATAAAACCAGAGAGTGGTGAGGGGAAGGGAGGGAAAAAACTTGCTAAGGGCCCAATTGTTAATGCTGGGAATTTTAAACCTTTTACATTGGAATAGTTTGGGCTGTAATCAACTTGGAAACAAGTAGAAGTCTAGACATATTTACTGCTAGTTTAAGAAAGAAAGACTTGCATTTATATAGCGCTTTTCATGACCACCGGACGTCCCAAAGCCTTTTACAGCCAATGAAGTACTTTTGAAGTGTAGTCACAGTTGTAATTGTAGGGGGTTTTGGCATGTGTGCCCAGTCAGCTCTATCCCTGACCGTCCCTGAGCTGTTCGAATCGCTCCACATCCCCTGGGTTCTAGACACCGGACTTAGGTACAGGCGGCGATACAGAAAATCGAGTAGACAAGTGGTTTGGTGCAAGAAAACCAAAATGTTATTAAAAGGCTGAATAAAGCACAATACTACTGAGAATTACTGGTATAGTTACAGGCATAAAACAGTTAATACACTTATATGGGAATGGGGAACACACGGCACATCGAGGGAAACAAAAACATTAAAAATCCCCTTCTCCTTAATCCCACCCCCTATACCAAACTAGATTAAGCTATGAGGGGCCAGGAATACATGCTCACCAATTCAAAACCTGTTGCTTTAGATGGTGGGGTTTGAGGTCCGCTCTTCCTGTCCTTTGGGGTATCCCGTCGCCACATGGTCACAGGGCGCGGCGCTGAAGCTTTTTGTGCAAAGGGACACTCCCTTTTTCTCTGTTAATGTCTTCGTCGAGTACTTCGTCGCGATGGGCCTTCTTCTCCTTTGGGCAGTCGCCGACGGTATTGGTGCGGTCTGGGGTCGGTAGGCGGTCTTTACCATCTAATGATTTTGCTATCCATGCTTCGAACACCAGCTTATTCTTCAACTGGGCTATTACTGTCCATGTGACAAACGCCAGCTTATAACTAAGCCGTTTTGTCTAGATTTTTCCACCCATCCTTCGAACGCCAGCATATTCTTAAATTGGGGTTCTACTGTCCATACACATAACGCCAACTTATTCACCAAACGCTAGCTTATAACTAGGCATTTGGTTTCCCCAATGCATCTTTCGTTGCCCTTCTCTGCTCTTATCGGTTTACCGTAATTCTTCGTCTCGTCTCGTCTCATCTGCCCGTTTGTGGCCTGTGTGTCCTGTGTGGTTTCGAACTTGGGTCTCGTTCTCCTCCCGCGTTTGGGCCCTCGGCGTAGTAATGGGCGTCCTTGGTGTTGAGCGGCGCGGGGAGCGAGAAGAGAGCCCGCCACGAGGCCAGGGCACGAGAATGAGAACGAGCGGCAACAGGCCACAAGCCAAACAATAAGAGGGCAGAGCAAGCGTGCTTAGGGAGCGATCACTACCGATGGGCCTACAATTATACCTGATTCTTCATTCCTTATCTGCGTGCCAAATCAGGTCAGTCCTTTGTCTAACTTTTGGCGGGCTCGTTTAAACTGATTACAGCCATTTACTTTAACGACCCTGAAATGGTTGTCTCTGTGTTATAATGGTTTCGATGTCCTGGTTGTTGGTTATGTATGAGACTTAATCGGGTTTTCCTGACTTGATGGCTTCTGTGAGCTGTTACTGATTAAAATGCAAAAACCTAATGGCCTTGATTATAGGCCCATTCTAGCTTGATTTTTTTCAAGGCGAATGAATGCATATTCTGTGTTAACTTTGGCTGTCTGGCTCCAGAGTGTTTTCACAGATTCCTGCATTTTAAGTTTCGTCCCAGGCTTGCCTGTCTGCAGGGCCTTGCTTTTAAAATCCTGTCCTTTTGGTCACGAGGCTGCAGAAGCCATTTTGGGTACCCTGTCTTTTCATAACTTGTCCATGCAGGGTCCCTTTATCCATAACTTTGGGGAACGTGGGAATTTTGAGAACCCTACACTATGTAGGAAATGCGGCAGCCAACTTGCGCACAGCAAGCTCCCACAAACAGCAATGTGATAATGACCAGATAATCTGTTTTTGTTATGTTGATTGAGGGATAAATATGTGCCAGGATACCAGGGATAACCCTCTTCTTCATAATAGTGCCACGGGATGTTTTACATCCACCTGAGAGAGCAGACAGGGCCTCAGTTTAACCTCTCATCCGAAAGGCAGCACCTCTGACAGTGCAGCACTCCCTCAGCACTGCACTGGGAGTGCCAGAATACATTTTTGTGCTCAAGTCTCTGGAATGGGACTTGAACCCACAACATTTCTGACTCAGAGGCGAGAGGGCTACCAACAAATTTACCTCCAGAGTGTAGGGGGTGGTGATGTGGTGGTGTTTGGCATGTACGCCCAGTCAGTTATGCCCCTGACTGTTTATGAGCAGTTCGAATAGCTCCCACGCCCCTGGGTTCTAGACACCGGACTTAGGTACAGGTGGCGATACAGAAAAGACTTGAGTAGACAGGTGGTTTGGATGTAAGCAAAACTCAAGATTTTGTTAAACAGAAAAATAACAGTCTTATGAGAAGTTACTAGTGTAAAATTACAGGTGAATACAAATGACTATACTTATACAGGGAATGGGGAACACACGGCACATCGAGGGAAAACAACTATCTTAACAATCCCCTTATCCTTATCCCACCCGCTATACCTAACTAGATTAAGCTATGAGGGGCCAGAATTTATGCTCACCAATCAAAGATCTGCTGAACTCAAAACAGCGGTGGGGTTTGGGGTTCGCTCTTTATGCTCTCTGGAGCCTGCCGTCGTCACGTGGTCTCTGGGTGCTGCAAGGGCATTGTCCAGGCACGAGTACCCCAAAGTTAAAGTCTCTGCTTGGGTACTTTGCCTTGCAGGGATGATGGTTCCTCTTCCTCGGTCGGCAGTTGAAGTTTATATGAAGATAGTCACAGGTTAGCTGAGACTGAAGGCCCGATCATTCGAAGCTTGTCTTCAATCGTCTTCCCAATTCGTCTTCTCAATTCATCTCGCCTCCTCGCGTCCCGCCTCACCTGGCCTGGATTGTCTGTGTCCACCCGGGGCAATGCCGGGCGTTTCCTGATGGAGTGGGGAAAGGCACTGGCAGAGGCCAGGGGGTAAGCGCGGGACGGGGGAAGAGCAGCAGCCACGAGGGCGAGGAGCAAGAAGAGGCCAGAGAGAGAGATTGCTACCCGGGGCCTTCAATTATACTCCTACAGATGGCCCTTATCTGCACGCCAAATCAGGTTAGTTCTTTGTCTTAATCTTGGCGGGCTATTTTAAATAATGGTAGCAATCTACACGAGCACTACTTTTACCCAATTTTTCCCTTGATGTTTGTCAAGATGAAGAAAAGTATTTACTGAGCTGTCAATATAAATCAGTGACAGTGTAAAGTGGGATAATATTTATTTAATTGTATACCTGCGTCTCAGCACACCATACCGTCTAAAGGAGGGAGTCCTGTTTTCTGAGGGATGTAGTTGATTCTTCTGCTGTCACTTCAGTCTCACTTCATGAGTCTCTCAGCGATGGCCTCCGAAATCTAATTCTGCCTTGCTGTGTGGAACCGTAGCTCAATATTAAGTACATGAGGTACACCTGTCCTCAATAAAAAAACTGCAGCTCCATCTAACCAATAATACAATGCTGTTTAAAAGATGGTTTGTGAAAATTAGAGCCTATAGGATGAAAGGGAAAGTGATTGTGTGGGTAGAGAGACAACTGAAAGGCAGACAGCAAAGGGTTGTGATGAAGGGATGTTTCCTAGATTGGCAGTCAATAGCTAGTGGTGTACCTGAGTGATCAGTGCTGGGGCAACTTTTCTTTAAATAAATGTGGGTGTCACTAGCAAGGCCAATCTTTATTGCCCATTCCTTGATATATAACGGGATGGATTATTAAGCTACTTCAGAGGGCAGTTAACAGTCAACCATATTGGTGTGGGACAGGAGTCACATATAGGCCAGACTGTGTAATGACAACAGGTTCCCTTCCCTAAAGGACATTAGTGAACCTATTGGGTTTTAACAAAAATCCGATACCTTCATGGTCAAGATACTGAGGGGGCTCGACAAGGCAAATGCAGAGAGGATGTTTCCCCTCGTGGGGAAATCTAGAACGCGGGGGCAGAGTTTTAGAATAAAGGATCGCTCTTTTAGAACTGAGATGCGGAGGAATTTCTTCTCTCAGAGGGTCGTAAATCTGTGGAATTCTCTGCCCCAGAGAGCTGTGGAGGCTGGGTCATTAAATACATTTAAGTGGAGATAGACAAATTTTTGCAAGATAAGGGAGTGAAAGGTTATGGGGAAAAGGCAGGGCAGTGGCTTTGAGCCCAAAATCAGCCATGATCTTATTGAATGGCGGAGCAGGCTCGAGGGGCCAAGTGGCCTATTCCTGCTCCTATTTCTTATATCCTTATGTACTTATGGTCACATTTACTGACACCAGCTTTTTATTTCCAGATTTCATAAACTGAATTTAAAAAAATTCTGCTCTCTCCTTCTCACCCTCCTCCTCTTCCCCCAGTGTGTATATATAGAACTGGATTAAAAGAATGTATATCAATATTTTCTGATTTGAAGGTGGAATGAGTATTAAACTGCCGTGAAGAATGCTGGAGAGTATAGAAGGACAGAAGAAAGCAAAGGGAATGGGCAGATAAGTGGCAAATGCTGTTTAATATGGAAAGCTGTAAAGTAATATAAGGCAGTGCAGAAGCACAGGGATATAGATGTTCAGTGGATTGATAGGCAAGAAAAGTCATTAAGAAGGGATATGCAGTTATAGAATTTATTTCAAAAGGGATTGAATACAGAGGGCTTTTGGATTCTGCACAGAAATATGGTTAGGCTTTATCTGGAATACTGTGTGCCATTTTGTGCCCTTCACAATAGGAGTAATATAACTGTCACAGCAAAGCACAATGCAGATTTACCAGATGATGCCAATAATGAGGGATTTAAGGAAAGATTAGAACAATTAGGACTGCGTTCTCTAAAGCTGAGAAGATTGGGGGAGAATTTGGTAGTGTTATTTAAAATAATAAAATGAATAGATGAGGCGTTTCAAAGACAAGAGACCATGAGCTCAGGATAAGCACTCGAATTATAATAGGGAGGCCAGGAAAAAAATTCACTCCGAGTTATCAGAATGTGCAATGTTATGCCATGACTGGAGATTGATGCTAAATCAATCGCAACATTCAAAATGGAACTGGATAATTTGTTAAAGAAGAACATAAAAGGATATGGGAGAAAGCAGGAAAATGGGACTGTGTTAAATCAGCTACTAAGTGGTGCCTAAATTCAGCGCAGGTAAGAAATGTGAAGTGGCCTCCTCCTGTGCTAACATTTCTATGCTTCTACACTAGTACATTTGGAGGCAAAAGTTGTGACTCTGATAGTAATCAAGCACCATGCTCGCTGCCAGCATCTGTCAGAAAACTGCAGGCGAGCACGGTTTCAATGGACAAGAGATCATGGGCAGCGTGCCCTCAATTTTCTGATACATGCCGGTGGCAGATGAGTTAGCTCACCATTGCATTGGACTTGGAAAATTTGATTATACTTTAAACCTACAGCCTCAGTATAGTAAGGAATGCATGTGGCAAAATTCAGCCACATAAATTGCCGTCGCCTTGTTCTACGATGGATTGTACAAAGGAGCTGGCTAGGAAAGTTATGCACTTCAGAAATCAATCTCAACATTCCTTTTTTTAATATTCATCGCCCTCAACTGTGCACTGTAGGTACACTCAGGTATTCCTGGTCAGCTTCTAACTTGTCTATTGTCAGACGAAGTTCAATGAACTGCTCAACGTGTCAAATGTGGCTTTGCTGCTCAGATGAAAAGAGAATTCCTTCCTGAAACCCCATCCACCTCCTTCCGTTCTTCTACCACCCGCTCTTGAAACCCACATCTTTGACCAAGGCTTTGTTTACCTTTTCTGAAATCTCCTTCTTTGGCTTTCACACTCATTGTTTCTCTTTACACCTCTATGAAGCTTCTCGGGATGTTCTTAAACATTAAGGGCACTATAATAATGCAAGTTTATGTTGTGAAGCTCCCTCCCAAAAGCTCTCTGCCTCTCTACCTCTCTTTCCTCCTTTAAGACACTCCATAAAGCCTACCTCTTTGACCAAGCTTTTGGTCATCTGCCTTAATCTCTGCTTTTGTGGCCCGGTATCAAATTTTGTTTTATAATGCACCTGTGAAGTGCCTTTGGATGTTTTACTACGTTAAAGGCACTATATAAATGCAAGTTGTTGTTGTTGTAGAGGCATTTAAATTATGAAAGCCCAAGTTAATGAATCAAATACCTGCACATTCAAATGATTGAGAGAGTATTTGTTTTATGCAATAGGGCCATCAAACTTACAATCACTCTCTCTTCATTAGGGCAGTGTAATGATATTTGGCATATAGGGAAACTTGTTGTGTTGGTTCAGATTCTAAAGAAGCATATTTAACGGTGTGAACTGAGGATTTGTTACATTGTGTATTGGCAGCCTTGGCTCTGGTGGTAGCACTCTCTAGGTGGGAGGAGCTCGGAGTAGGCAGGTGCTGCAGGTTGCCTGATTGCTGCAGGAAGTTGGAATGAGCTTGTAAAAAGTTGGTGGGATTTTTTTCAGGTTTTAGGGGCTTTTTGGCCCATAAACAGCAGCCAGATGGCTGCTGAGGCGTCTAGAGTGCCGAGCCCCTCAGTGGACAGTGTTCCCAAGAATAATTTAATCAGGGGAGGAACTGTGGTTGGAAGGGAGAGAAAAAGGCCCAAAGATTTGGGCTGGGATCCTAGGAGGTTTGGAAAAGAAAACACGGTGGTGGATCAGTGCGAGGATAAGGAGATACATAGATACATAGATACATAGAAGATAGGAGCAGGAGTAGGCCATTCGGCCCTTCGAGCCTGCTCCGCCATTCAATGAGATCATGGCTGATCATCCAAATTCAGTACACGGTCCCTGCCTTCTCCCCATAACCCTTGATCGCTTTAGCCTTAAGAAATATATCCAACTCTTTCTTGAATATACTTAATGAACTGGCCTCCACCGCCCTCTGTGACAGAGAATTCCACAGGTTCACCACTCTCTGGGTGAAGAAATTCCTCCTCATTTCAGTCCTAAATGGCTTACCCCTTATCCTTAGACTATGACCCCTGGTTCTGGACTCCCCGGCCATCAGAAACATCCTTCCTGCATCTAGTCTGTCCAGGCCTGACAGAATTTTATAGGTTTCGATGAGATCCCCTCTCAATCTTCTAAACTCCAGTGAGTATAAGCCCAATCGATACAATCTCTCCTCGTACGTCATTCCTGCCATCCCAGGTATCAGCCTGGTGAATCTTCGCTGCGCTCCTTCCATGGCAAGAACGTCCTTCCTCAGGTAAGGCGACCAAAACTGCACACAATACTCAAGGTGTGGTCTCACCAAGGCCCTGTACAACTGCAGCAAGACATCCTTGTTCTTGTACTCGAACCCTCTTGCTACGAAGGCCAACATACCATTTGCCTTCTTAACCGCCTGCTGCACCTGCATGCTTACCTTCAGCGACTGGTGTACAAGAACACCCAGGTCTCTTTGCACTTCCCCTTCTCCCAATCTATTACCATTCAAATAATAATCTGCCTTCCTGTTTTTGCCACCAAAGTGGATAACCTCACATTTATCCACATTATAGTGCATTTGCCATGTTTCTGCCCAATCACCCAACCTGTCCAAATCGTGCTGGAGTTTCACGACATCCTCCTCACTGCATACCCTCCCCCCCAGATTTGTGTCGTCTGCAAATTTGGAGATATTACATCCAATTCCCTCGTCCAGATCATTAATATATATTGTGAACAGCTGGGGTCCTAGGACCGATCCTTGCGGTACCCCAATAGTCACTGCCTGCCACTTGGAAAATGACCCGTTTATTCCAACTCTTTGCTTTCTGTCCGCCAACCAGTTCTCTATCCAAGTCAATACCTTGCCCCCGATCCCATGTGCCTTAATTTTGCACGCTAATCTCTTATGCGGGACCTTATCGAAAGCCTTCTGAAAGTCCAAATACACCACATCCACTGGTTCTCCCTTATCTATTTTACCAGTTACATCCTCAAAAATTCCAGTAGATTAGCCAAGCATGATTTATCTTTTGTAAATCCATGTTGACTTTGTCCAATCCAGTCACTGCTTTCCAAGGGCTCTGCTATTACATCTTTTATAATGGACTCTAAGCATTTTCCCCACTACCGATGTCAAGTTTACCGGTCTATAATTCCCCGCCTTTTCTCTGCCACCTTTTTTGAATAGTGGGGTAACATTAGCTACCCGCCAATCCATGGGTACCGTTCCAGAGTCTATCGAGTTCTGGAAGATGGCCAGCAATGCATCTACTATTTCTAGGGCCACTTCCTTAAGTACCCTGGGATGTAGATTATCAGGCCCTGGGGATTTATCGGCCTTCAGTCCCATCAATTTTCCTAACACCATTTCCCTACAAATACTGATTTCTTTCAGTTCCACCCTTTCATCAGACCCTATGTTCTCCGGCATCTCTGGGAGGTTATTTGTGTCCTCCTTTGTGAAGACAGAACCAAAATATGTATTTAGTTGATCTGCCATTTCTTTGTTCCCCATTATAAATTCCCCCAATTCTGACTGCAAGGGACCTACGCTTGACTTCACCAATCTTTTTCTCTTCACATATCTATAAAAGCTTTTACAGTCAGTTTTTATGTTCTCTGCAAGCTTACTCTCATATTCTATTTTCCCTTTCTTAATTAATCCCTTTGTCCTCCTTTGTTGAATCCTAAACTGCTCCCAATCCTCAGGATTATTGCTTTTTCTGGCCAATTTATATGCCTCTCCTTGGACCTTATGCTATCCCTAATTTCCCTTGTTAGCCACGGTTGAGTAACCTTTTTTTTTTATGCCAAACTGGGATGAACAAATTCTGTAGTTCATCCATTCGGTCTTTGAATGTTTGCCATTGCCTATCCACCGTCAACCCTTTGAGTGCCATTCCCCAATCAATTCTACCCAACTCGCTCCTCAGACCATCATAGTTACCTTTATTTAAATTGAGGACCCTAGTCTCCGAGTCAACTACTTCATTCTCCATCTTAATGAAGAATTCGATCATATTATGATCGCTCCGACCCAAGGGGCCTCTTAAAACAAGATTGCTAATTAATCCTTTCTCGTTACATAATACCCAGTCTAAGATGGCCTGAACTCTGGTTGGTTCCTCGACATATTGGTCCAGGAAACCATCCCGTAAACACTCCAGGAATTCCTTCTCCACAGTATTGTTACTCATTTGGTTGGCCCAATCTATATGTAGATTAAAGTCACCCATGATGACTGTAGGGGGTTTCTCTTGCTCTTTCTGGTCTCCTGCCAGGCTTCGTGCAATAATTACCCTTGAGTGGTTCGACCCACTCCCCCCTACGGTTCTAGACCTTGGACTTAGGTGCAGAGAACAGTAGTGCAGAGAAAGAACTCAATAGACCAGGTTGAATAGCACGAAATGGATGCTTTTATTTTTAAACAGTTTGAAGCATTACAAAATACATATCATAGGCACAGATTAAAGTTACTACAATCATGCACAAATTTATGAACTTGACTCTATGGAAATGGGGAACACACGGCACATCGAAAAAGGAGAAACACACTACGATTTCCCTTAACTCCCTCCCCTATACCTAAACTAAGTTTCGACCTGGGGAACTTGGGATCATGCTCACCACTCTCGAAATCGCGAGAAAGGGGGGTTCGCAGCCTTTTTGGCACCGCTTTCCGTCGTCACGTGGATTTGGAAACTTCTGGCGCAGTCGATATTCTCTCCTCCCTCGAGGCGGTGGGGTAGACCCAGCCTCGATGAGCGCTCGTTAAGGTTGAGATCCACCAAGTCAATTTGGGTTCATGGAGCAGACCCAGATGCAGGCTATGCACTTGGGAGAATCTTGTGGCATCGATCGCCGGTTCTCCAGAGGGTTTCTTCTCCGTCGGCCTGGGTCGTCGATGATCTCCCGACCCCAGTACCCGGGCCACCCTCGTCGTCTTCTCGTCGTGGCCGAGCCTTGTTTGGCTGAACACCGACCACGTTGTCCTTTTACCGAAACCGTCCGTCTTTAAAAAGACGAAAACGTTTTCATCGATCTGCCGAAGTGGAAGAGGCGCCGATCCGGGCACCGTCCGCCCTTCGTTCGTTCCTCGTAGAAGAAAGTTCTTGAAGAAAATGGAAGCCTGAAGTCGCCCAACAAGAAAGCCGTGGCAGTGAAGAAGAAGTTGTTCAAGTAACCCGGAGTCCGAAGTTTTTTAGATGGACTTTCAATCCATAGTTATACTCTTTTGGGACAGTCTTATCTCCCGCCAAATCATAGTCCTGTCTTTGTATTAATTTTGGCGGGCAGAAATCTCTGCAGGGGCGCTTTGTCTTGTAACGGAGCCGGTGATAACTTAAACTGGCCTTCCTGGCCGATAATGTCTTTCAATGTCTTTTGCATTGTCACCGTGGCTCGGTTCGCATATTGATCGGTCCGGACATTTTCCTTGATGGCTGCTAATCGGTTTTTCCTTTGTACGATAAATGGGTATAAGTGTTTTTACATTGTCCGCCCATATCTTGATGGGCCCCATCCTGTACTTATAATCCATTGAATATGTATGCTGTTGCTCTGAGTTTCGGTTCCCAGAGATTGGCTTTCGTGGGCTCACTGTCTTCAATCCACAAGCCTGTCTGGCTTGCAGTAACAGAAATAAAATGGTTCATAAACTGATCACGGGGCCTGGCGGCCATTTTGTATGCCCTTTTATCAAAGGTTTTTCTGTGCAAGCTTACTTTGGTCAATAAACAGTCTTAATTTTATCCAGTTTTCTTGCGTGATTTTTGCTGAAAATTGCGAATCTTACAGGCCCCCCTGTGATACTGATAGCTTGCTTAAAGTATCAATAATCCTTGATGAGCAAATTTTCCCTGATTCCCCACATCCAAACATTCCTGGCACTTAACTATCTATGCCCCTCACGACACATGCAGTTCCCATTTCCGGAGAAAAATGAAAATGACCTCATGCACATTTGGAATCATAGACAGCAAATCTTAAACTATAACACCTTCACCTGTCAGATGGGCAGGGGTTGATACCCTTTTGCGCCATCTGCATGCATCTTTTATTAATCCAAAAAAACTTAAGAACAACTAATAACATGACAATACTTATTTCCTTATAACCCAAAACAATCAAAAAAAAAAAAAATTTTTTTAAATGGAGGGACGCTTAATCTTATACTAGCAGCTTAGAGTGGGGTATCTGCTTCCCCCATCTGCACATAGCGTTCTCTCCATTCTCCTGTGTTCTCGTGCCTCTGGAGGCGTTTGCCTCTTTTGCAATGCACGAAGAGCAAAAATATCACAATCAAAACCTGACATACTACTAGGATATGGGATGCTATTCTAATCCAGGCGGGGACCTCTATGTTGGTGAACAAGTCCCACCATGGTGGGATGGTTATATCCAATATGTCTTTTCCTATCTCTAAAGTCTTCTGCTCCAGTGTATAGAAATGTTTCTGCGAAACTATAACGGCTTTTAAAACCTTGGTGAGGTGTTCGGGAAGAGGGGGAATGACATAACCAAAATGCGCGACAAATCGTTGTAAGTCTGTGAAATTCTCTTTGATAGTGATGTGTACAGTGGAGGGCGCAGGAATGGGAACAATTCGTTGTTGTGCCACTTGAACCTCGGCCCTGGGTTTGAAACAGAAACTGCTATCACCGACCGAACACCACTCGTGTTGTCCATATCGGTACTGAGGCGCTGCAGTGGTGACGCAGTATGTCCCACCCCCGATATATGCTACCTGTGGGGGCACATGGTCCTCTGCCATTGCCTCCATGGTGCAATTCACCGGCTTCGCGCTAGCGGTTCTGAACCCGCACTGTGGTTTCAAAAAGGCATTCAAGTGCTGGGGACACAGGATGATGTGTGCCCCCCGGCTCCGACATCCCGAGAGGTCGGTGCCTGTCATCGTACGCTCCCATCTGATGACGTAAGGCGGGACCACTGCGTAACGAATGTGTGCGCCCCCCTGAATGACTCCAATGTTCTCTACTCTGTATACCGGGGCGGGCTTTGCTGCGGGATCCAACACCGGCATTCTTACTACTATTCCCATAATAGTGTGATTCGAATGTCCGCAGTCCACTGGAACTGGGTATGCTTCTGCGGCTAGTCTGAGCTGGCACGGGCTTAATGCATTCTCAAAAGGGTGGAGCGCTTGCAAGTGCTTGTTGCTGATCCAGGACGGGACCAAACCCTGTTTTAAATCCTCAAGATTACTGCGGCCCTCGCCCAATAACCACGCCCCGTACAGCACACAGGCCTCGTTTTGCGCAGCTTGATCGGACGCATTCCGATCCTCCTTAATGAGTGCATTTACCGTTCTTGCGTGTTTCTCCAGCTCAGCAATTATGTCCTTAAAGTGTAGTGTCATGGCCTGGTCCTCATGCAACTCAGAACCCACGACCTTGTTTTCGTCTGTCAATATGTTCCTTAACTGGGCTTTTAAACCGTTGATCTGTGTCTGCAGTTCCACGTTATCTAGAGCGTTGACAACAGATGTCCCGGTATTAAAAGCAGTGAATATGTCATTTACAGTACCCCTTCTTTGCCTCCCGACTCGATCCAAAACTTCTGGCGGTGTGGTGTATAATTTGTCTCTGTCGATGTCGGCAAAATCAAATTCGTAAAATTGTCTAAACATACTGGTTAACAGGACCTGGTATAATTGTTCCGTTTCTTTGGGACACCACTCCGGCAATCTTACCTCAGTGAGATTTAAAATCACTGAGGCCACCGCGTAGTGTACCCCTTGGTACAGCACCTGACCGGTGGGTACCAATACTAAACCGTTCCCGGGTCCCCTGGTGGTGGTTGGGCACCCTCCTTTCTGGGCTAGTGCTACCGGAAGCGTGGGCAGGGGCTTGCGTGGGCGGGTGATGAGTTCAGTGGCGTTCACCGGAATAGGGGAGTATGGGGCTCCGCACGCTCGAGTGCTAACATCCCATCTCATCCCCTTCCCTTCATCCTGCCACTGCCTCTGGAAGAAGATGGACACGCCCTTGGGGCAGACGCGTCTCGAACCCCACATACAGACATATATTCCCTCATCCGGTTCCCACCATTTGTCCCAACACACACGTAATTGTCCGTGAGTTCCCGTAATAGTCCGATGGGTATTATTACCCAGTCGCTCCCACTCGACCGTAGAGTTTCTCATGTCCTTTCCCAGCTTTCGTAGCCACCACCATCGCCTTGGTGGTACGTTCCCATTGCACACCAGACAAATCCTCTTTCCCACGGTGACGCTGACTCTGGGCGCTAGGATCCTCACTCGAGGGCACGTTAATGAAGTCTCTTGGTAGGCAAAACCGAAATTGCTGGAATATTCCGTAGAATTCGTTCCCAGCCAACCTGGCCATCTCCCTTGGTGGAAGTAGGTGGCGGTTTCCTCTACCTCTCGCTCCCCCGTCCCATCCGTTGCGATGGGGGCCGTGTCCCCGGAGCACCCGAAAATGATGACGTCCTTGGTGCGGCCTCGGTAGGCCCACCCGCACCCGATCGCCATGAACGCGACGACAATCCTTTCCATCGTATCCCAGGTTTCTGTAACCAACAAAATGATGTAGCCGGGCTCCCGATAGGTGCTGGCCTAAATTAATTGGACGCGCGGGTTCCTGGACCCCACTCCCTAACAAACACACATACCGGGCAGACTTCAAAATTGTACTCTTAACACCATATACTTTACATTCCTTAAACTATGACCCTAATTACCTATCTTAACTTATGTACAGCGCCGCCCTCCGTGGGGCGGCTTTCCGAATCCCTGTGAGGTCTGTCGTGTGCCACACCCTGCGGTGGGGCTGCATTGATCTTTGGCCTTGATCCCCCGCAGCCTGTCGCTGCTGAACGGGGATCATGTCTTCCTGGGGCTGCTTTAAACCGTGGTTGGGGAGGATGGGGAGAATCTGGCCAAAATTTTCTGGGCTGGGGCGCTCGAGCTGACCTACGAGGGGCTGCTTTGGGTTGGGCTCCCGGGGCCGATGGACCTGGGGTCGTGACTGTTACCGTCACAGCCTGTGGTTCCTCCACAGCTGCCGGCTCCAGCTCCCCTTCCTCAGGCTCCGCCCCCCCGGGGTCGGGATCTGTGGCTTCCGACTCCACCTCACCTGTCCCTACAGGTAACGAGTCTTCACCCCCACTCCCTACCTCCCCCAAGCTTGAGTCGAGGGCGGGACTGCCGTCCTCTGACTCTTCCTCCTCCGTGATTGGGTCTAAAGTGAGGTTGAGCTGTTCGGGCTCTCCCCTGCCTAAATCCCATTCAAAAGATGAGACCTCCCACTCCAATGGGATGGCCTCTCCCTTCACGCAGGCTACTGCTCCAGCCTGTGTGGTCTGTGACTCTGTTACAGGCTGAGGATCTTTGTTCTCAGACCTGGTCCCCTTTGGTGGCCCTGGTGTACCCGGTTTAAACAGTTTACACTGGTTGATGTGAAACCATTTGGTACGTCGGGGCGTCTTCACTGCATAAACCATGGGGCTGGCTTTGTCTACAATGCTGTATGGCCCCATGTACAGTGGTTCAAAACTCCCTACCCTGGCGTAGTTTCGGACCATGACCTGGTCCCCGACTACCCACTCTTGTTGTTTCCGAGGTTCCAACAACAGTTTATTTCCCTGGTGCTGTCTTCCCATGTTCCCAGCCGCCTGCCCATAAATCTGTCTCAGGCGCTCCAAGAGGGTTTGGGCGAATTTGTCCCGTTTCACCTCTCGGAGCTGGCCCTCAGTGAGCACCGGGGCTAGCACATGGGTGGGTGTTCGCATGATCCTTCCAGTCATTAACTCGTGCGGGGAATACCCCGTGCTTTTGGACTGGCTGGCTCGGATCCCCATGAGGACTAAAGGCAGGACCTCCGCCCATTTCTGGGGCGAGCCCATTGTCTCTTTCCTCAGCTTTTCCTTGAGGGTCCGATTCATACGCTCAACAATCCCGGATGACTGGGGATTGTATGCTACGTGCCACTTTCCCTCAATGCCCAAGAGCCTGAGGGCGTTCTGCATTACTTGACCGGTGAACTGACTCCCTTGGTCGGACTCTACAAAACGGGGGAGTCCCCACCGTGAGAACACTTCCCGAATCAAGATCTTAGCAGTACCCAGTGCCGTAGCTGTTCTGCACGGGAAGGCTTCTACCCATTTGGTGAACACATCTACCAGGACAAGGCAGTACTTATAGCCTCCCTGGGCGGCGGGCAGGGGCCCTATGTAGTCGACCTGAATCGACTGCCATGGTCCCTCTACCCTCCTGATGTGCCCCATGGGCACCTTCCTTTTGTGGGGGTCTGGGTTGTTAGCAGCACACACAAGACAGCTTGCGCAGAACTCGCGGACATCGTCCCGAAGTCCCGGCCACCATCCCGCCTGTTCCACCCGTTGCCAGGTGACCTCAGGTCCGGGGTGTCCCGCTCCTGGACCCTCGTGGGCCAATTGCAGGAATTCCCTTCGGTGCTGCTGCGGCACAACCCACTGCTCCTTTCGGAACAGCATACCTTCCTTGACTGTGAGGGCTGCCGTACTGTACGGACCTTCTACCTGTTTGCCCTCTGTGATGGCTTTTAGGACTGCTTTTAGGGCGGGATCCAGGGTTTGGACGGTCTTTAGGTCTGGGGGCGGTGTCACCCCTGTGTTCCCGGGAATTCCCTCCCTGCCTTGGATCGCCGCCACGGGTCCGGGTTCGTATGGGTCCCAGAGAATGCCGCTGCGGGCACCCTCCCTGGCTAGCGCATCCGCCTGCTGGTTGCCCTGACTGCGGGGTTCTGTAATGGAGTGAGCCTTCACCTTATGGATGAACACCTCTCCTTTCTCCCCCACAGCTGCTAGGATCTTCTCCAGCAAGGGCTTAACTGTTAAAGGCCGCCCGTCCGCGGAGGTGTACCCGCGTCGGGACCAGATGGCGAGGTACTCCGTACACGAATTGCACGTGAACATGCTGTCTGAGCAAATCGTGTATGGGGTTGGGAAAATCTCGGGGTGGGTAACCACGTACGCCACCGCGGACAGTTCAGCCTGCTGCGCGCTCATAGTGCTGGGGAGCTTAATTGCCAGGGCAATGTTTGCCGCAGGGTCATAAACTCCACACCCTGTGAGTCGCTTGCCGTCAGCTACAGTGCTAGAACCATCTACGTAGATCTCGCGGCCCGTGGGATGTATCCCGGCCCGTAAACCTATGTTAACTTCCCATACCCCTTCTACGGAACATTGATGGGCTGTCCCGGGATATGCCATATTGGCTGCGAGCCTTGGCGCGCAGAGGCCTTTAACTTTGAGATCCATCTGGGAAAGGAGGAGGGTCCAGCGCGCAATCCGAGCGCTGCTTACGGTCCCATCCTTAATCCTCCCGTCCAGAAGCATCTTCGTGGGGGTGTGATGGGTGAGGAGCGTAATGGGAGAGGTCCCTGTGAAGATCACTGATCTGTTCACAGCCCAATGCGTGGCCAGGAGATGCCGTTCGCAATTGGAGAAACTCCTCTCCACATCCGTGAGCACCCTGGAGGAATAAACTACTGGTCTTAGCTTGCCGTGCCGCTCTTGGAGCAGTACTGCGCTCAGGCTGTCCCCACTAGCGGCTACCTCCAGAAAGAACTCCTCTCCCCCATCTATGGCCCCTAGGGCTGGCGCGGTCTGCAGATCTCTTTTCAACTTCTCGAATGCTGCCTGGCACCCCTCGTCCCAAGACCACTCGACTCCCTTGTGTAAGAGTCGAAGTAGCGGGGCCGCTGTGGCAGCATAGTCCTCGATGAAATCTCTGCAGTACCCGGTCAATCCCAAAAAGGACCTTACACCCGTTACTGTGTTGGGAATCGGCAGATCTTGTATAGATTCCCGTCTGGCCTTATCTATGGCTCTTTCCCCAGCGCGGATGGCCAGACCCAGGAATTTAACTTCCTGCTGGCCGATCTGGGCTTTCTTTGGGTTTACTTTGAAACCCTTCCTTTCTAACAGTTCCAACAATTCGGCTAACAGTGGGCCGTGCTGCTCCCTTGTATCTGTGAACAGGAGTAAGTCGTCCACATACTGCACTATCTGGTTGGGCTGGCTGAACTCTTTCAAACTCCCCGCCATACACTGATGGAAAATGCTGGGGCTGTTGTGAAAACCCTGTGGTAAGCAGTTCCAGGTGTACTGTTGCCCTTTGAAAGTAAAGGCAAACTTGTACTGGTCCTCCCGCCGCAGCGGAATGGACCAAAAACCGTTCAAGATGTCCAGCACCGTGAATGTGGTCGCCGATGCTGGAATACTCCCTATTAAGTCTGCAACTGCTGCTACCGTGGGCGCGCAGGCTGGGATATTACTATTGAGGACTCTATAGTCCACCGTGGCTCTCCACGAATTGTCCGGTTTCTTTACCGGCCATAATGGGGAGTTCACGTGGGTGGCTATCGTCCTCAATACGCCCTGCTGTACCAATGAAGATATTGCTGTCTCCATGTCGGGTTCTGCCTCCTTGGGGAAATTATACTGCTTTTGGGGTCGGATCATGGGGTCCCCGTCTACGCTGACTTCGAACCCAGTGACTCTCCCGCAGTCGTGCTTGTGGGTGGCGAACGCGGTCAGATTTTCTGACACACGCGCCTGCAAGTCCGTTGGGACGTTTGTTATCATGAGCTCGAGATCGTAACCTCCTGATGGCTTCATAGTGCACAGGGCCCCCTTTTCTTCCTTCCCCGGGATTACGACTACCTTACCTAAACCGCCCTCGGCTCCCCAGAGACAGTGATTTCTCAGGTCCACGAGGATCCCGTGTTCCACCAAGAAATCAGCCCCGAGGATGCCTTTCCCCCCCCCCTCTTTCCACTTCAATAGGATGCACGTCCATGTGGTGTGGAGCGCTCCCAACTGAATGGAGAGCGGGAGGGAGTGCGCGCCAGCCTGTGCTCTACCCGTGAAACCCGCTACTAAATATGGAGCCTGGGCGGACAGAGGTGAGGCAAAAGGTTTGTCCGTGTGGATCAAGGTACACGAAGCTCCCGTATCCAACAGGTAACTACCCCTTTGTTTCTCCACCTCCATCTCCACCACAGGTCTTCTCCAAGCGTCATAGCGGAGCGGACACAAGTAGATGGGCTGCGCGGGCGTCAGTCATTTAGGTGTTTCGGCTGGGGTCTCGGGGGCGATAGGGCTGTTAGCAACCGCTACCTTCCCCTGCCAGGTCATCAGAGACCGCATAGTCTCCAAGACTGACTCGATCGCAGCGGGGTCCACAACCGCACCACCCCCTTCATTCGGGGCAAAAGCTACGGTTGGGTTCTGGACTGGTGTTGGGGCAGCGGCCTGCACTTGTGGTTGTGCTTGTGTTGGGGAAACTCTCGGGCCATTGGCGACTCGGGCTTGGGCTCGATCTTGGGCTGCAGCGAACTCTCTCTCCCTCTTATCCTTCCAAGGATTCCTACAGTCCTTGCGCCAATGACCCTCCTTCCCACACCCGTAACAACTGCTATTTGCTTGGGGATGGCGATTTCCCTCCTGACGCCATTCCTTTTTAGCAGAGGCTGCGGGTCTCACCTCATGCACCTTTCCTTTCACAACAGGCGTTTTCTTGCCCTTGTTGTTTCTATAACTGATCGTGAGCTGATCTAGTACTACTTCCTCCGTGGAGCGGGCGTTAGTGGGGTCAAACCATGCTTTGGCCTGTTCCTTCACTACTGGCAGGCAACCTGCTACCAGGCACCGAAGCCAGTGAGCCCTTTGTTCGCCATCCAGCCCGGCCCGGGCCGGCCCGCCCGGGCAGCTGTGCCGATACACTGGCCACAACCTGTCGGCGAAAACCCGTGGGGGTTCTCCCTCTAGCTGCACTGTCTTTTCTAAACGGAGGAACGGAGTTCCGTCCCCCTCTCCCATGATCTCCAGAATCTCATCCCGTAGCAACTCATAGTCCCTGTGCCCTCTCTTGCTCTCGTCAGGGAGACACTGGAGGAGCGAACTGTCCAGGGAGAACAGCAGCATTTTAGACTGTTCAACCCCGTCGCAGTCATTGACTGCTGCGGTCTGCTCCACGTCCCTGAAATGCACGGAGGGATCTCCTGACTCGGAGAGTTTTGGGATGTGACTTATCATCTCTCTTAGCTGTCGTGCGCTATGAGGCATTATGATCTGACTCTCAAGGGGTCCGTCATCGCCATTTTCTTCATTTGGACCGATCCTCCGGTGTCTCGTTGGACACATTGGCGCCGACCCCGACTCTACTGTCTGGGGTTGCTCTACCTCAGGGCTCTTTTCCTCTACCGTCTCCGTCTCCTGTCCCGGAGTCCAAGACTCCTCATAGGCAGGAGGCGCAGAAGGTTCGGGGGTTGGTACCCCAACTGCCTCTTGTGGAATCGGTCTTTTGGATTCCTTGGCTAGCAACAGCTGACTCGCTGGTGGATTTATGAGACACACCAACCCGTTTGCCTTCGCTAGGGCCTTTCTCAGGTCCTCTAGCTCCCGGCGGCAAGTGCTGTGGTCGGTGTTCTCAGATCTATCCTCCATGGCCATTTTATATGCTGCCCTGGCTCCCAGGAGCTTTTCCTCTTGGGCATCTACTTGTTTGGCTAGACGGGAACACCTCTCTCTCATTCTACCTTCACTGGCCTTGGCCTCCACGACCTGACATTTTAAATATTCTACCCGGGTTTCGTGGCAGCGAATTACAGAGCGGCGTTCCTGGTTCAGCGCGTCAAGCGATTCAATCAGTTTTTGACCTCCCGCAACCTTTTCCTCCACGCCTTTAAGCAAGCCGTTGATCTGGACTGTCTATGCTGCAACTACCTGGTCCAAAAGCTGGACTTGCTTCTTGTAGCACATCAGCCAGACCGCCTTTTCTACAGATTTCTTATGCTCTCTACCCGCTGTCCACTTGATGGCTGCGTCTAGCGGGCGCCTATCCCTTAGTAGATCAGATATCCATTGTTTTGTGAGGTTGACTTTTCCGAAAACATAATCTGCTATTCTTTCATCCATCACATTTCGTCTATTCAGATCTTGATCTAACACACTACTTTCCTGCTGCCAAGGTCCTGCCGCGGTCGCCATTTCTGTAGGGGGTTTCTCTTGCTCTTTCTGGTCTCCTGCCAGGCTTCGTGCAATAATTACCCTTGAGTGGTTCGACCCACTCCCCCCTACGGTTCTAGACCTTGGACTTAGGTGCAGAGAACAGTAGTGCAGAGAAAGAACTCAATAGACCAGGTTGAATAGCACGAAATGGATGCTTTTATTTTTAAACAGTTTGAAGCATTACAAAATACATATCATAGGCACAGATTAAAGTTACTACAATCATGCACAAATTTATGAACTTGACTCTATGGAAATGGGGAACACACGGCACATCGAAAAAGGGGAAACACATTACGATTTCCCTTAACTCCCTCCCCTATACCTAAACTAAGTTTCGACCTGGGGAACTTGGGATCATGCTCACCACTCTCGAAATCGCGAGAAAGGGGGGTTCGCAGCCTTTTTGGCACCGCTTTCCGTCGTCACGTGGATTTGGAAACTTCTGGCGCAGTCGATATTCTCTCCTCCCTCGAGGCGGTGGGGTAGACCCAGCCTCGATGAGCGCTCGTTAAGGTTGAGATCCACCAAGTCAATTTGGGTTCATGGAGCAGACCCAGATGCAGGCTATGCACTTGGGAGAATCTTGTGGCATCGATCGCCGGTTCTCCAGAGGGTTTCTTCTCCGTCGGCCTGGGTCGTCGATGATCTCCCGACCCCAGTACCCGGGCCACCCTCGTCGTCTTCTCGTCGTGGCCGAGCCTTGTTTGGCTGAACACCGACCACGTTGTCCTTTTACCGAAACCGTCCGTCTTTAAAAAGACGAAAACGTTTTCATCGATCTGCCGAAGTGGAAGAGGCGCCGATCCGGGCACCGTCCGCCCTTCGTTCGTTCCTCGTAGAAGAAAGTTCTTGAAGAAAATGGAAGCCTGAAGTCGCCCAACAAGAAAGCCGTGGCAGTGAAGAAGAAGTTGTTCAAGTAACCCGGAGTCCGAAGTTTTTTAGATGGACTTTCAATCCATAGTTATACTCTTTTGGGACAGTCTTATCTCCCGCCAAATCATAGTCCTGTCTTTGTATTAATTTTGGCGGGCAGAAATCTCTGCAGGGGCGCTTTGTCTTGTAACGGAGCCGGTGATAACTTAAACTGGCCTTCCTGGCCGATAATGTCTTTCAATGTCTTTTGCATTGTCACCGTGGCTCGGTTCGCATATTGATCGGTCCGGACATTTTCCTTGATGGCTGCTAATCGGTTTTTCCTTTGTACGATAAATGGGTATAAGTGTTTTTACATTGTCCGCCCATATCTTGATGGGCCCCATCCTGTACTTATAATCCATTGAATATGTATGCTGTTGCTCTGAGTTTCGGTTCCCAGAGATTGGCTTTCGTGGGCTCACTGTCTTCAATCCACAAGCCTGTCTGGCTTACAGTAACAGAAATAAAATGGTTCATAAACTGATCACGGGGCCTGGCGGCCATTTTGTATGCCCTTTTATCAAAGGTTTTTCTGTGCAAGCTTACTTTGGTCAATAAACAGTCTTAATTTTATCCAGTTTTCTTGCGTGATTTTTGCTGAAAATTGCGAATCTTACAATGACTGCTGTGCCCTTATTGCACACTTCTTTAATTTCTCTTTTAATGCCATCCCCAACCTCCGCCTTACTGTTTGGAGGTCTATAAACCACTCCCACTAACGTTTTTTTCCCCTTCGTATTTCTCAATTCTACCCATACAGATTCCACCTCATCAGAGCTAATATCCTTCATTACAATTGTGTTAATCCCTTCTTTAACCAGTAATGCTACCCCACCTCCCTTTCCTTTTTGCCTATCTTTCCTGAATATCGAATACCCCTGGATGTTGAGTTCCCAGTCCTGGCCTTCCTTGAGCCACGTTTCCGTAATCCCAACCAAATCGTATTTGTTAACTTCTATTTGCGCAGCCAATTCATCCACCTTATTACAAATGCTCCTCACATTAGGACACAAAGCCTTCAGGCTTGTTTTTTTAATGCTCTTAGACCTATTAGAATTATTATTTACTGTGGCCATGTTTGATTTAAACCGTTGATTTCTCTGACTGCCACTTTTGTTTTTCTCCTTCCTATCTTTTGCTTTTATCCTTGTTTCCCTTTCCTCTGTCTCCCTGCTCAGGTTCCCAACCCCCTGCCATTTTAGTTTAAACCCTCCCCCACAGCACTAGCAAACACTCCCCCTAGGACATTGGTTCCAGCCCTGCCCGGGTGCAAACCGTCCAGTTTGAACTGGTCCCACCTCCCCCAGAACCGGTTCCAATGTGTCACAGGGCCGTGCATTCACGGGGCCGTCTTGCTAGGGTTTCGGTAGTGGTGGACCCAAGTGCAGGAAACCTATCCAAGGACTCGAGACCAGGTAGAACTTGAAAGATGCTTCACTTGATACTTGAAAACACAGACATGGTAACACTCGAAAGGGGATTCACTTGAGACTCGAAAACACAGAGAAACTTGAGAACGCCAGAGACACAGCAAGAGCTGTTACTTGCAGGCAGGCAAACCCAGGACTGAGCAAAGAGGACAGGAAACAGGAAGCTTAAATACAGGCCAGAGTGGTCACGTGACATAATCAATCAAATGAGACAGGAGACAAATACATTAACAAGACACAGGTGAGGCCAGAGGCATAGAGGACAAGGACAAAACCGAACAACTTTATTAAGTAGCCTAATTACTCTGATGAGATCAATTACTCGAGAAACAGGTGAGGAGAGGGGCCCAAAGGCACGGCAGCAGTGCACCGAAGCCTCAAAAACCGCCCTCAGGCGGAGAGCAGAGGAAAGTGCCGCTGAAGCCGTTACAGTACCCCACCCCTTTTAGGGACGGCACCTGACGTCCCATAAACCTAAGATGATCACAATTTTATTTTTTTTTATTTTTTTTTTATACTTTATTTTTAGCGAGACTCGAGAATTAAACACAAAAAAACACAGTGGGAGCTCGGGAGCGCTCGAGAGTTTAACAGCACAAAACACAGCAAAAGCCCAAATATTTGCCCAAGATAACTTGAGAGTTTATCTTGTCCAGGAGAGCTCGAAAGTTATCTTGTCCAGGAGAACTTGAGAGGTTATACGATCCAGAAGAACTCGAGAGTTTAACTTGTCCAGGAGAGCTTGAGAGTTTATCTTGTCCAGGAGAGCTCAAAAGTTTAATTTGTCCAGGTGAACTCGAAAATTAAACTTGTCCAAACCAGGAGGGTAGCAAACACAGTGGGGGTCCTCTTCCTAGGAGACTCGAAAAATATACACAAAAACACAGGGGGGAGTCCTCTCCCTGGGAGACCAAACATTTGCCCAAGAGTGCTCGAGAGTTTAACACAACGAAGGCCCAGGAAGCTTGAGAGTTGACTTGAGAATTTAACACAGTAGAAGGATGTGATCGCGTTGGAGAGGGTGCAGAGGAGGTTCACCAGGATGTTACCGGGGCTGGAGCGCTTCAGCTATGAAGAGAGACTGGGCAGATTGGGTTTGTTTTCCTTGGAGCAGAGGAGGCTGAGGGGGGACGTGATTGAGGTGTACAAAATTATGAGGGGCATAGATAGGATGGATGCTGAGGAGCTTTTTCCCTTAGTAGAGGGGTCAATAACTAGGGGGCATAGATTCAAGGTAAAGGGCGGGAGGTTTAGAGGGGATTTGAGAAAGAGCTTTTTCACCCAGAGGGTGGTTGGAGTCTGGAACTCACTGCCTGAAAGGGTTGTGGAGGCAGGAACCCTCACAACATTTAAGAAGCATTTGGATGAGCACTTGAAATGCCATAGCATACAAGACTACGGACCAAATGCTGGAATATGGGATTAGATCAGACAGGGCTTGATGGCCGGCACGGACACGATAGGCCGAAGGGCCTCTATCCGTGCTGTATAACTCTATGACTCTATGACTCTAAGCCCAGGAAGCTTGAAAGTTAACTAGAAAGTTAGCACAATGAAAGTCCAGGAAATTTGAAAGTTCACTTGTAATTTTAACACAATGAAGGCCCAGGAGACTTGAGAGTTCACAGAATCACAGAAATCACAGAAACCCCACAGTGCAGATAGAGGCCATTTCGGCCCATCGAGCCTGCAGCGACACATAGCCCACCTAATCCCCGTAACCCTTACACCAACACATATCCCACCCTGTCCCCGTAACCCCACGTATTTAATCCCCCTAACACTAAGGGTCAATTTATCATAGCCAATCAACCTAACCCGCACATCTTTGGACTGTGGGAGGAAACCGGAGCACCCGGAGGAAACCCACGCAAACACGGGGAGAATGTGCAAACTCCACACAGACAGTCGCCCGAGGCCGGATTCGAACCCAGGTCCCTGGCGCTGTGAACAGTGCCTCACTTGGGGGTCTACACAGTAGAGGCCCAGGAAGCTTGAGAGTTGACTTGAAAATATAACACAACGAAGGCCCAGGAAACTTGGAAGTTAACTAACGAGTTAACACAACGAAGGCCCAGAAGACTTGAAAGTTGACTTGAGAATTTAACACAGTAGAGGGCCAGGAAGCTTGAGAGTTAAACACAATGAAGGTCCAGTAGACTTGAAAGTTCACTCGAAAATTTTAACACTATGAAGGCCCAGGAACTTGAAAGTTGACTTGAAAGTTTAACACAACGGGAGGCCAGGAAACTTGAAAGTTGACTTGAAAATCTAACACTATGAAGGCCAACAGGAGGCCTGAGAGTTCACTTGGGGGGTCTAACACAGTAGAGGCCCAGGAAGCTTGGCAGTTAACTAGAAAGTTAACACAATGAAAGTCCAGGAAACTTGAAAGTTCACTCGAAAATTTAACACAGGAGACTTGAAAGTTCACTTGAAAATTTAACACAGTGGGGGTCTTCTTCCTAGGAGACTCAAAAATTAAACATAAAGACACAGCAGGGAGTCTTCTTCCTAGGAGACCAAATATTGCCCAAGAGAGCTCGAAAATTAACTCGAGAGTTTTCAAACCTTGGCTGGTTGGTCTCTGCTGGGTCCATGTATGGCTCAGTCCTACTGTCAAGGGGCCGTGCATTCACGGGGCCGTTTTGCTAGGGTTTCGGTAGTTGTGGACCCAAGTGCAGGAAACCTATCCAAGGACTCGAGACCAGGTAGAACTTGAAAGATGCTTCACTTGATACTCGAAAACACAGAGACATGGTAACACTCGAAAGGAGATTCACTTGAGACTCGAAAACACAGAGAAACTCGAGAACGCCAGAGACACAGCAAGAGCTGTTACTTGCAGGCAGGCAAACCCAGGACTGAGCAAAGAGGACAGGAAACAGGAAGCTTAAATACAGGCCAGAGTGGTCACGTGAAATAATAAATCAAATGAGACAGGAGACAAATACATTAACAAGACACAGGTGAGGCCAGAGGCATAGAGGACAAGGACAAAACCGAACAACTTTATTAACTAGCCTACTTACTCTGATGAGATCAATTACTCGAGAAACAGGTGAGGAGAGGGGCCCAGAAGCACGGCAGCAGCGCACCGAAGCCTCAAAAACCGCCCTCAGGCGGCGAGCAGAGGAAAGTGCCGCTGAAGCCATTACACAATGTCCCAGGAACTTGAATCCCTCCCCCTGGCACCATTCCTCCAGCCGCGTATTCATCTGAAGTATCCTTCTATTTCTACTCTGACTAGCACGTGGCACTGGTAGCAATCCTGAGATTACTACCTTTGAGGTCCTGTTTTTTAATTTATCTCCTAACTCCCTATACGCCACTTTTAGGACCTCATCCCGCTTTTTACCTATATCATTGGTGCCTATATGCACCACGACAACTGGCTGTTCACCCTCCCCTTCCAAGATGTTCTGGAGTCGCTCGGAGACATCCTTGACCCTTGCACCAGGGAGGCAACACACCATCCTGGATTCTCATTTGCGGCCACAGAAATGCCTATCTATTCCCCTTACAATTGAATCCCCTATTACTATAGCCCTACCCCTCTTTTTCCTCCCATTCTGTGCAGCAGAGCCACCCCTGGTGCCAGGAAGTTGGCTGCTGCTGCCTTCCTCTGATAAGCCAGCCCCCCCAACAGTACTCAAAGTGGTGTATCTGTTGGAGAGGGGGATGGCCACAGGGGACCCCTGCACTACCTGCCTGCACCTAGTACTCTGCCTGTTGGTCACCCATTCCCTTTCTTCCTGTCCAACCTCTATCTGCGGTGTGTCCAACTCCGTAAATGTGCTATTCACGTTGTCCTGAGCATCGTGAACACTCCAGTATGTATCCAATCGCAGCTCCAGCGCCACAATGCGGTCTGTCAGTAGCTGCAGCTGGACATACTTCCTGCACATGTAGTTGTCAGGGACACAGGAAGTGTCCCTGAGTTCCCACATATCGCAGGAGGAGCAGATCACGGGGCCGGCTGTCCTGCCATGACTTACCCTTTAATTAATTGAATTTAAATTAAATCAATCAATCCCACTAATTACACTACAGTTAACTGGTTTACCAACAGCCCCTGCTACACCAGAGAGACCTTAGAAACTATAAACCAGAGTTAAAGTTTAAAAAAAAGAGAAATACTCACCAACCAATCACTTACCTGCTTCCTGGTGACGTCACACTTTGATTACTTTTTACCTCTCTCCCCTGCTGTTGAACTGGTCGGGCTGCTCCTCACTCACTGCCGCCGATTTGAACTGCCGCCGATGCTGTGTTCCCACACAGGCCCGCTCTGGTCGGGCTGCTCCTGACTCACTGCCACCGGTTTGAACTGCCGCCGATGCTGTGTTCCCACACAGGCCCGCTCTAGTCGGGCTGCTCCTGACTCACTACCACCGGTTTGAACTGCCGCCGATGCTGTGTTCCCACACAGGCCCGCTCTAGTCGGGCTGCTCCTGACTCACTGCCACCGGTTTGAACTGCCGCCGATGCTGTGTTCCCACACAGGCCCGCTCTAGTCGGGCTGCTCCTGACTCACTGCCACCGGTTTGAACTGCCACCGATGCTGTGTTCCCACACAGGCCCGCTCTAGTGCTTGGGATATTATCCAAGCGGTACATGAGGACTGTGGCGAGGGAAGCTGCTTTGCCTGCTGACCAAAACTGAATGTTGGATTCAAGGTGACGGTCAGTGGCCGAGAGGAGGTGGAAAGACTCTTACTCAGTTTGAAGGTTGGTGATAAGTTCTTGGAGGTATCTTTGCTATATTCGGAAGAGGTGGTGGTCTCATTCTTAAACTTGCTGGTTTATTTTGAGGACGATGAGCTAATCATAAAGTTGGAGTCGTGGGACATAAAATTTGCTCGGCAATAAAGCAGAGATACTATCCAGGAACACGGGTAGCAGATGAAACCTGTTACATAAAGGTGTGGTTCCCAGAGGGGGGTGAAGTCATTACCGTACAGCATGAAATTTGAGACAATGGAAGGAGTGCAGTACTTCCGAGTACTGCATGATAACCAAGTGAAGGTCTGTTATTATTGTCTTGGACACAACCATCTTATAAGAAACTGTTCGGACTGGTATTGTGATAATTGCGGTGAGTCTGGGCACATTTCTCGGAGCTGCAAGGCGTAGAGCTGTGGGGTGTGTCACAAAGGCCCCACCCGCTGTGAGTGTGAGGCAGAAGGAAGCTCTATAAGTGATGAGGAGATGGAAAAAGGATCAGAAGGTGTGAGTGGAACGGCCGGAGGAGCGGAGCAGTCGGAGGACACAGCTGGTGAATTGAAGGAGAAAAGAGCACAGGAAGAGGCAGAAAATTGTGGAGCAGAGAACAGAATGGAGATGGTGGAAACCACACCAAGTACAGTGGAAAAGGACAAAGACGGCGGAGGGCAGCACGGATCGAGGGCAGAGTCGAGCCATAATATGGTTCAGCTCTCCCTAAAGAATCTGGTGTTCGCGGGGGGAGAGGAGGTGGGAGCGAGGTGCGTGGTAAATGTAAGTACTTTAAAGAAAGATGGGGATTCAGATATCTCGGTGAGCAGGAGGGGGCAAGACAAGGAGATGGTGCAAGAAGCAGGAGCCTTAAAGGGGCAGCAGGACGGGAGCGGCGAGACAAAGACGCCAGAAGGCAGCAATATAGGTGCGCCATTGTCCCAGAAGGCAGCAATATAGGTGCGCCATTGTCCCAGAGAGAGAAGGATCAGGGAGCAAGGGTCAGCGGTGGAGATGAGGACGAAGGGAGTGGCACTGTTGGAGAAACCGCGATAGCAAGAAGGCTCTCTATGGGAGATGATGTATCTGACGGGGAACAGGATTATGTATCTGACAGGGAGCAGGAACAGAAGGTTACAGAAGAGCTTGAGAATGAGGAATCAGAGGGGGACAGAGACATGGAAGTGGGGGGTGGGGTGGCATCATGTGGAAAGGGAAAGGTTAGTGAGGGGTAGAAGGAGGGGGAAGGGGCAGCTTCTTGGCCCAAACTTAATGCAAGGAAGAGGCTGAAACAGCAGGGAAGGTTCAAACAGGAGGTGAAAAAGAGCCAGAGGCTGCAGGAAAAAGCAACAGCTGACCGAAAAGTTGGGAAGGAGCATGAGAGGAGGGAAGGGCCAGAGATTAAATGATGTGAAGATTATCAGGCATACTTCCTGACATGAATCAGTCATTCATGAAAGAAAGTCTTATGAAATAATACTGAGTGGCCTACGGGTGGCGCTGTCCAGGGAGAGCATAAATACTCGGGCACGGGCCCAGCCTGCGCAGGACATTCTTAATAGGAACTAGTGAAGGACACAACTAGACCTCCATGTTGTAAAACAGTTGATTAAAGCTTTGTTTAACGCTTAGACCAAGTGCCTAGTAGTTTTCTTACATCACTTCCCTTATTCGGAGCCATGATTACATTGGTCTCGATTAATGTGAATGGACTGAGGGGTGAGAAGAAATTGCAGCAGTTTTTGCAGTGTTTTAATGGCACTGACTTGTGTCTGCAAGAAACCTTTTGGGATGAGGATATTCTAGAAAGAGTTCAGAAGGTTTGGAAGAGAGAGGTGTTTGCAAGTTGTGCAAACAATAACCGTAGAGGGGTGGCTGTTTTGGTGAGTCCATCCATAAAAGAGAACGTTGCCTTGGTGGACAAGGACACTGAGGGGAGATTTTCACAGCTAAGGGTAAAAATGGAGGAATTTAATTGCGATCTCTTTAATATCTATGCACCGAACGACCATTGCAAGCGTCACAAGTTTTTTCGGGGGTTATTCACTGAAATGGCAGAGGTGGAAAATCCTTGTATAGTGGGGGATTTTAATGTATTTTTAATCTCGGATGGACATTTCAGCCCAGATGACCTTTAAGGATGATAACTCCAGAGGAATGATTGTGAAAATGATGGCAAATTTAAATTTGAGAGACTTATGGAGGGACCAGAACCCCATAAAAAGGGAGTTCTCCAGATCAGGTTGGGTGGGTGATGTTTTAAAACAGAGCCGAATAGATTTTGTGTTAATGCGGGAAGGGTTAAGTTCTGAGGTGATGGAGATTTATTATAAGAAAGTATTTTTTAGTGACCACTCGGCTTTGGTTCTTAGAATTAGGAACAGCACAGTTTAGATCAGTTCAGGGGTGTTGATTTTAAACATCCAATACCTGAAAGAAATTGCTTGTAAAGAAGGGATTTTAAATATAATAAAGAATGCTCAGAAGGAACCTTTGTTCTTGAAAGAAAGAAGAGTTTGGTGGGACAATTTCAAATATGAGATAAAAGTTTTTTCGGTACGTTATGGGAAAAAGAGGGCGGCAGCTAACCGGCGTCGAGAAGAGAATATAAACAAAAGGTTTACGGATGTCTGCAAAGCAGTTGACAGAGGGGTTAAGGGAGCTGAATCTAAGTTCCGGGTGTTAAAGGAAGAGTGGGAATTATTGCAAGCTGAAAAATGCAAGGGGGCCATTCTCTGTGCAAAGGCTAAAGATGCATTGGAGGACGAAAGGTGCACTAAATATTTTCTCGAGCAAGAGACGCTGCGACATAGATTATCATTAATTGGAGAGCTGAAGGTTGGAGAGAAGATCATTAATGAAAGTGGGGAGATTTTAGAGGCAGCTAGCAGCTTTTATCAAGAGTTATATACAAAAGAAGACATTTCCAATTTGGTGATGGAGAAGGTTAGTGCTTTTATTGAAGAGGGTTGAAAGGAGGATGAGAGAAGTATGTGTGACAAAGAAGTAGGATTAGCGGAAATAAAAGTAGCAATAAGTGGAATGAAGGGTGGGGGTGGGGGGGGGTGTGGAATGCCTAGGGTCCAATGGACTAAGTGCAGAATTTTATAAAGAATTTTTTGAGATTTCAAGTCCATTGCTCTTAGACATGTTTAAGGAAATTAAAATTGAGGGAAGCCTGGCCCAATCTATGAGCAGAGTTGTCATAAGCTTAGCTTATATAAAAATAAAGGGGATAGAAGAGATCTGAAGAATTGGAGGCCCATCGCATTATTAAACGTGGATTATAAGATCTCGGCGTGGGTTATGGCAAATCATATGAAAGAGGTGTTGCCGCAAATAGTTTTGCCCTCTCAGTCCTATGGAATCATAGGCCGGGACATCGCAGACTCTCTGGTCTCAATCCGAGATGCGATAGAGCTCATGGAAGAGAGTGGAAGGGAGGCTTATGTATTAAAGATAGATCAAGAGAAAGCCTTTGATAGGGTCTCTCATGAGTTTTTATTGAAGGTTTTGGAAGCATTTGGTTTCGGGGAAAATTTCATTGAGTGGATAAGGATTTTTTATTCAAATATATTTAGCTGTGTTAAATGTAATGGTTTTTTTATCCAAGTATTTTCCGACACAGAGGTCATTGAGGCAGGGTTGTCCCTGTCCCCATTGTTGTACATATTGGTAGCAGAAACATTAGGTTACATGATGCAAAAGAAACAAGGTGTAGTTGGGATTGCGGTTCCCAGTTCCGGGCTGGTGTCGGTGATACACCAATATGCAGATGACACAACCTTAACATTGAGAAATGGGGAGTCAGTGAGGAAAACTATGGATGTAGTGGAGGAGTATTGTAGAGTTTCAGGAGCCAGATTGAATTATATTAAGTCCCAATGCCTGGTTGCAGGAAGGGGTAGGGGGGAATGGTTGGAGGGAAGTCCCTTTAAGATGGTGGAGGTTTTGGAAGTTCTGGGGATGCATATGGGGTGCAAGAAAGACAGGGATGAAGTGGGTCATTTAAATTGGGAACCAAAGGTTATGAAAATTAAAAAGATTTTGGGAAGATGGGAAAGAAGGTGGTTGAAATTGCAAGGAAGAGCAACAGTGGTGTCCGCTCTCCTGCTACCTAAGCTATGGTACTTATTGACGGTGGAGGATATTCCTGCGTGGGTGGAAAAGTCCATCCGAGAGGCTTGTGTGAGGTTTTTATAGGAAGGGAAACCAGCCTTGGTGGCTTACAATACCATCATTGGACGGAGAAATCAGGGAGGACTCAATTTCCCAGATTTTGATTTGAAGAAAAAATCCTTTAGAATCAAATGGGTGAAGAGATTTCTTCAGAAGTCAAATACGAGTTTTTGGAAGAGTTGTTTCGAGCATTTTTTTAAACTAAGTGGGATAGGAGGGCAGGGGATATTGTATATGGAATACAATAATATGTTTTTGAAATCGATTAAACCTCTCCCTAGGTTTTATAAGAGGGTTGTAGAGACTTGGGCCCAATTTTTTTTAAATGTGTAGTTTATGCCCAAGGGGGCTGAGGAACTTTTAGAACAGCCCTTATTTTTGAACAGGTGGGTCAACATTGAAGGAGAGGTATTATTTAATCAAGTTTTTATAAAAGCTCGTATTATATGTGTGAAAGATGTATTGTACGAGGTAATTCCAAGTTGGTTGCTGGAAGCGATAGTGAGGAACATGGTGTGGGAGGAGGATCAGGAGGTAGAGGAAAAAGCAATAGGAATCATGTATGAGAAGATTGTGAGGGCAATGCCACAGGATTGGATGGAAGAAATAAATGCGGAAATCTCCAAAGGAAGTAAAAAGCGTCCCACTTTTCCAAGCTTTCTGCTGGAGAAAGGGGGAGAGTTGGTCCAATTTGACAACTGTAATACTCGAGATTTTCATGATGTATTTAAAGAGATTCAAGACACCTGCTGGTCAGGAGTTTTGGCAGGGTATATACCCATAGCTGGACTTCAACAAGATTTGGAAGGGAGTGTGGGCGAATTTTAAATGTCCAGAATGGATTGAATTGGATTTCAAAATGGCTCATAACCGGATTTTTACCATGACCATCTTGTGTAAGATTGGATGAGTGGAGGTGGCAACTTGCTCAGTGTGTGGGACACGGGATGAGATTCTATCCTATTTACTGGTGCTAAATGATTTTATGTACTATGTTCAACAGTTGTGTGAAGTTGTTTTGCTGGGTGGGGACCGAAGAGCGAGAATGGAAATCCCGTGGGACTCAATTTTGAGATGGGGATTGCAGGAGAGTCTGCCCGAGTCTAGCGGAGCGAGAATTAATTTAATTTTCAGTTTGGCTAGATTCGTGATTGTGCAAAGAAGGAATGCTCTGTTTCTTAAGGGGAGGAGAATCAAGCTAAAAGAGTATTTTAAGTATCAGCTAACAGATCATTATAAGGCTCTGTGGATGTTTTATTCAGAAAGGAATTTTAAGATAGTATTTTACAATCAATTTTTAAAGTACAATCGATTAATATATGTTACAGGAGACAAATTAAACTTCAGGTTTTGATGTTAATATGTGGTGGAGGAATGGCTGTGCAGAGCGGCGGAATTGATTTGTATGATACGATGGAATGATCATAATGTTGTAAATGTTCTTAATGTTCAATAAAGAATATAATTGTGATGAAATATTCATCATCATCACTGCCTGTGACTGAGATCGGTTTCAGTGTCATTTCCCTTCCCCCAGACCTCATTGTATTGTGTACTGGAATGTGCTGTATTGGATACTGGAATGTGCTGGAATGTGCTGTGTGTAGGGCTCCGCCCATACCTGGCCCCGTTTGTAGGCTGGCTCAGTCTGGCCTCAGTCTCCAGAAGGAAGACATCTCTCTCTCTTACGTGTTACGTTCTAAGTTAATAAAAGCCTTGTTTTGTTCTGCTAACTTCGAGTCTCGGAATTATTGAGGCACATCAATTTTATTAACTTATTTTTCAACACTATGGATCAACTCCTGAAACCCGAACGTTTGGATTTGGATCAACATGCTCCGGACGCATCAGCATGCTTCGGACACTGGTTTGAGTGTATGGAATTCTTCCTGGACAATTCCGCAGCTGTCAAAGACGCTACGGACGCTGCGAGGATGAGACTCGGAATTCTGCGGAATTGGGTAAGCCACCGGGTTTACCCCCTCATCCAAGATGCCGAGACGTACCTGGTCGCCTGCGACATCTTAAAGGCGCATTACCAGCAGCCTACGAATGAGGTGTATGCTAGGCACCTGCTCGCTGCCCGCGCACAGCGACCTGGGGAATCGGTGGAGGAGTTCCTAAGCACCCTGAAAATGCTTGGCAAAGACTGCAAGTGCCAAGATGTAAAAGCCGCAGTGTACACTGACGAGCTTGTTCGCGATGCCTTCATCACAGGCCTCAGCTCCACTTACATCCGGCAAAGACTGCTGGAAAAAACGGGGTTGGACCTGAAACAGGCTGCGGACACCGCGCGATCCCTGGATGTGGCCCAGAGAAACTCGGACGCCTACTCTTCAGCCCGCGCCGTCCACGCCGCCAAGTGTGCACCGAGGGCACCGCCATCTTGGAAGGCATCTTCCCCACCCGACAGCCCGACACCGGCTGGGCCCCGTTCTCCCCCCAGAAGCCCTACGACAGCCGCGACGTGTCAGGGACCCAACTGCTACTTCTGCGGGCAGCCAAAGCACACCAGAAACCTGTGCCCGGCGAAAGGCACCACCTGCTTTAAGTGCGGTAAGAAGGGGCACTTCAGGAAGGTGTGCAGAGGGAAGCCCGCCGGAAAACCAACCGCCGGAAAACCCGCCACCGCCGCGTGTGCGCCGTGGGAGCGGCCATCTTGGACGCCATCTTGCCCGACCTCGTGGGGTCCGCCATCTTGTGAGCAGACAGCGTGGATGCCATCTTGTATCGATCAGGGCCCTACAGTGGCATCGGTCACAGTGGACCAGACCAGGCCGCACCCGCTATCCAGATCAATGGTGGACATCGAGGTAAACGGGTGCCGGGTTAAATGCTTAATTGATAGTGGAAGCACGGAGAGCTTTATCCACCCAGAACTGGCACAACTCTCCCTAAAGGTGGTCCCTACTCAGGGTACCATCTCTATGGCTGACAAAACCCAGACATCGACCATTCTGGGTTACTGCATGGTACAATTGTGCGTTAACGGAACTGTATATGATAATTTTAAAGTATTAATCATGAAGAACCTATGTGCGAGCGTGATCTTGGGCCTGGATTTCCAGTGCAACCACCAAAGCATCACGCTCAAGTACGGTGGGTCCCAGCCGCCCCTCACAGTGTGCGGTCTGGCTACCCTGAAGGTAAAGCCGCCTTCGCTATTCGCGAACCTTACCCCTAACTGCCGGCCAATAGCGACCAAAAGCAGAAGGTACAGCTGGGAGGACAGGCGGTTTATCGCGACCGAGGTAGACAGGCTCCTGAAAGAGCGCATTATTGAACGCAGCAACAGCCCGTGGCGCGCCCAAGTGGTAGTGGTAAGGGGTAGCGAGAAGAAATGGATGGTGATTGACTATAGTCAAACGATCAACAGGTACACCCTACTAGACGTCTACCCGCTACCCCGCATATCAGAAATGGTGAACCAAATCGCCCAATACCGGGTGTTCTCCACCATCGACCTCAAGTCAGCGTACCACCAGCTCCCTATCAGACCAGAGGACCGCCCGTACACCGCCTTCGAGGCGAACGGACGCCTCTACCAATTCCTCAGAGTCCCCTTTGGGGTGACGAATGCGGTCTCGGTCTTCCAGAGGGAGATGAACCGCATGGTCGATGACCACCACTTGCAGGCAACCTTCCCCTACCTCGACAACGTCACCATCTGCGGCCACAATCAGCAGGATCACGACTCGAATCTCGAGAGGTTCCTGGAAACCGCACAAAAACTCAACCTCACCTACAACGAGGACAAGTGCGTTTACAACACCACGCGCCTCTGCATACTAGGCAGCGTGGTGGAGAATGGGGAAATCGGACCAGACCCCGACCGATTGCGCCCCCTACGGGAGCTGCCCCTGCCCAACACTCCCAAAGCCCTGAAAAGGTGCCTGGGGTTATTTTCTTATTATTCCCAATGGGTCCCCAACTACTCCGACAAAGCCCGCCCCCTCTTGAAAGCATCCTCTTTCCCGCTCTCTGCTGAGGCCCACGCCGCCTTCAAAAGCATTAAGCAGGATATTGAGCGGGCCACGCTACAGGCAGTGGACGAGAACACTCCATTTCAAGTGGAAAGTGATGCGTCTGACTTCGCCTTGGCGGCCACCCTCAACCAGGCGGGGCGGCCCGTAGCTTTCTTCTCGAGGACCCTCCAAGGGCCCGAGATCAGACACTCCTCCGTGGAAAAGGAGGCCCAAGCCATCGTGGAGGCAGTGCGCCACTGGCGCCACTACCTAGCCGGCAAACGCTTCACCCTACTTACCGACCAGCGGTCGGTAGCGTTTATGTTCAATAATAAACAGAGGGGGAAGATTAAAAATGATAAGATTCTTAGGTGGCGGATCGAGCTCTCCACCTTCGAGTACGACATCATTTACCGGCCAGGGGCCCTTAACGAATCCCCTGACGCCCTCTCACGAGGGATGTGTGCCAGCGCCACCGGGGATCGGCTACAGACCCTCCACAACGACCTCTGCCACCCAGGGGTCACGCGGCTGTTCCACTTCATAAAGTCCCGTAACTTACCCTACTCGATTGAGGAAGTTCGGTCCCTGATCAGGAACTGCCGCACTTGCGCTGAGTGCAAGCCTCGGTTCTACCGCCCAGATAGAGCCCACTTAATCAAAGCTACACGGCCCTTTGAGCGGCTCAGCTTAGATTTCAAGGGCCCCCTCCCGTCCGTCGACCGCAATGTTTACTTCCTGAACATTGTGGACGAATACTCCCGGTTTCCATTCGCCTTCCCCTGCCCAGACATGACCAGCACCACGGTCATTAAATGCCTCAACAGCTTGTTCTGCCTGTTCGGTATGCCGAGCTACATCCATACGGATAGGGGAGCGTCCTTCATGAGTGAAGAGCTACGCCAGTACATGCTGTCCAGGGGGATCGCCACGAGCTGTACCACCAGCTACAACCCCCGGGGTAATGGCCAAGTGGAGCGAGAGAACGGGACAGTATGGAAAGCAGTCACTCTAGCTCTAAGGACCAAGGGCCTCCCTATCTCCCGCTGGCAGGAAGTCCTCTCGGATGTGCTCCATTCGATACGGTCGCTATTGTGTACGGCCACTAATACCACGCCTCATGAACGAATGTTTGTCTTTCCCCGGAAATCCACCTCAGGCATATCCATGCCGTCATGGCTGTCCACCCCAGGTCCGATACTCGTGCGAAGGCATGCGAGGGGCCACAAGATGGACCCTCTCGTGGAGCCAGTACACCTACTCCACGCCAACCCCCAATACGCATATGTCCGACACGCCGACGGAAGGGAGGACACCGTGTCCATAAAAGACATCGCCCCAGCCGGCATCGACAACAACCACGGCAATAGCGGCAACGACGATCACAGCAACTCTTACCCACCCACTACTCTTTCATCACCCCCGGAAGAACACCGACCAACGGCACCCCCACCAACTACCCCTTCAACAACCCTGGCGGCACCCCCGGCAGAGACCCAGGAGGCTACCGGGGACACCCAGCCGACACCCGCGGCACCGCAACAGCCACGTCGGTCGCAGAGGACTATCAAACCCCCGAACAGACTAAATCTATAGAAGGGGTGAATGTGATGAAATATTCATCATCATCACTGCCTGTGACTGAGATCGGTTTCAGTGTCATTTCCCTTCCCCCAGACCTCATTGTATTGTGTACTGGAATGTGCTGTATTGTATACTGGAATGTGCTGGAATGTGCTGTGTGTAGGGCTCCGCCCATACCTGGCCCCGTTTGTAGGCTGGCTCAGTCTGGCCTCAGTCTCCAGAAGGAAGACATCTCTCTCTCTTACGTGTTACGTTCTAAGTTAATAAAAGCCTTGTTTTGTTCTGCTAACTTCGAGTCTCGGAATTATTGAGGCACATCAATAATAATTAAAAAAAAGTGGGTAGCACACTTGCCTCTGGGTCAGAAGGTTCTAGGTTCAAGTCTCTCTCTGGAGACTTTAACACAACACCCAGGCTGACAATCCAGTTTTATTGATATTATGGCCCCGATTTTCCCGAAGGTGCGGGGAATTGTCGGGTCCCCCGAATGTCGGGTTCCGACACGAATCTAAATGGGTCAGCCAGCTGCATGCAATTTTCCCTCAATTGGCCAAGCGTGTGGGCACCCTTGGTAAGTGTACATTTCCAGTCAGAAAGCCCCACAGTATGATGTCATTATTCATGGTGCTTTTAAAGTGTCCAGCAAGATTTTCAACCTCTGCAGGCTTCCCAACCAGTCATACAGAATGGCAGAGCAGCCTGCTCCAGCTGCTGCCAGCGGCAGAGGCCGAGCAGCCACCAAATTTGACGAGACCTCATTGCAGACATTGGTGGATGGGGTAAGGGCCCACAGGGAGGTCCTCTTCCCCAGCTCTGGGAGGAAGAGGCCTCCCAAAGAGACCAGGGCTGCATGGATGGAGGTGGCTGCAGAGGTCAACTCTGTGGGAGTCACCCGCCGGACCTGGATGCAGTGCAGGAAGCGCTTCCGTGACCTTCACCGTACAGGAAAACTAAGTATAAAGTTTCCATCACCCTCAAACTGCTCCCCATTGCCTTTCCCCAACAGCACTCAGCTTCAGCAATCACTTCCTCCACATCCCGCTTCACAGTCACATCCATGCACCCTTACCCATTCCCTCTCTCTCTATGCTCACATTCACATAACTATTCCACCATGCAGCCCTCACACTACCTCTCACTCTGATGCTTGGAACACAACTGACAACACACGGGGAGGGCCCTTGGTCTTGCAGCCTCACACCATCTTTGTCTCCTTCTAAGTATCTATGCTATGCAATCTCTACACTCACTCCTGCACTCTCACTCAAACTCCACTTGTCTCCCTCATTGCAGGAAAAGAGAGCTCAAAATAGACGAGAGCGTGTGAGGACTGGAGGAGGACCACCCTCAGTCGCCCACCTGAGCCCCTGGGAGGAAGCTGCGATCGAGATTGCTGGGGCTGACGTGCCTGTGGATGCTGGGGCAGGAGAGACAGGAGCAAGCCCGCAAGCTGGTGACAGAATAGTTTCCCATCTCTCTCATTGACATAGCATGAGTTGCTGATATGATTCTGAAGCCACATCATTTGGACTTATGAGCATCTGCCAAATCCAATGTGCAAGTAGCCTTGGCATCACATCTCTAACTCTTTCCTTTACTCCCCCACTGCCTCTGTCGCCACTGCCGAGGAGGAAGAGGCTTTACAGCCAGACTCCTCAGAGGAAGCTCCAGCCTCTGAGGGCACAGCGTCAGCAGAAGTAAGCGCACCCAGCACCAGCGCAGACACTCACACCTCGGGGGGGGCCTTCAGGACATAGAGTAGTGTTGTCACCTGGTGTTTCACAGCTCACAAGTGAGCATCAGCAGATTGTGGAGACAGGGACAGCAGTGGAGAGTCCTTGTCGGAGGGCACAGGCCTCTGCCAGCTCAGCTCAGCTGCATGTCGACCCTATGCCTCTGGGTCCATCCACAAGAGAGGAGGTGATGGATCTCCATGCACATAATGCAGGGGTCTCTGGCAGGTTTTGTCTCCAGGGTCGCTGCGAGTGTGGAGCGAATGGAGGAGTCCATGGCGAGCATGAGCAGAACCTTATTAGAGTAATTGGCGCATGAAAGCATCAGCACGGAAAGGATGGCTACCTCCATGGTAAGGCTGGCTACCGCTGAGGAGAGGAGGGCTGCAGCCGAGGAGAGGAGGGCTGTGGCTGAGGAGAGGAGGGCTGTGGCCGAGGAGAGGAGGGCTGCAGCCGAGGAGAGGAGGGCTGCGGCCATGGAGGAGCTTAGTCGCCAGGGTATCGAAAACATGGTGAGAATAGTGCTCAGAATAGAATGACATGTCTTGAGGAGCGATGGGCATCTATTGAGCACCGAAACCAGACCTTCATGGAAGTCCCTCTGAGCAGGACTTCCAGTGCAGAGACAGGTCCCCATGGCCCCCCTGATGTGCAGCAAGGTGCTCTCCAGCCACTTGCCGGCGCTGAGGGGGAGCTGACCCATGAGAGGGAGGTTGTTGGCACACCTCAAGGAAGTGGGAGCTCCTCTCCACGCGCTCACACTTCCATGCCACTTCAGAGCCCTCAGTCAGAGCCCCGCCGGAGTCCACACCCCAGTGAGATAGGAGTCTCAAGCCTTGCACAGCCGCAGGAGCAGCAGACTGCTGGCGAGCCCTCACAGGCTCACCACCCCAGAGGACGCCCGCCAAAGGTGTCAAGACAGGCGCAGCAGGAAAGTGAGCAAGGGGCCTCCACATCTGCTGAAGCCACAGGGGTACCACTATGTAGGAGCACGCGTAAGAGAAAAATAAAGCACCACTAATCACAAGGGTAGTCACTTGGGTGAAAAGTCTTGTATATTGTTTTAATGCCATCAGTTTCCTGTACATTAAAATTCTGGTGGCAACTGCTGCAGTTATGGCATCTGTCATTTGGTGAATGGGGATATCACATAGAGGCCTTAGGATAACTTGCAGATGTCAGCAAGCTGGTCAAATAGGTAGAAATGCACAGGCATGGGCCACTGTCCATGGTCAGTTAAGAAGCAGCGAGGCTGCAGTGTTTGATGTTACAGGCTACGCAAATCTGCCCAGGATGAGTGCGTTCCTTGTATTCCACCCAGCAATGTTCTCGCGCACTGGTGCCACTGGTTGGCAGGCCTCTGCAGGATGCTCGTTTCTGTCCTCCTCCTCCTCCTCCTCCTCCTCAGCATCATCCTCATCCGAGGCGGCTCTGTGAGAAGCCTCTTGGTCCTGCGGAATCGGCAAGCCACGACGCTGTGCCATGTTGTGAAGCACACAGCATACCATGATGATTTTGGAGACCCTGGCTGATGAGTACTGTAGGGCTCCATTTGATCTATCGAGGCATCTGAAGCGGATCTTCAGCAATCTGATGGCTTGCTCGATAATGCATCTGGTGGAAATGTGGCTGGAGTTGTAGCACTCCTCAGCTTCGTTGGCTGGTCTCCTCAACGGCGTCATTAGCCAAGACCGCAGGGGATATCCCTTGTCTCCAAGTAGCCATCCCTGAAGTTCGTTTGGCGGACTGAATAGCGGAGGCACAGTAGACTCGTGCAGTATGAAGGAGTCATGGCAGCTGCCAGGGTACTTGGCACAAACATGCAAATTCACCTTCTTGTGGTCACACACCAGCTGAACGTTAAGGGAGTGGAAGCCCTTGTGGTTGACAAAAATACCTGGATTGCGGTGGGATTCCCTAAGGGCCACATGTGTGCAGTCAATGACGCCCTGCACCCTTGGAAAGTCTGCCAGCTGAGCTAATCCAAGCGCTCGCGCCCTCACACTTGCGCGATCCCTGGTGAAATGGATGTGATTGTGCGCAAGGGCAAAGAGGGCATCGGTGACCTGTTTGATGCAAGTGTGTGCGGCCGCCTGGGAGATGCCGCTGATGTCTGCTGCTGATCCCTGGAAGGAGCCTGAGGCATAAAAGTTGAGTGCGGTGGTGACTTTGATGGCCACTGGTAAGGAGTGTCGACCTGGTGCTCTGGGCTCCAGGTCTTGCTGGAGCATTGCGCAGATGTCAGTTACTACCTCCCGTGAAAGTCGGAGCCGCCTTTGGCACTGCTGCTCAGTCATGTTGAGGTAGCTCACCCTGTGTCTGTAGACCCTGTTTGGGGGATATCTTCTGTGCCGACGGCCTTCCATGTGCTGGCCCCTTCTGGCCTGTGCTGCCTCAGGTGGCTGAGCCGCAGCCTGTCGCTCCTGCTGGTGCTGCTGTTGCTGGAGCTGCTGTTGCTGGAGCTGCTCCAGCCTCCTCTGCTGTTGAAGATCCTCTAATGTCAGGAAGGGAAGGAACAAAAGGCCTCCCATGCTTCTGGGAGATGCCTCCATTGAGGAAGCGCTGAGTGAGGGTGCTGAGAGGGGCTTCCCAGGAGCTCACACTGGAGAAGTGTGTGAGGCTCCAACCTTCCACAGCTGTGCCTAAGCCTTCAACAAGTTGCCCCAAGCCTTCAGCAACAAGGTCCTGCAGCCTACAAATGCTAGCTGATTAAATCACTTCATTCCTGATTGACATGCAGCTGAAAGCAAGCAAGCCAACATTGTTCACGCCAGGTTTCATCAACGGTGTTCCCACCAGGCGTGGTTTACGTGGGGAATGGCTGAAAATTCCAAGGGCCCTCGAAAATAGGATTAAACATGCCAATTATTGATCATTAGGCTCCCGCCGACCAGTTCCGCCTGCTGCGGGCGGGACTGATTCGGGTCGCGCTGAAACATGGGGCGAAAGTCGGGCGGGGAATCGGGTGGGGGGGGGTCGCAACCCCCTATTTCTGCGATTTTCAGCCCCTGCCCGCCTGAAACCCCACCCGACGGCTCCGGGAAAATCGGGGCCTATGATTCTGGTTACTGGTGGACTGGCTACTTTGCCCGCTGTGGCTCAGTTGGTAGCACACTCGCCTCTGAGTCAGAAGGGTTGTTGGTTCAAGTCCCATGCCAGGGACTTGAGCACATAAAGCTAGGCTGGCACTCCAGTGCAGTGCTGAGGGAGTGCTGCACTGTCAGAGGTGCCGTCTTTCAGATGAGACGTTAAACCGAGGCCCTGTCTGCTCTCTCAGGTGGATGTAAAAGATCCCAAGGTACTATTATCGAAGAAGAGCAGAGTAGTTATCCCTGGCCAATATTTATCCCTCAATCAACATCACTAAAACAGATTCTCTGGCCATTATCACATTGCTGTTTGTGGGACCATGCTGTGTGCAAATTGGCTGCCTCGTTTCCCACATTACAACAGTGACTCCACTTCAAAAAGTACTTCATTGGCTGTAAAGCACTTTGAGATGTCCGGTGGTCATGAAAGGCACTGTATAAATGCAAGTCCTTCTTACTACCCCCGATGACCCTTTACCAGCGTTAGGAGGCTCCTGTGTTTGAGTCGTTGGATGTCTCTGCTTTCAGAGGTGTACCTAGAAGCCATTTGTGCAGTGCCTAATACCGTCACAGAGCTCACAGTGCCATCTCATTCACTTAGCCTCTTCTGTACCGTGCTGACAGGCTGCTGATGGAAAGAAAATCATTACTGATTTATGTCAAGTAAGAATAAGGCAGAGAGCAAGATGTGTGAAGCTGTAGATTGCTAACAGATATTCTTTTGCTGTGCTAATTATTTTGCATAGAAAGGTAAAACTGATTCGTTATCAACTGGATATCTGCTCGAATTTATTCCGTGAGGAAACACAGGGGGTAATTCCATGGGTCTGCACTCGCAATAAGGAACCCGCACTTGAAAGGGGCTTGGGTCGGTTAGCAGAGGCTACCAGTGACTCAACCACAGGAACCTTGTGCCATTGATAAAGGGTCACCAGGGTTATTCAACACTCCCGTCAGTGGGATCTCAGACACAGCAACAGTCCTTAACCTCTTGGCCCTCAGCTAGGAGAGCATGCAGTTCAAGTCAACAGCATCATATTCACCATTGAGTAAAATTAGATGACTCACATGAGGGAAACACATTAATGAGGTAACACATTTGCAATGAGGGACCACATGCATGGTCCATGCCATTCCATTGAAGGAAAATTGGGCAAGGTGTATAATGGGTGACCAATCCGATATCGCCTGTTATACACCCCCGTCGATGTTGAGATTTCTGCCTTGATCTTATCAGTTCATTATAAACAGTAATCTGTGCAATTCTGTAAAGAAATAACTTTAATTAATCTTGCATAAAATTAATAGCATATCACAAAAAAAATATTTGATGTTATCATATATGAATAGGCCAGTGGTATGGCAGGTAATTTTTCACACTTAATGCTGATATGTTTCAGAGGGTTGATTTCAACATCAGCTCAGGATAGTCCTAAGTGTTGGTTTATTACCGAGATATCTTCACTGCTGTCCTCCCTCAGCCTCTGCACCGAATGACTTCTCATCCTCGGTGACGCTAACCTCCATCTCAATTCATCATGCTCTCTCTCCTCTGAGTTCTCTAGCCTCCTATCCTCCCTTAATCTCTCCCTCCATGCAAACTCCCCAACTCATATTCACGGCCACCCCCTCGACCTTGCCATCTATCGTGGCCTCACTACTCCCATTGTGTCAATCGCAGATAAGGCCATCAGTGACCATTTCCTCGTATCACTCTCCACCTACGTCCCCCTTCCACCCCCTCCACCACACCCCCCCCCCAACCCTATTTCCTTCTGTGTCCGCCCTGGGAAAACACTCTTTCCCAACTTTCTTACAACTGCGCTTATGAAATCCCAACTGTCCAGCCTTTGACCACCATGACATTTCTGCAGCTACCGATCTGCTTAACCACACCCTCACAACCACCTTTGATGCCCTCGTCCCTATTAAAACAATTACTCTCTCTCACCCTGGCCATTCCCCCTGGTACGGCCCTCATCTTCGTTCCCTCAAGTCCAAGGAATGTAGCCTTGAACGGATATGGCGGACAACTGGTTTAGCCATTCACCATCAGATCTGGCTGGACCACATAAAGCATTATCGAGTTCTGCTCTCGTCTGCCAAAACTGCTCACTATTCCAGAATCATTCTGGAATACAGAGATAAACCCAGACTTCTATTCTCCACTGCTAACCGTCTTCTTAAACCCCTCTCCCCTGTCTCCTCCACCCTCACCTCCGACAACAAGTGTGAGGAGCTCATAGACTTCTTTGTCTCTAAGATTGAGACCATCTGTTCAGCTGCCTCTGCCATTTCCCTTCCTTCCCCTTACCCACCGGGCCAAACTTCCTCTAAGGTTCCACCCTGCCCTAGCTCTGAGCTCACATCGTTCTCCAGTTTCTCTCCAATCTCCCCTCATGACCTCTCCGCACTCATCTTGTCCATGAGACCCACCTCCTGCTCCCTCGACCCTATTCCCACCAAACTGCTGACCACCCAACTTCCTTTTCTGGCTCCCATGTTAGCTGACATTGTTAATGGTTTTCTCTCCTCAGGTACTATCCCCCTCTCCCTCAAATCTGCCGTCATCACCTCTCTCCTCAAAAAAACAACCCTTGACCCCTTCGCCCTTGCAAACTACTGCCCCATCTCCAACCTCCCTTTCCTCTCCAAAGTCCTTGAACGTGTTGTCGCCTCCCAAATCTGTGCCCGTATTTTGCACAATTCCATGTTTAAATCCCTCCAGTCAGGTGTCTGTCCTTGCCACAGTACCGAAACGGCTCTCATCAAAGTCACAAATGACATCCATTGTGACTGTGACAAAAGTAAACTATCCCTCTTCGTCCTTCTTGACTTGCCTGCAGCCTTTGACACGGTTGACCACTCCATCCTTCTCCAATGCCTCTCCACCGTCGTCCAGCTGGGTGGGACTGGACTTGCCTGGTTCCATTCTTATCTATCTAATCGTAGCCAGAAAATCAACTGCAATGCTTCTCTTCCCGCTCCCGCATCGTTACCTCTGGGATCCCCCAAGGATCTATCCTTGGCCCCCCTCCTATTTCTCATCTACATGTTGCCCCTTGGCGACATCATCCGAAAACACAGCATCAGTTTCCACATGTACGCTGACGACACTCAGCACTAACTCACTACCACTTCTCTCGACCCCTCCATGGTGTCTAACTTGTCAGACTACTTGTCTGACATCTGGTTCTGGATGAGCAGAAATTCTCTCCAATTAAATATTGGGAAGACCAAAGCCATTGTTTTTGGTCCTCACCACAAACTCTGTTCCCTAGCCACTGACTCTATCCCTCTCCCTAACATCTATCTGAGGCTGAACCACACTGTTCGCAACCTTGGTATCATATTTGACCCTGAAATGAGCTTCCGACCACACATCCGCAGCATAACTAAGACCGCATACTTCCACCTCCGTAACATCGCCCGTCTCCGCCCTTGTCTCAGCTCATCCGTTGCTGAAACCCTCATCCATGCCTTTCTTACCTCTAGATTTGACTATTCCACCGCACTCCTGGCTGGCCTCCCACATTTTACCCTACGTAAACTTGAGGTCATCCAAAACTTGGCTGCCTGTGTCCTAACTCGCACCAAGTCCCCTTCACCCATCACCCCTGTGCTCGCTGACCTATATAGGCTCCCGGATAAACAACGACTCGGTTTTAAAATTCTCATCCTTGTTTTCAAATCCCTCCATGGCCTCACCCCTCCCTATCTCTGTAACCTCCTTCAGCCCCACAACCCCCCGAGATATCTGCGCTCCTCTAATTCTGCCCTCTTGAGCATCCCTGATTATAATCGCTCAACCATTGGTGGCTGGGCCTTCTGTTGCCTAGGCCCTAAGCGCTGGAATTCCCTCCGTAAACTTCTCCGCCTCTCTACCTCTCTTTCCTCCTTTAAGACGCTCCTTAAAACCTACCTCTTTGACCAAGCTTTTGATCACCTGCCCTAATTTCCCTTATGTGGCTCGATATCAAATGTTTTGTCTTATAATACTCCTGTGAAGTGCCTTGGGATGTTTTACTATGGTAAAGGCGCTATATAAATACAAGTTGTTGTTGTTCTCTGAATGCATGCAAGGCAAACTGCCATCTGGGATTGGGAAGATCCAACACCATTATCAAGTTGCCTCCACAACTCCTTCCCTTCCTTTCTCCTTCCCTTCCGCCCTACTCCTTCAGTGCCAGGTGGTGCACTCTCATTCAGCAAGTTGTGGATCCAAACCTTACAGGCTTGAGCACCTTGGTATAGTATTCAGGATATGCTGCATGTTTGGGGATGCTATCCTCTGGGTAAGATGGTAAACCGAGGCCCACATATGCCTGTTCCACTGGTCCAAGTGCACTTTAAAGACCCTATGGCACTATTCAAAAAAGTGCACAGATGTTTCTTGGTGTTCTGACCAAGATTCTTCCCTCCACCAAAAACTGGTCATTGCTGTTGGATCTTGTGTGCAACATGGCTGAAGATCTGTCTATATAACTGCACTTGAAACAACTTCATTGTATGTGAGCATCTGTGGAGAGAGAAACAGAGTTAACGTTTCAGGTCGATACCCTTTTGAGGTCCTTGACCTGAAACGTTAACTCTGTTTACATAAGAACATAAGACATAGGAGCAGGAGTAGGCCATTTGGCCCTTCGAGCCTACTCCACCATTCAATAAGATCATGGCTGATCTTCTACCTCATCTCCACTTTCTTGCACTATCCCCATATCCCTTGATTCCCTTAATATTCAAAAATCTATCGATCTCTGTCTTGAACATACTCAACGACTGAGCCTCCACAGCCCTCTGGGGTAGAGAATTCCAAAGATTCACCACCCTCTGAGTGAAGAAATTTCGCCTCATCTCAGTCCTAAATGGGCGACCCCTTATCCTGAGACTGTGACCCCTGGTTCTAGACTCCCCAGCCAGGGGAAACAACCTCCCTGCATCTACCCTGCCAAGCCCTGTAAGGATTTTGTATGTTTCAATGAGACCACCTCTCATTCTTCTAAACTCTAGAGAATATAGGCCTGGTCTACTCAATCTCTCCTCATGGAGTTTCTCTCTCCACAGATGCTGCGTGACCTGCTGAGCTTTTCTAGCCTTTTCTGTTTTTATTTTAGATTTCCAGCACCCGCAGTATTTTGATTCTGTGTTCATTGTATGTGAAGTGCTTTGGCATGTTTCTATGAACATTGCAAGCTCCTATATAAATGGACATTTTCATTTTTCCCACTCTATCAGTAATTAGATTCCCAACATACATTGGAAACCCAATAATCTCCTTTTTCTCCACTAGACTGCTATCCATCCTTTAGATTTACAAATAAAATGTATGTGCATGTTTTAGAAGGCAATTTATTTTGAAAGCGCTTTACACCTTTGTTCCAATCACAGATAATGATGGGAAATCTCATAGCAAGATAGGGAAGCAGTTTACATTGATTTCTTTGTGTTTGTCCTGTGTAACAGCAGTAATAGCTGCAGAACTCTCAATAAATCTCCCTGTAAATTCTGTAAAACTAAGGGCACTTAACATTGAAACATAGAAGATAGGAGCAGGAGTAGGCCGTTCGGCCCCTCGAGCCTGTTCCGCCATTTAATGAGATCAGGGCTGATCATCCAAATTCAGTACCCTGTCGCTGCAGCAAGGGGATTGGAGTATAAGAGTCAGGAAATCTTGCTACAATTGCACAGGGCCCCGGCGAGAACACACCCGGAGCACCGTGCACAATTCCGACCTCCCAATCTGAGGAAGGATATACCCGCCCCGGAGGTGGTGCAACGAAGGTTCACCAGGTTGACTCCTGGGATGAGAGGGCTGTCCCATGAGGAGACGTTGAGCCTATACTACCTGGAGTTTAGAAGAATGAGAGGTGATCCCACCGAAACATGCAACAAGCCACATAAATACTTGCTTAAACAATAGCTAATCAAGGATATCTTCCTAATTCTGCACTAATTTTGTTCCTAAACGTGAGGTATAGTGGTACATTCATACATATCAACAACACCAAGAGCAAGTCCCTGCATTGCCAATTTTTGAAATAAAACATGGATGGGATTTGATGGGCTGCAGAAATGTTAACTAATATTGGGCCGGCTATTCCGGTCCCTACAGGTGGGTACGACTTGTGTACCCACCCGTAGGGACATCGGAAATGCCAGCTTCAGGCATGCACAGCGCATGCACTGAAAACTGACATTTCCGATCTGTCAAGAATGGTCTTGACGGATCCTCTGGCTGCCCTGGAGAAGGGCCTCTGCGGGCGGAGAGTTCCATTTTTCGGAGACCCTCCGCCCACAGAAAACCCTTACAATTCTTGTGCCTGGTAAAAGCAGGTCTAAGGCCTGCTTTTACCAGGGTAAGAGTTGAAAAAAAAAATTTCTTTCACTGATTTATCGTTTAAAAATACTTTTAAAAAGGTAAGTTTATTTTTAGCCCCATAATAGATAATTTGTTGTAATTTCAAGTCATTTTAAAAATGTGATTTAAAAAAAAATTTATTTAAAGTTTTACTATGTTTTGGGGGTGATCTCCATTCATATATTTGACAGGTCTACCTGTCAAATGTATGAAGGGAGATTCCCTTCTGTGATTGGCTCCCCATGGCCCACGTGATCCCAGGGATGCTGTGAACTACCTGCGCCTCTGGGATACGTGGGCCCTGCGCACTTGGAGTTTGGAGAGGCCCAGCAGCGGAACTGTGTGCCTCCCGGGAGCCCTCAGGTAAGGGCGCAGATTTTTCCAGATCGCAGTCCTCCGCCTGCGGGAGGCCTGCGATCGGAATATCAGGGCCATTGTCATTGCCCTGCCTCAGTGGGAGAGTACTAAACTGCCGTGAAGAGCGTGTCCACTCTGAATCACGAAGTTGTGAGTTCAAGCCCCACTCAAAGGACTGGATTTTCCAAGCCCCGTGGAGGAGGGTTTGGAGGCGGGAGTGGGGGGAAAATTGCAGAATCAGGGGGCATGAACCCTTCCTGCCCCCAACCCGCCTCCATGCCCGTTTCCCAGGAGGCGGGTACCCGACTTGTGCTGGGAGCCGCCTCTCCGAGGCGGGAAGGGGATTAGTGCCAATTAACTGCCTGTTAACAGGTAGTTAACGGGCAGTTTTTGGCCTAATCCCTATTATTAGCCCTGAAGTGTGGGCTGCCCGACGGCTCCAAACCACGCCAAGTTAGCGAGGCGGAACATCGGACTGAAGGGCTTGGAGGGTTCGAGATGTCCAGTGTTCAGGTGAGTGATGGGTGCATGAGTGCAGAGGTAAGTGTGTTTGGTGTGTGTAAAGTGTTTAAATAAGTTTTACTTACCTTTACTTACTAATGCAGGCTTCCTTCCTTCAGATCTTGGGAGTCCCTCATCTCACCGGCACAGAATGCAGAATGGCCGCGAGCTGTCAAAAGTTGCAGCATTCTGCTTTCTGGTCTGGAGAGATTTCTAACTGAGTCTGTGGAGAAGGACTCAAGTTAGATGTCAGATTGTCAGTGTTTGACAGCTTCACAGGGCTGTCAAACGCTGATATTTCATCTGTCAAAAGCTCTTGACAGATGAAATGTCAATCCCTGACGTCACCAGTAACCGGGTGTCCCTTAATTGGCCTGCTGAGCCCACTGGGTGGACTCAACAAGGTCAATCAAGGGAAAATCGCGTGGGTTGGCCACAAATCGATGGAGGCGGGACTACAATCCAAAAAGTGGGAGTCCCGCCTCCATCACGTACCCAATGACAAAATCCAGCCCAAAGACTTGAACTTGGCTGACAATCAGGCACAGTGCGGAGGGGATGCTACTTTGTCAAAGGTACCAACCTTCAGATTAAACTGGCACTATCCGAGGAAGATTCAGGGAGCCCTCCAAATGTCCTAGCCAACATTCCTCCCTCAATCAACACCACCAAAAACAATTAAAAAAAAGTGTAACTGGTCATTCGTCTCATTTACTGTTTGTGGGACCTTTCTGCATGAAAAATAGTTGTTACGTTTCCCTACATAACAAAAGTACTGCACTTTAATTAATTGTATATGGAGTGCTTTGAGGCATTTCTGAGAGATCTGATATGGAGTTATATGATCACAAATCTTTTTTTGAAATAGGATATGGATAATACAGCTCTAAAATTACATTACACATGAAATCAGAGTAGAATGTGTCCAAAAGAATTTGCTTCTAAGATATTTACTTTATTGGTGGCAAAAAGGGACTAAAAACAGTACTACTAGGATGGGATTATTTTGCATTTCTGTGGTGTGTCCTAGATGCCAAGCAATAGAGATGCATCAACGTTATCCATTTATCTCCACTCTATAATTCTGAAGGCAACAAAAAAAACATACCAAGAGCATCATAAATAAATCATGGGATTCACAGAAAGATAATCAAATATCAGGCAGGTTAATGCCAAGTAAATGTATGCTGGTGGATATAGACAATTTATTCACAGAAAATAATGCATTTATATAGCGTCCTTCATGACCTCGGCACTTTACAGCCAATAAAGTACTTTCTGAAGTGCAGTCACTTTGGTAATGCAGGAAACACGGCAGCCAATTTGTGCACAGCAAGCTCCCACAAACAGCAATGTGATAATGCCCAGATCATCTGTTTTCGTGATGTTGATTGGCCCAGGACACCAGCGATAACTCCCCAGCTATTTTTTGAAATCGTGACCACGGGATCTTTTACGTCCACCTGAGAGAGCAGACGGAGCCACAAATTAACGTCTCATCTGAAAGACGACAACTCCGACTGTGCAGCACTCCCTTAGTACTTCTCCCCCTAACTTCTGACTCAGAGGTGAGAGGGCTACCACTGAGTCACAGCTAGGGAGCGAACATATTTTAAACTTTTACCTTACTTCTCATATTCTTAGGATTACTTTAATGTGAGATAAAATAGTATTAGTAGTTTTGATGGACAATATTTATTTTTATTCATTCATGGGATGTGGGCGTCACTGGCAAGGCCAGCATTTATTGCCCACTCCTAATTGCCCTTGAGAAGGTGGTGGTGAGCCGTCTTCTTGAACCGCTGCAGTCCGTGTGGTGATGGTACTCCCACAGTGCTGTTACGGAGGGAGTTCCAGGACTTTGACCCAGCGACGATAAAGGAATGGCAATATACTTCTAAGTCATGATGATGTGTAACTCGGAGGGGAACTTGGAGGTGGTGGTGTTCCCATGCGCCTGCTGCCCTTGTCCTTCTAGGTGGTAGAGGTCGCGGGTTTGGGAGGTGCTGTCGAAGAGGCCTTGGCGCGTTGCTGCAGTGCATCTTGTAGATGGTACACACTGCAGCCACGGTACACTGGTGGTGGAGGGAGTGAATGTTTAAGGTGGTGGATGGGGTGCCAATCAAGCGGGCTGCTTTGTCCTGGATAGTGTCGAGCTTCTTTAGTGTTGCTGGAGCTGCACTCATCCAAGCAAGTGGAGAGTGTTCTATTACACTCCTGACTTGTGCCTTGTAGATGGTGGAAAGGCTTTGGGAGTCAGGAGGTGAGACACTCACTGCAGAATACCCAGCCTCTGACCTGCTCTTGTTGCCACATTATTTATGTGGCTGGTCCAGTTAAGTTTCTGGTCAATGATGACCCCCAGGATGCTGATGGTGGGGAATTCAGCTATGGTAATGCTGTTGAATGTCAAGGGGCGGTGGTTAGATTCTTGCTTGTTGGAGATAGTTATTGCCTGGCACTTGTGTGGGGCAAATGTTACTTGCCACTTATCAGCCCAAGCCTGAATGTTGTCCAGGTCTTGCTGCATGCGGGCATGGACTGCTTCATTATCTGAGGAGTTGCGAATGGCACTGTACACTGTGCAGTCATCAGCGAACATCCCCACTTCTGAACTTATGATGGAGGAAAGGTCATTGATGAAGCACCTTAAGATGGTTGGGCCTAGCACACTGCCCTGAGGAACTCCTGAAGCGATGTCCTGGGCTGTGATAATTGACCTCCAACAACCACAACCATCTTTCTTTGTGCTAGATATGACTCCAGCCAGTGGAGAGTTTTCGCCCTGCTTCCTATTGACTTCAGTTTTACTAGGGCTCCTTGATGCCACACTTGGTCAAATGCTGCCTTGATGTCAAAGGCAGTCACTCTCACCTCACCTCTGGAATTCAGCTCTTTTGTCCATGTTTGGACCAAGGCTGTAATGAGGTCTGGAGCCGAGTGGTTTTGGCAGAACCCAAACTGGGCAGCGGTGAGCAGGTTATTGGTGAGTAAGTGCCGCTTGATAGTACTGTCGATGACACCTTCCATCACTTTGCTGGTGATTGAGAGTAGACTGATGGGGCGGTAATTGGCCGGGTTGGATTTGTCCTGCTTTTTGTGGACAAGACATACCTGGGCAGTTTTCCACATTGTCGGATAAATGCCAGTGTTGTAGCTGTACTGGAGCAGCATGGCTAGAGGCGCGGCTAGTTCTGGGGCATAACTCTTCAACATGATAGCCGGGATGTTGTCGGGGCCCATTGCTTTTGCTGTATCCAGTGCACTCAGCTGTTGCTTGATATCACGTGGAGTGAATCGAATTGACTGAAGACTGGCTTCTGTGATGGTTGGAACATCAGGAGGAGGCCAAGATGGACCATCCACTTGGCAGTTCTGGCTAAAGTTGGTTACAAATGCTTCAGCCTTGTCTTTTGCACTCACGTCCTGGGCTCCTCCATCATTGAGGATGGGGATATTCATGGAGCCTCCTCCTCCCGTTAGCTTTTTAATGGTCCACCAGCTTTGATCTGATCCATTGTGTCGTGTATTGATTGCGAGTTTGACACCAGTCAATACGGTAATGTAATGTGCGAGTTTGACACCAGTAAATACGGTAATGTAATGTGCATTGCATTATGGGAATTACCCGGTAAAACGGTAGTAGGCCATTTTACACAATAAAGTGAACATTGCAGTTATAAGCCTGTCTGCCTGACTCTGATTTAATTTGACGTATCTACGTGCTTGATTGAACGCATTAAAGCATAGATACAACATTGGTGACGAAGATAACGAACGGAATAATTTTAGATAGGTAGTTGCCCAAGTTTTAGTTAGCTAGGATGGAGAATTTTGCATGCTTCGCTGAGCCAGCCATGTTGGGTCCAAGATGGATGAGGTGGTTAACGTCTTTTGAGCTTTATGCCGACGGCAAAGGACTCATTATCGATGATACCTCTACAGGTGCCACAAAGCAGAGGAGAAGAGCTCTACTTCTACACCTAGCAGGACCAGATCTCCAGGATATCTTTTCGACTCTACCGGACACAGAAGAGCCAGCAGACTACACGGCGGCGGTTAGTGCTTTGAGTCACTACTTCGTGCCCCAGGTCAATGCAGCATTTGCTAGACAGACTTTTCATAAGTTGTCCCAGAAGACAGGTGAGACTGTGCAACAATTTGCTAATCACTTGTGGCAGGCTGCTGAAGACTGTGCTTTTGGGGGAGCTGCGGATAATCAAGTAAGAGACGCTATCCTGAGTAGGTGCACGTCAGCCTCTGTGCGGAGGAAATTGCTAGAGGAAGGGCAAGGTCTAACGCTCGCCCGCACGTCACAATTGGCCTCACAATGTGAAAACGTCGAGGAGCAGATGTCAGCCATATCATGTACAGAGAAGGCGGAGACAGATACTGTTCGTCGTGTTACACAGAAAAGGGTATTATGCGAAAAGCTCGACAGAGAAACCAAAGGGAAGTGGCGATAGGAACGAAAGGAAATGTTACAGATGTGGACACACAGGCCACATGGGCAGAGATCCAAAATGCCCAGCACGCGGACAAATGTGTGATAAGTGCAAGGGAAAGGATCATTTCTCCAAAATATGCCGCACAAAGGGTACAAAGAAACACAGTGTGAACAATGTAGAGGAACAAAAATACTTTGCATTTGCTGTTACTGGAAATAACATGACAGAGAGACTTACCTTTTGTGTGGGGGAGTAAACCTGAGAATGTTAATTGATTCGGGTGCAACTAGTAATGTGATAGATGAGAATACATGGGAAGGATTAAAGTCAGAACACATTAAGTGTCAGTCACATGTCCCTAAGACAGAGAGAAAGTTATTCTCTTATGCTTCTAGCCGACCACTGTCAGTTAAAGGTGTATTCACATATGGGATTACAATAGGTAAGAGAACTGAGCAGGCGGAGTTCATTGTGGTTAAAGGCCATGGAGAGCCGTTGCTAGGAAGGGAGACAGCCATGAAACTGGGAGTTTTAAAAATAGGCGCAGATGTCTCAGCTGTGGTAGATGTAAGACAGCTACTAGAACAGTGGTATCCAAAGGTGTTCCAGGGAGTAGGAAGGCTGAACACAAAACAGATCAGTTTGTATATCGACCCACAAGTGAAGCCTGTGGCCCAGCCACTCAGGCGTATACCATTCAACTTAAGGGGGGCAGTAGAGGCCAAAATAAAACAATTGAGGGACATGGACATTATCGAACCTGTAACTGGTCCCACCCCATGGGTAAATCCTGTGGTTATTGTACCAAAAGCGGATAAGGATGTAAGGTTATGCCTAGACATGAGACGAGCAAACCAGGCAATAGTGAGGGAATGATATCCAACCCCCACCATTGATGAGATACTCCAAGGTATGAATGGCTCGATGGTGTTTAGTAAGCTAGACCTGCCTGAAATGGGGTTATCACCAGCTAGAACTGACCCCTGAGTCACGAGAAATCACAACGTTTGCAGTACATAACGGAGTATACAGGTACAAGAGGCTGATATTCGGTGTATCTTCAGCTAGTGAGCAATATCAGCAAGAGATAGCTAATGCCTTAGCTGGAATAGAGGATGTTGAAAACATCTCAGACGACACAGGAAACACACGACAGATGCCTGCACGCTGTCATGACCAGACTAACGGAAAGTGGACTGACACTAAACTCAGAGAAGTGCCAATTCAACATGGACCGATTGTCTGAAAAGGGCATCAGACCAACAGCAGAGAGAGTGTGGGCATGGCAGAAGCTCGGGAACCAGAGAATGCAGCAGAGGTGAGGAGTTTCTTGGGACTCGTTGGGTACAGTAGCAGATTCATCCCACAGTTTGCAATGCTATCAGAGCCACTGCGACGTCTGATGAGAAAAGACACACCATTTAAATTTGGATCACAACAGAGACAGTCATTCAATGCACTCAAGGAAGAGTTGGCCAGAGCCAGCACTTTAGCATATTTTGATAAGGATGCACCAACCAAGGTGATAGCAGATGCCAGTCCTGTAGGTTTAGGCGCAGTACTAGTTCAGGACCAACAGGGACAAGAGGTGCCAATATGCTATGTAAGTCGTAGTTTAACAGACTGTAAGAGGAAATACTCTCAAACAGAGAGAGAAGCCTTAGCTCTTGTATGGGCTTGTGAGAGGCTGCATCCATATGTGTATGGCCGAAAATTTAACTTGGTAACTGACCATAAGCCATTACAAGTGATATACGGCCCACACTCTAAACCCTGTGCCCGTATAGAGAGATGGGTACTTAGGTTACAGCCGTATGATTTTAAGGTGATACACATTCCAGGCAAGCAAAACATTGCAGACCCACTGTCACGATTGCTGGGGGAGACAGCAAAACAGGAGAGACATTCTCATGGCTCAGATGAATACGTGAGATTTGTAGCTGTGAGTGCGACACCAAAAGCACTCACTACTAGAGAGGTGGAAGAAGCCTCTGCTACCAACCCAGAGCTGATTGAGGTACGGAAGGCAATCACAAATGGACATTTTGAGAACTGTAAAGCTTATGCAGCGATTGCAAATGAGCTGTGCGTAGTGGGGTACCTAGTTCTTCGGGGAACACGCATCGTGCTACCCACAGTGTTACACACACGAGCCCTGGTGTTAGCACATGAAGGACACTTGGGAATAGTTGGAACAAAGAAACATCTCAGAACCAAGCTTTGGTGGCCTGGGATGGACAAGGCAGCTGAAAAACACTGTAAAGTGTGCCACGGCTGTCAGATAGTAGCCAGACCTGACCCACCTGAACCATTGAGACCAACACCATTACCGGAGGGCCCCTGGCAGGATGTAGCTATAGACTTACTGGGACCCTTGCCATCCAACCACTCCATTCTTGTGGTAGTTGATTATTATAGTCGCTACTATGAATACGACATCATGACCTCCACAACAACAGAGAAGGTTATTGATAGTTTAGAGTCAATCTTCAGCCGTCATGGTTTGCCAATCACCTGCAAATCTGATAATGGTCCCCAATTCAGATCTGAATTATTCAAAGAATACTGTGAAAACAACGGGATCAAACACCTGAAAACAACAGCGAAATGGGCTCAGGCTAACGGAGAAGTCGAGTGTCAGAATGCATCGCTGATGAAGAGAATCAGAATTGCTCAGTCAGAAGGATTAGATTAGAAACGTGAACTTAGAAAATATGTGACTGTGTACAGGAGCATTGACCATGCCACGACAGGAAAGAGCCCGGCAGAGCTGCTCTTTAAACGGAAAATGAGAGGAAAGCTGCCAGACATGAGGGAGGGTCAGGACTGGCAGCTGAATATTCCGGGGTATAGAATCTTCAGGCGAGACAGAGGGGGGGGTAAAAGGGGAGGGGGTGTTGCAATATTAATTAAGGAGTCTATTACTGCTGTAAGGAGGGATGATATATTAGCGGGTTCCTCTAATGAGGCCATATGGGTAGAACTTAAAAACAAAAAGGGGGCAAGCACCTTGCTGGGAGTGTACTATAGGCCCCCAAACAGCCAGGGGGAGATAGAGGAACAGATATGCAGGCAAATCTCAGAGAAGTGCGAAAATAATAGGGTAATAATAGTGGGGGATTTCAACTTCCCCAATATAAATTGGGCTAGTCAGAGTGTGAAAGGCTTGGAGGGTGAAAAATTCTTAAAGTGCATTCAGGAAAGCTTTTTGAGCCAACATGTAGAAGGTCCTACAAGAGAGGGAGCGGTGCTGGACCTAATTCTAGGGAATGGAGACGGGCAGGTGGTGGACGTGTCTGTAGGAGAGCATTTTGGCGATAGTGACCACAATTCGGTGAGATTTAAGGTGGTCATGGAAAAAGACAAAGACGGCCCGGAAATAAGGGTTCTAAATTGGGGGAAGGCAGATTTTAATAAGATAAGACAGGATCTGGCCAAAGTGGACTGGGAGCAGCTACTTATAGGAAAATCCACATCAAAACAGTGGGAGGCTTTCAGAAGGGAAATAGAGAGAGTACAACACCAACATGTTCCTGTAAGGGTCAAGGGTGGGACCAACAAGCAAAGGGAACCTTGGATGACAAAGGACATACGAAAATGCATTAGGAAAAAAAGGGGGGCTTTTGGCAGTTACAAAAGACAAAAGACGGTGGAAGCCCTAGAGGAGTATAAGAGGTGCAGGGGCATACTTAAAAAGGAAATTAGGAGGGCGAGGAGGGGCCATGAAATAACACTGGCGAGCAAGATAAAGGAAAATCCTAAGATGTTTTATAAGTATATTAAGGGCAAGAGGATAACCAGGGAAAGGGTAGGGCCCATTAGGGACCAAAGTGGCAAGCTGTGTGTAGAGCCAGAAGAAGTAGGTGGGGTTTTAAATGAATTTTTTGCCTCCGTGTTCACTGTGGAGAAAGATGATGTAGGCATAGAAATCGGGCAAGGGGACTGTGACATACTTGAACATATTAGCATCGAGAGGGAGGAGGTACTAGCGGTTTTAGCAGGCCAAAAAGTGGATAAATCCCCAGGCCCGGACGAGATGTATCCCAGGCTGTTGTGTGAGGCAAGGGAGGAGATTGCGGGGGCTCTGACACAAATTTTCAGAACCTCTCTGGCCACAGGGGATGTACCAGAGGACTGGAGAACAGCTAACGTAGTACCATTATTCAAGAAGGGTAGCAGGGATAAACCAGGGAATTACAGGCCAGTGAGCCTAACATCTGTGGTAGGGAAATTATTGGAAAAAATTCTGAGGGACAGAATTAGTCTCCACTTGGAGAGGCAAGGATTAATCGGGGATAGTCAGCATGGCTTTGTCAAGGGTAAATCATGTCTGACCAATCTGATTGAATTTTTCGAGGGGGTGACTAGCTGTGTAGATGAGGGAAATGCTGTGGATGTGGTTTACATGGACTTCAGTAAAGATTTTGACAAGATCCCGCATAGGAGACTGGTCAAGAAGGTAAGAGCCCATGGGATCCAGGGGGCCTTGGCGCGTTGGATCCTAAACTGGCTGAGTGGCAGGAGGCAGAGGGTGATGGTCGAAGGTTGCTTTTGTGACTGGAAGCCTGTGTCCAGTGGGGTACCTCAGGGATCGGTGCTGGGTCCCTTGCTGTTTGTGATCTACATTAACGATTTGGATGAGAATGTAAAGGGTATGATCAGTAAGTTCGCGGATGACACGAAAATTGGTGGGGTGGTAAATTGCGAGGAGGAAAGTCTCAGGCTACAGGACGATATTAACGGGTTGGTCAGATGGGCGGAAAAGTGGCAAATGGAATTTAACCCGGAAAAATGCGAGGTGATGCATTTTGGACGGTCAAATAAGGCAAGGGAATACACAATGGGTGGTAGGGCCCTAGGAAGTACAGAGGGTCAGAGGGACCTTGGTGTACATGTACATAGATCCCTGAAGGCAGCGGAGCAGGTAGATAAGGTGGTTAAAAAGGCATATGGGATACTTGCCTTCATTAGCAGAGGCATAGAATATAAGAGTAGGGAGGTTATGATGGAGCTGTACAAAACGCTGGTGAGGCCACAGCTGGAGTACTGTGTGCAGTTCTGGTCGCCTCACTATAGGAAGGATGTGATTGCTCTGGAGAGGGTGCAGAGAAGATTCACCAGGATGTTACCTGGGATGGAGCGCCTTAGCTATGAAGAGAGACTCTACAGGCTGGGGTTGTTTTCCTTGGAGCAAAGGAGGCTGAGGGGGGACCTGATTGAGGTGTACAAAATGATGAGGGGCATAGATAGGGTAGATAAAGAGGAACTTTTCCCCTTAGTAGGGGGGTCAATAACAAGGGGGCACAGATTCAGGGTAAGGGGCAGGAGATTTAGGGGGGATTTGAGGAGGAACTTTTTCACCCAGAGGGTGGTTGGAAGCTGGAACTCACTGCCTGAAAGGGTGGTAGAGGCAGGAACCCTCACAACATTCAAGAAGCATTTGGATGAGCACTTGAAATGCCATTGCATACAAGGCTATGGACCAAATGCTGGAAAATGGGATTAGACTGGACAGGGATGGATGGGCGGCGCAGACACGATGGGCCGAAGGGCCTCTTTCTGTGCTGTAAAACTCTATGACTCTATGACATCACAGAGTCGCGTGCAGACATGGAAGTACGTGACCGGGACGCAGAACATAAAGGCAAGTCCAAACTGTACGCAGATGAACAGCGGAGAACACAATACTCAGAGGTGGAAGTTGGTGACACGGTGCTGGTACGGCAGGACAAAGTGGACAAGTTCACCACTCCTTTTAATGCCACACCCCAGAAAGTTTAGAATAAAACAGGGAGTCAAGTAGTAGTAGAATCTCCAGATGGAGCACACTACTCGAGAAACACTACGTTTGTGAAGAAATACAGAACCAATGGACCAAAGGAGACACTCCATGAGCAGGAGGAAACATAAGGGACTGAGGACAGTATAGTAGGCCCTGACACACATACCACTGTGACACAGGCAATACCCACTGACACCAACATGTCAGACATACCCAATACAGCCAGACCTCAAAGGGTTAAAAGAAAACCCCAAAGACTGTCTGATTATGTCACAACATAAACTGTGCGAGAACTGCATGGGTGATGTTAAATGTTTAAACCTGGGAATTATTTAGTTGTGTGGTAAGACACAAGTTTGTAAAAAGTTTATAAACCAAATAAGTTATGCAGTGTTATTGTAAGCAACTGTTTGTAAACTGCAAGTTTGTTTCCAAGGAAAAGGGGGATGTCGTTATTGATTGCGAGTTTGACACCAGTCAATACGGTAATGTAATGTGCGAGTTTGACACCAGTAAATACGGTAATGCAATGTGCATTGCATTATGGGAATTACCTGGGAAAACGGCAGTCGGCCATTTTACGCAATAAAGTGAACATCGCAGTTATAAGCCTGTCTGCCTGACTCTGATTTAATTCGACGTATCTACATGCTTGATTGAACGCATTAAAGCATAGATACAACACATTGATTGTGGGATCGCTTAGCTCTGTCTATAGCATGCTGTTTCCACTGTTTAGTATGCACGTAATCCTGTGTTGCAGCTTCCCCAGGTTGGCACCTCATGTTTAGGTACACCTGCTGCTGCTCCTGGTGTGATGAAATATATTCCATTCATCACTGCCTGTGACTGTGGTCGGTTTCAGTGTCATTTCCCTTCCCCCAGTCCTCATTGTATTATGTATTGGAATGTGCTGGAATGTGCTGTGTGTAGGGCTCCGCCCATACCTGGCCCCTTTGTAAGCTGGCTCAGTGTGGCCTCAGCATCCAGAAGGAAGACATCTCTCTCTTTTACGTGTTACTTTCTAAGTTAATAAAAGCCTTATTTTGTTTCGCTAACATCGAGTCTCGGAACTTATTGAGGCACATCAATTTTATTAACTTATTTTTCAACACTATGGACCAACTCCTGAAACCCGAACGTTTGGATTTGGATCAACATGCTCCGGACGCATCAGCACACTTCGGACACTGGTTTGAGTGTATGGAATTCTTCCTGGACAATTCCGCAGCCGTCAAAGATGCTACGGACGCTGCGAGGATGAGACTCGGAGTTCTGCGGAATTGGGTAAGCCACCTCATCCAAGACGCCGATACGTACCTGGCCGCCTGCGACATCTTAAAGGCGCATTACCAGCAGCCTACGAATGAGGTGTATGCTAGGCATCTACTCGCTACTCGCGCACAGCGACCTGGGGAATCGGTGGAGGAGTTCCTAAGCATCCTGAAAATGCTTGGCAAAGACTGTAAGTGCCGAGATGTAAAAGCCGCAGTGTACACCGATGAGCTTGTTCGCGATGCCTTTATCACAGGCCTCAGCTCCACTTACATCCGGCAAAGACTGCTGGAAAAAACGGGGTTGGACCTGAAACAGGCTGCGGACACCGGTCCCTGGATGTGGCCCAGAGAAACTCAGACGCCTACTCTTCAGCCCGCGCCGTCCACGCCGCCACGTGCGCACCGAGGGCGCCGCCATCTTGGAAGGCATCTTCCCCGCCCGGCAGCCCGACACCGGTGGGGCCCAGCTCTCCCCCCAGAAGCCCTACGACAGCCGCGACGCGTCAGGGACCCAACTGCTACTTCTGTGGGCAGCCAAAGCACACCAGAAACCTGTGCCCGGCGAAAGGCACCACCTGCTTTAAGTGCGGTAAGAAGGGGCACTTCGGCAAGGTGTGCCGAGAGAACCCCGCCGGAAAACCAACCGCCGGAAAACCCGCAACCGCCGCGTGTGCGCCGTGGGAGCGGCCATCTTGGACGCCATCTTGCCCGACCTCGTGGGGTCCGCCATCTTATGAGCAGACAGCGTGGACGCCATCTTGTATCGATCAGGGCCCTACAGTGGCATCGGTCACAGTGGACCAGACCAGGCCGCACCCGCTATCCAAATCAATGGTGGACATCGAGGTAAACGGGTGCCGGGTTAAATGCTTAATTGACAGTGGAAGCACGGAGAGTTTTATCCACCCTGAACTGGCACAGCAACTCTCCCTAAAGGTGGTCCCTACTCAGGGTACCATCTCTATGGCTGATAAAACCCAGACATCGACCATTCTGGGTTACTGCACGGTACAATTGGACGTTAACGGAACTGTATACGATAATTTTAAAGTGTTAATCATGAAGAACCTATGTGCGAGCGTGATCTTGGGCCTGGATTTCCAGTGCAACCACCAAAGCATCACGCTCAAGTACGGTGGGTCCCAGCCGCCCCTCACAGTGTGCGGTCTGGCTACCCTGAAGGTAAAGCCACCTTCGCTATTCGCGAACCTTACCCCTAACTGCCGGCCAATAGCGACCAAAAGCAGGAGGTACAGCTGGGATGACAGGCGGTTTATCGCGACCGAGGTAGACAGGCTCCTGAAAGAGCGCATTATTGAACGCAGCAACAGCCCGTGGCGCGCCCAAGTGGTAGTGGTAAGGGGTAGCGAGAAGAAACGGATGGTGATCGACTATAGTCAAACGATCAACAGGTACACCCAACTAGACGCCTACCCGCTACCCCGCATATCAGAAATGGTGAACCAAATCGCCCAATACCGGGTGTTCTCCACCATCGACCTCAAGTCAGCGTACCACCAGCTCCCTATCAGGCCAGAGGACCGCCCGTACACCGCCTTCGAGGCGAACGGACGCCTCTACCAATTCCTCAGAGTCCCCTTTGGGGTGACGAATGGGGTCTCGGTCTTTCAGAGGGAGATGGACCGCATGGTTGATGACCACCACTTGCAGGCAACCTTCCCCTACCTCGACAACGTCACCATCTGCGGCCACAATCAGCAGGATCACGACTCGAACCTCGAGAGGTTCCTGGAAACAGCACAAAAACTCAACCTCACCTACAACGAGGACAAGTGCGTTTTCAACACCACGCGCCTCTGCATACTAGGCAGCGTGGTGGAGAATGGGGAAATCGGACCAGACCCCGACCGATTGCGCCCCCTACGGGAGCTGCCCCTGCCCAACACTCCCAAAGCCCTGAAAAGGTGCCTGGGGTTATTTTCTTATTATTCCCAATGGGTCCCCAACTACTCCGACAAAGCCCGCCCCCTCTTGAAAGCATCCTCTTTTCCGCTCTCTGCTGAGGCCCACGCCGCCTTCAAAAGCATTAAGCAGGATATTGAGCGGGCCACGCTACAGGCAGTGGACGAGAACACTCCATTTCAAGTGGAAAGTGATGCGTCTGACTTCGCCTTGGCGGCCACCCTCAACCAGGCGGGGCGGCCCGTAGCTTTCTTCTCGAGGACCCTCCAAGGGCCCGAGATCAGACACTCCTCCGTGGAAAAGGAGGCCCAAGCCATCGTGGAGGCAGTGCGCCACTGGCGCCACTACCTAGCCGGCAAACGCTTCACCCTACTTACCGACCAGCGGTCGGTAGCGTTTATGTTCAGCAATAAACAGAGGGGGAAGATTAAAAATGATAAGATTCTTAGGTGGCGGATCGAGCTCTCCACCTTCGAGTACGACATCATTTACCGGCCAGGGGCCCTTAACGAATCCCCTGACGCCCTCTCACGAGGGATGTGTGCCAGCGCCACCGGGGATCGGCTACAGACCCTCCACAACGACCTCTGCCACCCAGGGGTCACGCGGCTGTTCCACTTCATAAAGTCCCGTAACTTACCCTACTCGATTGAGGAAGTTCGGTCTCTGACCAGGAACTGCCGCACTTGCGCTGAGTGCAAGCCTCGGTTCTACCGCCCAGATAGAGCCCACTTAATCAAAGCTACACGGCCCTTTGAGCGGCTCAGCTTAGATTTCAAGGGCCCCCTCCCGTCCGTCGACCGCAATGTTTACTTCCTGAACATTGTGGACGAATACTCCCGGTTCCCATTCGCCTTCCCCTGCCCAGACATGACCAGCGCCACGGTCATTAAATGCCTCAACAGCCTGTTCTGCCTGTTCGGTATGCCGAGCTACATCCATACGGATAGGGGGGCGTCCTTCATGAGTGAAGAGCTACGCCAGTACATGCTGTCCAAGGGGATCGCCACGAGCCGTACCACCAGCTACAACCCCCGGGGTAACGGCCAGGTGGAGCGAGAGAACGGGACAGTGTGGAAAGCAGTCACTCTAGCTCTAAGGACCAAGGGCCTCCCTATCTCCCGCTGGCAGGAAGTCCTCTCGGATGTGCTCCATTCGATACGGTCGCTATTGTGTACGGCCACTAATGCCACGCCTCATGAACGTATGTTTGTCTTTCCCCGGAAATCCACCTCAGGTGTATCCATGCCGTCATGGCTCTCCACCCCAGGTCCGGTACTCGTGCGAAGGCATGTGAGGGGCCACAAGACGGACCCTCTCGTGGAGCCAGTACACCTACTCCACGCCAACCCCCAATACGCATATGTCCGGCACGCCGACGGAAGGGAGGACACCGTGTCCATAAAAGACGTCGCCCCAGCCGGCATCGACAACAACCACGGCAATAGCAGCGACAACGATCACAGCAATTCTTACCCACCCACTACTCTTTTCAACGATCACAGCAACCCTTACCCACCCACTACTCTTTCATCACCCCCGGAAGAACATCGACCAACGGCACCCCCACCAACTACCCCTTCAACAACCCTGGCGGCACCCCCGGCAGAGACCCAGGAGGCTACCGGGGACACCCAGCCGACACCCGTGGCACCACGTCGGTCGCAGAGGACTATCAAACCCCCGAACAGACTAAATCTATAGAAGGGGTGAATGTGATGAAATATATTCTATTCATCACTGCCTGTGACTGTGGTCGGCTTCAGTGTCATTTCCCTTCCCCCAGTCCTCATTGTATTATGTATTGGAATGTGCTGGAATATGCTGTGTGTAGGGCTCCGCCCATACCTGGCCCCTTTTGTAAGCTGGCTCAGTGTGGCCTCAGCCTCCAGAAGGAAGACATCTCTCTCTTTACGTGTTACTTTCTAAGTTAATAAAAGCCTTATTTTGTTTCGCTAACATCGAGTCTCGGAACTTATTGAGGCACATCACCTGGCATGCTCTTCTGCACTCCTTATTGTACCAGGGTTGGTCCTCTGGCTTGATGCTAATGGTAGAGTGAGGGATATGCCGGGCCATGAGGTTACACATTGTGATGGAATACAATTCTGCTGCTGCTGATGGCCCACAGCACCTCATGGATGCCCAGTTTTAAGCTGCCAAATCTGTTCTGAATCTATCCCATTTAGCACGGTGGTAGTGCCACACAACACGATGGAGGGTGTCCTCAGTTTGAAGACGGGAATTCGTCTCCACAATGACTATGCGGTGGTTACTGCTAACAATGCTGTCATGGACAGATGCATCTGTGACAGATAGATTGGTGAGGATGAGGTCAAATAGATTTTTCCCTCGTGTTGGTTCTCTCACCACCTGTCGCAAGCCCAGACTGGCAGTTATGTGTTCAGGACTCGGCCAGCTTGGTCAGTAGTGGTGCTACTGAGCCACTCTTGGTGATGGATATTGAAGTCCCCCTCCCAAAGTACAATCTGTGCCCTTGCTACTCTCAGTGCTTCTCCCAAGTGGTGTTCAACATGGAGGAGTACCGATTCATCAGCTGAGGGAGGGTGGTAGGTGGTAATCAGCAGGAGGTTTCCTTGCCCATGCTTGACCTGAAGCCATGAGACTTCATGGGGTCCGGAGTCAATGTTGAGGACTCCCAGGGCCATTCCTTCCCGACTGTATACAACTGTGCTGCCACCCCTGCTAGTTCTGTTCTGCTGGTGGGACAGGACTTTACAGCTTTCTGGACTCAACATTGAGTTCAGCAATTTCTGACTATAACCCCTGCCCTCATATTTTCAGGCAGCAGCTGTTGATGATTTTGCCATCCCCATTTGCAACATTTAATCTCACCTGCCTTCAACCCTAGCACAGACCGTCCCTTTAGTTCCTTCCTCCCCTCCCCTCACTCGTTCCCTGCTGCTGCACCTGCTTAAAACCTGTTACATCCCGAACTTTTACCAGTTCTGACGAAGGGTCACAGCCCTGAAACGTTAACTCTGTTTCTCTCTCCACGGATGCTGCCTGACCTACTGAGTATTTCCAGCATTTTCTGTTGTTATTTCAGATTTCCAGCATCCGCAGTATTTTGTTGCTGTAATGGTGACGGAGGAGTCTGGGACATTGGCTGAAAGCTATGATTCTGTGAGTATGACTATGTCAGGCTGTTGCTTGACTTTTCTATGGGACAGCTCTCCTAATCTGATAGTTTCATGGTCACCATTACTGATACTAGCTTTTTATTGCAGAGTTATTTAATTCACTGAATTTAAATTCCCCAGCTTCTAGTGGCGGGATTGGAACTCACGTCTCTGGATCATTAGTCCGGATTAACTACTCCAGTAACAGAACCACTATGCTACCATGTGAAGTTTAATTGATTTAAGTCTAATTTGTTTGACATTCAAAGCACAACCTATAGATCTTACATTTATTCTAATTGTATGTTTAATTTTGTAAGTAGTTATATGACAAATACACTCTGCTGTGTTTTAAGCACTGCCGTGTGTTTGGTTGATCCTTTTCTGAATAAGAATGAAATTCAAAGCATGGCCTCAATTCTCAGTGCACACAGACCTCTCGACACTCACAATTCCATCGCCTCCGTAATAATCGGACAGAGCAGACATGTCAGCAGGTAATCATTCAATTTGCAGTCATTTGCTGGTACAAACATAACCTTTCTACATTAAACTTGCACAGCTAGTCCTTTTTTGATCTCGCCCTCATCCCATCAAAGTATCAATTTATTCTTATCACTTATGAATAAAGGAAGGAAAAGGACTTGCATTTATATAGCGCCTTTCACGACCTCAGGATGTGCCAAAGCGCTTTACAGCCAATGAAGTACAATAAGCTTTTTAAGTCTCATTATCAAAGTTATGCATTCCAACTAACTCGAGGAACAGCACCTCATCTTCCGATTAGGCACTTTGCAGCCTTCTGGACTCAATATCGAGTTCAACAATTTCAGATCATAACCTCGGCCCCTATTACATTTTTACTTATATTTTTTTTCCACCCCTTTGTTTTGGGTTTTCCCTTCCCCCCCCCCGCCCCCTTTCCTCTTTTTTTTACATGGCAGCTGTCTCTCATTCTGCCAGTACATTTCACACCTAATCTGAGCCATCTTTTGCCTCTTTGCTAGTCCTATCACCATCTCGTCTCGTTTTGAATACCTTTTAATGTCTATTCACTTCTTTTGTTCCCTCCCCAGCCCTGCCTTTCGATTTATTTCATTTCCTTTCCAGTTTTGAAAAAGGGTTAGACTCGAAACGTCGACTCCAATTTCTCTCCACGGATGTTGCCTGGCCTGCTGAGTTTTTCCAGCATTTTCTGTTGTTAACCAGATTCTTTTATTATCCTTCCTTCCTTCCTTTGGCAGTCCCTCGGAACCAAGGATGTCTTGCTTCCAGATTAAGAATGAGTTCTCAGGTGACTGATGAGTCCATTGCGGGTCCTACAGTCTCTGTCACAGGTGGGGCAGACGGTGGTTGAAGGGGCGGGTGTGGGTGGAGTGCTTGGGTTGACGTGTCGCTCCTTCCGCTGTTTGTGCTTGGCTTCTGCTTGCTCCCGGCGAAGAGACTTGAAGTGTTCGGCGCCTTCCTGGATGCTTCTCCTCCACAGTCTTGGGCCAGGGGTTATATTATATTATAATAATAAAGTTTAAAATCCCAACTCACATTCCCAAATGATATGTATCTACTGTCAACTTTATACCTGAGATTTTGCATGACCTACATCTTAAGTCCTCCCTTAGAGACTTGTATTTCCCTTCTATACTGTAGCTTCTCCTCAGCTACTTTGCTTCCCATGTGACTGTGCTGCTCTGTTTGATCTCTTGAATCCCTTATGGTCAATCTCTGAGCGTTTGACATATCTGCTCTCTCCCCTTCTTCTACGTCGGCAACCCACAAATCTTCCACTTGGCCTGTTCCTGAGTTTGTCACTCAAGCACCTGGAATCCCCTCGGCACATGGCTGTTGCTAATCCTGAAGTCCGCAGTGTGCACACAGGCCCAGTTTCCCAGTCCTGTTGGCAGTCACCCATCTTGTCCACGGTCCCTTTCCGTGTCTCCTGATCCCACGCGCAGCCTGCCGCAGATGACTTTTCAGTCTGTCTCTTGGGATATTGTGTCCCCGACAACACACCCGCATGGTCCGCTTAGAGGATTAAGCAGTTCATGATTTCCAGCACTTTCAAAACCGTATTAGGAACTCTTTTATTAAGGGGCAGTATTTTACATTTTTTGTGACTTTTACGACTACAGTTCAAACAGAGGTAAACATTTCAAGAATAGGAAGATCAATTAATGTGTGCGTGCAGTAACGTGGGTTCCTAACTAAAAGACTGAGTTCGACTCAGGCAATCAAACAAGACGAACTTTAATGAAACAAACAGGTTTTAACGAGAAACTGCAGGATAACATCGAATGTAGGTCTGTTCTCTTCAGAGGCTCCACGAGGACTGCCTAGGGTGGTCCCGGGCTGACGTCATGACGTCATCACGTTCTTCCTGCCAGTGGGGGATCACGTGATGAACGGTGTGACGTCATCAAGTTTTAACCACGCTGTTAAAGTAACCACACGCTGTACAGTTAAACAGCATAAATACAGATACAGACTCAGGCTGTAGCTAACATGTTGTTAAAGGAATTATATACAAATGATCTGAGTCCTTTGGTGGCTCCGCCATATGTGCCCCCCCAGAATTGTCTTTAACAACAAACGTGAGGCGTCGAGGAGGCCTGACAAGTCTGTCCGAGCGACTTCGGTAACCCTGCAGAGGAAGCTGATGGACGGTGGTTGAGCTGGCGGGCAGCTGTGGTTGAGCTGGCGCGGCGAGTGTGGTCGAGCTGGCTGGCGGCTGTGGTTGAGCTGGCACGGCGGCTGCAGGCGGTCGGCCATGTTTCGGCGATTGAGCGATGATGACTGGGCGGTCCAGGTCCACGTGAGGCGGATTCAACCGGTCTTCTGAAATGTGATCCGGCTTTCCTCCAATGTCGACCGAAAAGGATTTGTCTCCCGATTCGATGACGCGGAAAGGACCAGTGTAAGGGGGCTTGAGCAGATCCCGGTGAGCATCGTGGCCGATAAATACGTACTTGGCGCTCTTCAGCTCAGCCGGCACGTGGGAGTTCTGTAGGCCGTGATTTGATGTAGGCACTGGAGCGAAGCATCTGGCCGCTTCCTGGTGGCTGACGAGTTGCTGGGAGGCGGACCATGGCTCTGTGGGAAAAGGGAGGAAATCCCCAGGTACTCGGAGCGGCTGGCCATAAACGAGTTCCGCCGAGGACGATTGCAGGTCTTCCTTGGGCGCTGTACGAAGACCCAAAAGGACCCATGGGAGTCTGTCCACCCATCCTGCACCTTGAAGACTGGCCCGTAGTGCGGCTTTAAGCAACCTGTGGAATCGCTCGCACAGGCCATTCGCCTGTGGATGATAGGTGGTGGTGTGATGAAGTTTGGTGCTGAGCCCCTGAGCTACAGTGTTCCAGAGCTCCGAGGAAAATCGTGGCCTACGATCGGAAGAGATGTCCGCCGGTACCCCGAAACGAGCAACCCAACAGGAGATGAAAGCTCTAGCGACGTCTGCCGAAGTGGTGGACACCAAAGGAATTGCCTCTGGCCACCTAGTGGTGCGGTCCACCATGGTGAGGAGATGCGTATACCCATGGGAAGGCGGAAGTGGCCCCACAAGGTCCACATGCACGTGGTCGAAACGACGCTCCGGAACAGCGAACGTAGCCACTGGAGCTTTTACATGACGCTGGACCTTGGCCTTCTGGCAGACCACACAGGTGTTGGCCTAGTCATGGACATCCAGGTGCATACCCTTCCAGACGAATTTCGCTGACATTAGCCATTGTGAAGCCTTCATACCAGGGTGCGACAACCCATGTATGGCATCGAACACTTTCCGGTGCCATGCGACTGGCACGATAGGTCGGGGAACGCCCATGGAGACGTCGCAAAGGAGCGTGGTGCCTGCGGCCTGGAAACTGACGTCAGCCGCTTGGAAACTAGAGGGGACGGTTCTGTATGATTGGACCTCTGGGTCCGAGGCCTGATCCGCAGCCATGAGGGCGTAGTCAATCCCAAGGTGAACCGCATGGACCGTTGCGCGGGAGAGGCAATCCGCTACCAGGTTGTCTTTACCAAACACATGTTGAATGTCCGTGGTGAATTCAGAAATAAACGTCAGGTGATGTTGTTGACGAGCTGACCACGGTACGGCGGTCTTGGCCATGGCAAACGTTAGTGGCTTGTGGTCGACAAAAGCCGTGAAGGGACGTCCTTCTAATAAGAACCGGAAATGGCGGACGGCTAGAAAAAGGGCCAGCAACTCCCGATCGAAAGTGCTGTATTTTCTTTCATTTCTCCGTAGTTGGCGGCTGAAAAACACCAGCGGTTGCCACGTGCCGCTCACCCACTGCTCCTGCACTGCGCCGATGGCGTAGTCTGACGCGTCGGTGGTAAGGGCGATGGTGGCACCTGGAAGCGGGTGCACCAGCATGGTTGCGTTGGCGAAGGCGCTCTTGGTGTTGACGAACGCCTGGTCCATCTCGGCCGTCCAGATGATTGGATCCTTCCCAGACTTGCCCTTGAGGGCCTCCTACAAAGGCTGCATAAGCAGAGCCGCCTTAGGGACGAATCGGTGATAGAAATTGACCATCCCGAGGAACTCTTGCAGGGCCTTGACGGTTGGCGGGCGCGGGAAAGAGGTAACAGCCTCCACCTTCGTCAGTAAGGGGACGGCGCCGTCTGAAGTAATGCGATGTCCCAAGAAATTGATCCGCTGCAGGCCGAACTGGCACTTGGCCGGGTTGATTATCAACCCATGCTGACTGAGGCGTGTAAAGAGGGTACGCAAATGGCCGATGTGCTCTTCCTTGCTAGCACTGGCAATGAGGATGTCGTCGAGGTAGACAAAGATGAAATTTAGATCTCGGAGCACGGAATCCATTAAGCGCTGGAAAGCCTGTGCCGCGTTCTTCAAGCCAAAAGGCATCCGCAGGTACTCAAAAAAGCCGAACGGGGTGATGACTGCGGTCTTCGGGGCATCTTGCGGGTGCACGGGAGCCTGGTGATACCCACGGACGAGGTCGACTTTAGAAAAGATGGAATTTCCCGCCAAGTGGGCCGAGAAATCCTGAATATGTGGGATCGGGTACCGGCCAGGAGTAGTGGCGTCGTTCAGGCGTCGGTAGTCGCCGCATGGCCGCCAGCCGCCGCCCGGTTTCGGAACAATGTGGAGAGGCGAAGACCAGGGACTATTCGACCGGCGAATAATCCCCAGCCGCTCCATCATGTCGAACTCCGCTTTCTCAGCCGCGAGCTTGCCGGGTTCAAGCCTTCGAGCCCGTGCATAAACCAGGGAGCCAGTGGTGGTGATCTGATGTTCCACACCATGCTTCGTGGCCGAGGAGGAGAAAGTGGGCCTGGTCAGCTCCGGGAACTCTCAGAGGAGCCGAGTGAAGTCGTCCGGAGATGGGAACGCACAGGAGACAGTGCACAGCACGGCGTTACCGCGGTGGCATGGGATGGAGTGGAAGGTGGCCGCGTTGATCAACCGACAGTGCCGGACATCGATGAGGAGGCCGTTGGCACACAGAAAATCCGCCCCTAGGATGGCCTGCGAGACTTTGGCCGTAACGAATTCCCAATGGAAACGCTGACCGCCGAAACACACTTGGACCCGCCGCTTTCCGAAAGTTCGAATGGCTGCGCCATTAGCCACCTCGAGGGAAATGCCGTGTCCCCCAGCTTGAATGTCGAGATTCGACGCAGGTAGGATGCTACACTGCGCCCCAGTGTCGCAAAGGAAACGTCGACCCGATAGGGAGTCGGTGATGAAAAGAAGTTTCCCTGAAGACCCGATGGCCATCGCAGCCGCGGAGCACCCGTTAGACCCGGTCCTCCTTCGCCAGGAACGCTGCAGGAGCTTTGTTTTTTTGGGGGGCAAAAAACTGCAGGGAGAGCGGCAGCATCGTGCTTTCGCGCCAAAATGGGCGTGGTAGGAGTACCAGCCCGCTGCAAAAGGAGTTGGAGCCGCGTCTGTGGGGGATGGGCATCTCGTGACGGCGCAGCACTGCTGGGTTACATTGAATATCTTTTCTGCTTCGGCAGCAAGCTCTGCACAGTCTGTAACCTTGGGCTAGGGCAGCCTACACCTGCTCTGGCAGTTGGCAGAGGATTAGCTCTCGGAAGAGGAAGCATTCCAGTTCGGCACCCAAGAGCGTGAGCATTTGGCTCATGAGCTCGGACGGTTTGGAGTCCCCGAGGCCGGGCATAGCGAGGAGCTGGCGAGCGCATTCTGACTTCGAGAGGCCGAAGACTTGTAGCAACCGCGCCTTTAATGTATCATACTTGCGGTCAGTAGGTGGACTACCGAGAAGGCTGACGATCCACGAGGCAGTGGCGCTATCGAGGGCGGAGGCCACGTAGTAATAACGGGTCTGATCCGCGATGATGTTCCTGATGGCAAACTGGGCTTCAGCCTGGATAAACCATGCGGCTGGTTGTTGCTCCCAGAACTGTGGCAGTTTCAGAATCACGGCATTCGTTTCCATGCTGCAGATCTTCTGTGAAAACCGTTCACGAAAGTCGGGGTCACCAATGTAGGAACGTGGATTCCTAACTGAAAGACTGAGTTCAACTCAGGCAATCAAACAAAACGATCTTTAATGAAACATCTGTAAGATTCGCAATTTTCAGCAAAAATCACGCAAGAAAACTGGATAAAATAAGACTGTTTATTGACCAAAGTAAGCTTGCACAGAAAAACCTTTGATAAAAAGGGCATACAAAATGGCCGCCAGGCCCCGTGATCAGTTTATGAACCATTTTATTTCTGTTACTGCAAGCCAGACAGGCTTGTGGATTGAAGACAGTGAGCCCACGAAAGCCAGTATCTGGGAACCGAAACTCAGAGCAACAGCATACATATTCAATGGATTATAAGTACAGGATGGGGCCCATCAAGATATGGGCGGACAATGTAAAAACACTTATACCCATTTATCGTACAAAGGAAAAACCGTTTAGCAGCCATCAAGGAAAATGTCCGGACCGATCAATATGCGAACCGAGCCGCGGTGACAATGCAAAGGACATTAACAGACATTATCGGCCAGGAAGGCCAGTTTAAGTTATCACCGGCTCCGTTACAAGACAAAGCGCCCCTGCAGAGATTTCTGCCCGCCAAAATTAATACAAAGACAGGACTATGATTTGGCGGGAGATAAGACTGTCCCAAAAGAGTATAACTATGGATTGAAAGTCCATCTAAGTTACTTCTTCTTCACTGCCACGGCTTCTTGTTGGGCGACTTCAGGCTTCCATTTCTTCAAGAACTTTCTTCTACGAGGAACGAACGAAGGGCGGACGGTGCCCGGATCGGCGCCTCTTCCACTTCGGCAGATCGATGAAAACGTTTTCGTCTTTTTAAAGACGGACGGTTTCGGAAAAAGGACAACGTGGCCGGTGTTCAGCCAAACAAGGCTCGGCCACGACGAGAAGGCGACGAGGGTGGCCCGGGTACTGGGGTCGGGAGATCATCGACGACCCAGGCCGACGGAGAAGAAACCCTCTGGAGGACTGGCGATCTAGGCCACAAGATTCTCCCATGTGCATAGCCTGCATCTGGGTCTGCTCCATGAACCCAAATCGACTTAGTGGATCTCAACCTTGACGAGCGCTCATCGAGGCTGGGTCTACCCCACCGCCTCGAGGGAGGAGAGAATATCGACTGCGCCAGAAGCTTCCAATCCACGTGACGACGGGAAGCGGTGTCAAAAGGTCTGCGAACCCCTTTTCGCGATTTCGAGAGTGGTGAGCATGATCCCAAGTTCCCCAGGTCAAAACTTAGTTTAGGTATAGGGGAGGGAGTTAAGGGAAATCGTAATGTGTTTCCCCTTTTACGATGTGCCGTGTGTTCCCCATTTCCATAGAGTCAAGTTCATAAATTTGTGCATGATTGTAGTTATTTTAATCTGTGCCTATGACATGTATTTTGTAATGCTTCAAACTGTTCAAAAATAAAAGCATCCATTTCGTGCTATTCAGCCTGGTCTATTGAGTCCTCTTCTCTGCACTACTGTTCTCTGCATCTAAGTCCAAGGTCTAGAGCCGTAGGGGGGGTGGGTCGAACCACTCAAGGGTAATTCTTGCACGAAGCCTGGCAGGGGGCCAGAACGGGCAAGAGAGCAAGGAAAAACCCCCTACAGAAATGGCGACCGCGGCAGGACCTTGGCAGCAGGAAAGTAGTGTGTTAGATCAAGATCTGAATAAACGAAATGTGATGGATGAAAGAATAGCAGATTATGTTTTCGGAAAAGTCAACCTCACAAAACAATGGATATCTGATCTACTAAGGGATAGGCGCCCGCTAGACGCAGCCATCAAGTGGACAGTGGGTAGAGAGCATAAGAAATCTGTAGAAAAGGCGGTCTGGCTGATGTGCTACAAGAAGCAAGTCCAGCTTTTGGACCAGGTAGTTGCAGCACAGACAGTCCAGATCAACGGCTTGCTTAAAGGCGTAGAGGAAAAGGTTGCGGGAGGTCAAAAACTGATTGAATCGCTTGACGCGCTGAACCAGGAACGCCGCTCTCTAATTCGCTGCCACGAAACCCGGGTAGAATATTTAAAATGTCAGGTCGTTGAGGCCAAGGCCAGTGAAGGTAGAATGAGAGAGAGGTGTTCCCGTCTAGCCAAACAAGTAGATGCCCAAGAGGAAAAGCTCCTGGGAGCCAGGGCAGCATATAAGATGGCCATGGAGGATAGATCTGAGAACACCGACCACAGCACTTGCCGCCGGGAGCTAGAGGACCTGAGAAAGGCCCTAGCGAAGGCAAACGGGTTGGTGTGTCTCATAAATCCACCAGCGAGTCAGCTGTTGCTAGCCAAGGAATCCAAAAGACCGATTCCACAAGAGGCAGTTGGGGTACCAACCCCCGAACCTTCTGCGCCTCCTGCCTATGAGGAGTCTTGGACTCTGGGACAGGAGACGGAGACGGTAGAGGAAGAGAGCCCTGAGGTAGAGCAACCCCAGACAGTAGAGTCGGGGCCGGCGCCAGTGTGTCCAACGAGACACCGGAGGATCGGTCCAAATGAAGAAAATGGCGATGACGGACCCCTTGAGAGTCAGATCATAATGCCTCATAGCGCACGACAGCTAAGAGAGATGATAAGTCACATCCCAAAACTCTCCGAGTCAGGAGATCCCTCCGTGCATTTCAGGGACGTGGAGCAGACCGCAGCAGTCAATGACTGCGACGGGGTTGAACAGTCTAAAATGCTGCTGTTCTCCCTGGACAGTTCGCTCCTCCAGTGTCTCCCTGACGAGAGCAAGAGAGGGCACAGGGACTATGAGTTGCTACGGGATGAGATTCTGGAGATCATGGGAGAGGGGGACGGAACTCCGTTCCTCCGTTTAGAAAAGACAGTGCAGCTAGAGGGAGAACCCCCACGGGTTTTCGCCGACAGGTTGTGGCCAGTGTATCGGCGCAGCTGCCCGGGCGGGCCGGCCCGGGCCGGGCTGGATGGCAAACAAAGGGCTCACTGGCTTCGGTGCCTGGTAGCAGGTTGCCTGCCAGTAGTGAAGGAACAGGCCAAAGCATGGTTTGACCCCACTAACGCCCGCTCCACGGAGGAAGTAGTACTAGATCAGCTCACGATCAGTTATAGAAACAACAAGGGCAAGAAAACGCCTGTTGTGAAAGGAAAGGTGCATGAGGTGAGACCCGCAGCCTCTGCTAAAAAGGAATGGCGTCAGGAGGGAAATCGCCATCCCCAAGCAAATAGCAGTTGTTACGGGTGTGGGAAGGAGGGTCATTGGCGCAAGGACTGTAGGAATCCTTGGAAGGATAAGAGGGAGAGAGCGTTCGCCGCAGCCCAAGATCAAGCCCAAGCCCGAGTCGCCAACGGCCCGAGAGTTTACCCAACACCAGCACAACCACAAGTGCAGGCCGCTGCCCCAACACCAGTCCAGAACCCAACCGTAGCCTCTGCCCCGAATAAAGGGGGTGGTGCGGTTGTGGACCCCGCTGCGATCGAGTCAGTCTTGGAGACTATGCGGTCTCTGATGACCTGGCAGGGGAAGGTAGCGGTTGCTAACAGCCCTATCGCCCCCGAGACCCCAGCCGAAACACCTAAATGACTGACGCCCGCGCAGCCCATCTACTTGTGTCCGCTCCGCTATGACGCTTGGAGAAGACCTGTGGTGGAGATGGAGGTGGAGAAACAAAGGGGTAGTTACCTGTTGGATACAGGAGCTTCGTGTACCGTGATCCACACGGACAAACCTTTTGCCTCACCTCTGTCCGCCCAGGCTCCATATTTAGTAGCGGGTTTCACAGGTAGAGAACAGGCTGGCGCGCACTCCCTCCCGCTCTCCATTCAGTTAGGAGCGCTCCACACCACATGGACGTGCATCCTATTGAAGTGGAAAGGGGGGGGGGAAAGGCATCCTCGGGGCTGATTTCTTGGTGGAACACGGGATCCTCGTGGACCTGAGAAATCACTGTCTCTGGGGAGCCGAGGGCGGTTTAGGTAAGGTAGTCGTAATCCCGGGGAAGGAAGAAAAGGGGGCCCTGTGCACTATGAAGCCGTCAGGAGGTTACGATCTCGAGCTCATGATAACAAACGTCCCAACGGACTTGCAGGCGCGTGTGTCAGAAAATCTGACCGCGTTCGCCACCCACAAGCACGACTGCGGGAGAGTCACTGGGTTCGAAGTCAGCGTAGACGGGGACCCCATGATCCGACCCCAAAAGCAGTATAATTTCCCCAAGGAGGCAGAACCCGACATGGAGACAGCAATATCTTCATTGGTACAGCAGGGCGTGTTGAGGACGATAGCCACCCACGTGAACTCCCCATTATGGCCGGTAAAGAAACCGGACAATTCGTGGAGAGCCACGGTGGACTATAGAGTCCTCAATAGTAATATCCCAGCCTGCGCGCCCACGGTAGCAGCAGTTGCAGACTTAATAGGGAGTATTCCAGCATCGGCGACCACATTCACGGTGCTGGACATCTTGAACGGTTTTTGGTCCATTCCGCTGCGGCGGGCGGACCAGTACAAGTTTGCCTTTACTTTCAAAGGGCAACAGTACACTTGGAACTGCTTACCACAGGGTTTTCACAACAGCCCCAGCATTTTCCATCAGTGCATGGCGGGGAGTTTGAAAGAGTTCAGCCAGCCCAACCAGATAGTGCAGTATGTGGACGACTTACTCCTGTTCACAGATACAAGGGAGCAGCACGGCCCACTGTTAGCCGAATTGTTGGAACTGTTAGAAAGGAAGGGTTTCAAAGTAAACCCAAAGAAAGCCCAGATCGGCCAGCAGGAAGTTAAATTCCTGGGTCTGGCCATCCGCGCTGGGGAAAGAGCCATAGATAAGGCCAGACGGGAATCTATACAAGATCTGCCGATTCCCAACACAGTAACGGGTGTAAGGTCCTTTTTGGGATTGACCGGGTACTGCAGAGATTTCATCGAGGACTATGCTGCCACAGCGGCCCCGCTACTTCGACTCTTACACAAGGGAGTCGAGTGGTCTTGGGACGAGGGGTGCCAGGCAGCATTCGAGAAGTTGAAAAGAGATCTGCAGACCGCGCCAGCCCTAGGGGCCATAGATGGGGGAGAGGAGTTCTTTCTGGAGGTAGCCGCTAGTGGGGACAGCCTGAGCGCAGTGCTGCTCCAAGAGCGGCACGGCAAGCTAAGACCAGTAGTTTATTCCTCCAGGGTGCTCACGGATGTGGAGAGGAGTTTCTCCAATTGCGAACGGCATCTCCTGGCCACGCATTGGGCTGTGAACAGATCAGTGATCTTCACAGGGACCTCTCCCATTACGCTCCTCACCCATCACACCCCCACGAAGATGCTTCTGGACGGGAGGATTAAGGATGGGACCGTAAGCAGCGCTCGGATTGCGCGCTGGACCCTCCTCCTTTCCCAGATGGATCTCAAAGTTAAAGGCCTCTGCGCGCCAAGGCTCGCAGCCAATATGGCATATCCCGGGACAGCCCATCAATGTTCCGTAGAAGGGGTATGGGAAGTTAACATAGGTTTACGGGCCGGGATACATCCCACGGGCCGCGAGATCTACGTAGACGGTTCTAGCACTGTAGCTGACGGCAAGCGACTCACAGGGTGTGGAGTTTATGACCCTGCGGCAAACATTGCCCTGGCAATTAAGCTCCCCAGCACTATGAGCGCGCAGCAGGCTGAACTGTCCGCGGTGGCGTACGTGGTTACCCACCCCGAGATTTTCCCAACCCCATACACGATTTGCTCAGACAGCATGTTCACGTGCAATTCGTGTACAGAGTACCTCGCCATCTGGTCCCGACGCGGGTACACCTCCGCGGACGGGCGGCCTTTAACAGTTAAGCCCTTGCTGGAGAAGGTCCTAGCAGCTGTGGGGGAGAAAGGAGAGGTGTTCATCCATAAGGTGAAGGCTCACTCCACTACAGAACCCCGCAGTCAGGGCAACCAGCAAGCGGATGCGCTAGCCAGGGAGGGTGCCCGCAACGGCATTCTCTGGGACCCATACGAACCCGGACCCGTGGCGGCGATCCAAGGCAGGGAGGGAATTCCCGGGAACACAGGGGTGACACCGGCCCCAGACCTAAAGACCGTCCAAACCCTGGATCCCGCCCTAAAAGCAGTCCTAAAAGCCATCACAGAGGGCAAACAGGTAGAAGGTCCGTACAGTACGGCAGCCCTCACAGTCAAAGAAGGTATGCTGTTCCGAGAGGAGCAGTGGGTTGTGCCGCAGCAGCACCGAAGGGAATTCCTGCAATTGGCCCACGAGGGTCCAGGAGCGGGACACCCCGGACCTGAGGTCACCTGGCAACGGGTGGAGCAGGCGGGATGGTGGCCGGGACTTCGGGACGATGTCCGCGAGTTCTGCGCAAGCTGTCTTGTGTGTGCTGCTAACAACCCAGACCCCCACAAAAGGAAGGTGCCCATGGGGCACATCAGGAGGGTAGAGGGACCATGGCAGTCGATTCAGGTCGACTACATAGGGCCCCTGCCCGCCGCCCAGGGAGGCTATAAGTACTGCCTTGTCCTGGTAGATGTGTTCACCAAATGGGTAGAAGCCTTCCCGTGCAGAACAGCTACGGCACTGGGTACTGCTAAGATCTTGATTCGGGAAGTGTTCTCACGGTGGGGACTCCCCCGTTTTGTAGAGTCCGACCAAGGGAGTCAGTTCACCGGTCAAGTAATGCAGAACGCCCTCATGCTCTTGGGCATTGAGGGAAAGTGGCACGTAGCATACAATCCCCAGTCATCCGGGATTGTTGAGCGTATGAATCGGACCCTCAAGGAAAAGCTGAGGAAAGAGACAATGGGCTCGCCCCAGAAATGGGCGGAGGTCCTGCCTTTAGTCCTCATGGGGATCCGAGCCAGCCAGTCCAAAAGCACGGGGTATTCCCCGCACGAGTTAATGACTGGAAGGATCATGCGAACACCCACCCATGTGCTAGCCCCGGTGCTCACTGAGGGCCAGCTCCGAGAGGTGAAACGGGACAAATTCGCCCAAACCCTCTTGGAGCGCCTGAGACAGATTTATGGGCAGGCGGCTGGGAACATGGGAAGACAGCACCAGGGAAATAAACTGTTGTTGGAACCTCGGAAACAACAAGAGTGGGTAGTCGGAGACCAGGTCATGGTCCGAAACTACGCCAGGGTAGGGAGTTTTGAACCACTGTACATGGGGCCATACAGCATTGTAGGCAAAGCCAGCCCCATGGTTTATGCAGTGAAGACGCCCCGACGTACCAAATGGTTTCACATCAACCAGTGTAAACTGTTTAAACCGGGTACACAAGGGCCACCAAAGGGGACCAGGTCTGAGAACAAAGATCCTCAGCCTGTAACAGAGTCGCAGACCACACAGGCTGGAGCAGTAGCCTGCGTGAAGGGAGAGGCCATCCCATTGGAGTGGGAGGTCTCATCTTTTGAATGGGATTTAGGCAGGGGAGAGCCCGAACAGCTCAACCTCGCTTTAGACCCAATCACGGAGGAGGAAGAGTCAGAGGACGGCAGTCCCGCCCTCGACTCAAGCTTGGGGGAGGTAGGGAGTGGGGGTGGAGACTCGTTACCTGTAGGGACAGGTGAGGTGGAGTCGGAAGCCACAGATCCCGACCCCGGGGGGGCGGAGCCTGAGGGAGGGGAGCTGGAGCCGGCAGCTGTGGAGGAACCACAGGCTGTAACGGTAACAGTCACGACCCCAGGTCCATCGGCCCCGGGAGCCCAACCCAAAGCAGCCCCTCGTAGGTCGGCTCGAGCGCCCCAGCCCAGAAAATTTTGGCCAGATTCTCCCCATCCTCCCCAACCACGGTTTAAAGCAGCCCCAGGAAGACATGATCCCCGTTCAGCAGCGACAGGCTGCGGGGGATCAAAGCCAAAGATCAATGCAGCCCCACCGCAGGGTGTGGCACACGACAGACCTCACAGGGATTCGGAAAGCCGCCCCACGGAGGGCGGCGCTGTACATAAGTTAAGATAGGTAATTATGGTCATAGTTTAAGGAATGTAAAGTATATGGTGTTAAGAGTACAATTTTGAGGTCTGCCCGGTATGTGTGTTTGTTAGGGAGCGGGGTCCAGGAACCCGCGCGTCCAATTAATTTAGGCCAGCACCTATCGGGAGCCCGGCTACATCATTTTGTTGGTTACAGAAACCTGGGATACGATGGAAAGGATTGTCGTCGCGTTCATGGTGATCGGGTGCGGGTGGGCCTACCGAGGCCGCACCAAGGACGTCATCATTTTCGGGTGCTCCGGGGACACGGCCCCCATCGCAACGGATGGGACGGGGGAGCGAGAGGTAGAGGAAACCGCCACCTACTTCCACCAAGGGAGATGGCCAGGTTGGCTGGGAACGAATTCTACGGAATATTCCAGCAATTTCGGTTTTGCCTACCAAGAGACTTCATTAACGTGCCCTCGAGTGAGGATCCTAGCGCCCAGAGTCAGCGTCACCGTGGGAAAGAGGATTTGTCTGGTGTGCAATGGGAACGTACCACCAAGGCGATGGTGGTGGCTACGAAAGCTGGGAAAGGACATGAGAAACTCTACGGTCGAGTGGGAGCGACTGGGTAATAATACCCATCGGACTATTACGGGAACTCACGGACAATTACGTGTGTGTTGGGACAAATGGTGGGAACCGGATGAGGGAATATATGTCTGTATGTGGGGTTCGAGACACGTCTGCCCCAAGGGCGTGTCCATCTTCTTCCAGAGGCAGTGGCAGGATGAAGGGAAGGGGATGAGATGGGATGTTAGCACTCGAGCGTGCGGAGCCCCATACTCCCCTATTCCGGTGAACGCCACTGAACTCATCACCCGCCCACGCAAGCCCCTGCCCACGCTTCCGGTAGCACTAGCCCAGAAAGGAGGGTGCCCAACCACCACCAAGGGACCCGGGAACGGTTTAGTATTGGTACCCACCGGTCAGGTGCTGTACCAAGGGGTACACTACGCGGTGGCCTCAGTGATTTTAAATCTCACTGAGGTAAGATTGCCGGAGTGGTGTCCCAAAGAAACGGAACAATTATACCAGGTCCTGTTAACCCGTATGTTTAGACAATTTTACGAATTTGACTTTGCCGACATCGACAGAGACAAATTATACACCACACCGCCAGAAGTTTTGGATCGAGTCGGGAGGCAAAGAAGGGGTACTGTAAATGACATATTCACTGCTTTTAATACCGGGACATCTGTTGTCAACGCTCTAGATAACGTGGAGCTGCAGACACAGATCAACGGTTTAAAAGCCCAGTTAAGGAACATATTGACAGACGGAAACAAGGTCGTGGGTTCTGAGTTGCATGAGGACCAGGCCATGACACTACACTTTAAGGACATAATTGCTGAGCTGGAGAAACACGCGAGAACGGTAAATGCACTCATTAAGGAGGATCGGAATGCGTCCGATCAAGCTGCGCAAAACGAGGCCTGTGTGCTGTACGGGGCGTGGTTACTGGGCGAGGGCCGCAGTAATCTTGAGGATTTAAAACAGGGTTTGGTCCCGTCCTGGATCAGCAACAAGCACTTGCAAGCGCTCCACCCTTTTGAGAATGCATTAAGCCCGTGCCTGCTCAGACTAGCCGCAGAAGCATACCCAGTTCCAGTGGACTGCGGACATTCGAATCACACTATTATGGGAATAGTAGTAAGAATGCCGGTGTTGGGTCCCGCAGCAAAGCCCGCCCCGGTATACAGAGTAGAGAACATTGGAGTCATTCGGGGGGGCGCACACATTCGTTACGCAGTGGTCCCGCCTTACGTCATCAGATGGGAGCGTACGATGACAGGCACCGACCTCTCGGGATGTCGGAGCCGGGGGGCACACATCATCCTGTGTCCCCAGCACTTGAATGCCTTTTTGAAACCACAGTGCGGGTTCAGAACCGCTAGCGCGAAGCCGGTGAATTGCACCATGGAGGCAATGGCAGAGGACCATGTGCCCCCACAGGTAGCATATATCGGGGGTGGGACATACTGCGTCACCACTGCAGCGCCTCAGTACCGATATGGACAACACGAGTGGTGTTCGGTCGGTGATAGCAGTTTCTGTTTCAAACCCAGGGCCGAGGTTCAAGTGGCACAACAACGAATTGTCCCCATTCCTGCGCCCTCCACCGTACACATCACTATCAAAGAGAATTTCACAGACTTACAACGATTTGTCGCGCATTTTGGTTATGTCATTCCCCCTCTTCCCGAACACCTCACCAAGATTTTAAAAGCCGTTATAATTTCGCAGAAACATTTCTACACACTGGAGCAGAAGACTTTAGAGATAGGAAAAGACATATTGGACATAACCATCCCACCATGGTGGGACTTGTTCACCAACATAGAGGTCCCCGCCTGGATTAGAATAGCATCCCATATCCTAGTAGTATGTCAGGTTTTGATTGTGATATTTTTGCTCTTCGTGCATTGCAAAAGAGGCAAACGCCTCCAGAGGCACGAGAACACAGGAGAATGGAGAGAACGCTATGTGCGAATGGGGGAAGCAGATACCCCACTCTAAGCTGCTAGTATAAGATTAAGCGTCCCTCCATTTAAAAAAATTTTTGTGATGGTTTTGGGTTATAAGGAAATAAGTATTGTTATGTTATTAGTTGTTCTTAAGTTTTTTTGGATTAATAAAAGATGCATGCAGATGGCGCAAAAGGGTATCAACCCCTGCCCATCTGACAGGTGAAGGTGTTATAGTTTAAGATTTGCTGTCTATGATTCCAAATGTGCATGAGGTAATTTTCATTTTCTCCGGAAATGGGAACTGCATGTGTCGTGAGGGGCATAGATAGTTAAGTGCCAGGAATGTTTGGATGTGGGGAATCAGGGAAAATTTGCTCATCAAGGATTATTGATACTTTAAGCAAGCTATCAGTATCACAGGGGGGCCTGTAAGATTCGCAATTTTCAGCAAAAATCACGCAAGAAAACTGGATAAAATAAGACTGTTTATTGACCAAAGTAAGCTTGCACAGAAAAACCTTTGATAAAAAGGGCATACAAAATGGCCGCCAGGCCCCGTGATCAGTTTATGAACCATTTTATTTCTGTTACTGCAAGCCAGACAGGCTTGTGGATTGAAGACAGTGAGCCCACGAAAGCCAGTATCTGGGAACCGAAACTCAGAGCAACAGCATACATATTCAATGGATTATAAGTACAGGATGGGGCCCATCAAGATATGGGCGGACAATGTAAAAACACTTATACCCATTTATCGTACAAAGGAAAAACCGTTTAGCAGCCATCAAGGAAAATGTCCGGACCGATCAATATGCGAACCGAGCCGCGGTGACAATGCAAAGGACATTAACAGACATTATCGGCCAGGAAGGCCAGTTTAAGTTATCACCGGCTCCGTTACAAGACAAAGCGCCCCTGCAGAGATTTCTGCCCGCCAAAATTAATACAAAGACAGGACTATGATTTGGCGGGAGATAAGACTGTCCCAAAAGAGTATAACTATGGATTGAAAGTCCATCTAAGTTACTTCTTCTTCACTGCCACGGCTTCTTGTTGGGCGACTTCAGGCTTCCATTTCTTCAAGAACATTCTTCTACGAGGAACGAACGAAGGGCGGACGGTGCCCGGATCGGCGCCTCTTCCACTTCGGCAGATCGATGAAAACGTTTTCGTCTTTTTAAAGACGGACGGTTTCGGAAAAAGGACAACGTGGCCGGTGTTCAGCCAAACAAGGCTCGGCCACGACGAGAAGGCGACGAGGGTGGCCCGGGTACTGGGGTCGGGAGATCATCGACGACCCAGGCCGACGGAGAAGAAACCCTCTGGAGGACTGGCGATCTAGGCCACAAGATTCTCCCATGTGCATAGCCTGCATCTGGGTCTGCTCCATGAACCCAAATCGACTTAGTGGATCTCAACCTTGACGAGCGCTCATCGAGGCTGGGTCTACCCCACCGCCTCGAGGGAGGAGAGAATATCGACTGCGCCAGAAGCTTCCAATCCACGTGACGACGGGAAGCGGTGTCAAAAGGTCTGCGAACCCCTTTTCGCGATTTCGAGAGTGGTGAGCATGATCCCAAGTTCCCCAGGTCGAAACTTAGTTTAGGTATAGGGGAGGGAGTTAAGGGAAATCGTAATGTGTTTCCCCTTTTACGATGTGCCGTGTGTTCCCCATTTCCATAGAGTCAAGTTCATAAATTTGTGCATGATTGTAGTTATTTTAATCTGTGCCTATAACATGTATTTTGTAATGCTTCAAACTGTTCAAAAATAAAAGCATCCATTTTGTGCTATTCAGCCTGGTCTATTGAGTCCTCTTCTCTGCACTACTGTTCTCTGCATCTAAGTCCAAGGTCTAGAACCGTAGGGGGGGTGGGTCGAACCACTCAAGGGTAATTCTTGCACGAAGCCTGGCAGGGGGCCAGAACGGGCAAGAGAGCAAGGAAAAACCCCCTACAACATACAGGTTTTAACAAGAAACTGCAGGATAACATCGAATGTAGGTCTGCTCTCTCTGGAGGCTCCACGAGGACTGCCTAGGGCGGTCCCGGGCTGACGTCATGACGTCATCACGTTCTTCCCGCCAGTGGGGGATCACATGATGAACGGCGTGACTTCATCAAGTTTTAACCACGCTGTTAAAGTAACCACGCTCTGTACAGTTAAACAGCACAAATACAGATACAGACTCAGGCTGTAGCTAACATGTTGTTAAAGGAATTATATACAAATGATCTGAGTCCTTTGGTGGCTCCGTCACATGCAAAAAAAAACCTTGCATGCTTTTTAAATCTGAATTTACAGATCCAACTAACTGGATCCAACTTCAGAATCCAAAAATCTACAGGAGAGATCAAAATACAAAAGAAAGAACTTATATTTATATATCACCTTTTATGACCTTAGGATGTCCCAAAGCGCTTTACAGCTAATGAAATAATTTTGAAGTGTAATCACTGTTGTGATGCAGGAAATGCGGCAGCCAATTAACTCACAGCAAGCTCCCACAAACAGCAATTAAGTAAGTGACCAGATCATCTTTTTTAGGTGTTGTTCAAGGGATAAATGTTGGTCAGGACCCCTGGGATAACTCCCCTACTCTTCTTCAAATATTACAATGGGAACTTTTATGTTCACGTGAAAGGGCAGACGGGGCCTCCGATTAACTTCTCATCTGAAAGACGGCACCTCCGGCAGTGCAGTGCTCCCTCAGTACTGCACCAGGAGCGTCGGCCTACATTATGTGCTCAGGTTGCGTGGAGTGGGATACTGGCATATGAATGATTAACTCATTTGTTTGAAAATTTTCTCTGTATTATTTTACGGGAGAGGGGCTAACCTATTTAAAATAAATGGAGGAACATCTTCACTAAGATTGCAGAGAGAGGGATTTCAGACAAACTCAACCATGCAAACACTAGAATCCCTCAGCCGTGGAGATGAGCGACATCATTCTCCTTATTAAGAGTTGATTCACGCCAGGTTTGACGTGCTTCCCTCGCTCAGTTATCATAAATGAAACGAGCACCATTTGTATCAATGTGACCCGTGAAGAAATGAAGCATTAAATCTGTCGCCTCAGTGCCAAATATATCCTGCTTCCTCATCTATCACTCCTGCATACCCGATGTATAATCTCTCTAAGGACCCATTCATAATCCAGAAGAGCCCAGCTCATTTTCAGAAAGACAGTCTGTTTCCTTGCAGGACAGCAGTTGTGGCATTCGGAACACTTTGGAGCAGCTCTCCCGCCCCCAGTCTGTCACACTAAAGGATGGCAGGAACTACTGCAACCAGCGCCCGCTGCCTCCATCTTGTTAGAGATAAAAAAAACCCTAATCGATGCAACTTTTTCAATGTCTGTAGCGAATATTTGCGTTACGATTTGAAGTGTATGGCTCTGAAATTCCAAGGTGGTTCTATTGGTCTCCCGTCAAAACTCTGCGGAACCCTCACGGGAACGACGGACATGGCCGTTTTTCTGCCATTTGCGCTGTTTGTTTGGTCTCCTGCTCGAGATACGGTGGGAAGCAGTAGACCCAAAACACCGGTGAGGCACCACCAACTGCAAGATCCTGCAAATCCACTGGCAGGATAGGCGCACCAACGTCAGTGTTCTCGCTCAGGCCAACATCCCCAGCATCGAAGCTTTGACCACACTCGATCAGCTCCGACGGATGGGCCACATCATCCGCATCCCAAAACATGCGCTCTACTCGGAGCTCTGACATGGCAGGAGAGCCCCAGGTGGGCAGAGGAAATGCTTCAAGGACACCCTCAAAGCCTCCTTGAAAACGTGCAACATCCCCACCGACACCTGGGAATCCCTGGTCCAAGACCGCACAAAGTGGAGGAGAAGCATCTGGGAAGGCGCCGAACACCTCGAGTCTCTTCGCCGGTAGCAAGCGGAAGCCAAGCACGAACAGCGGAAGGAGCGCACGTCAACCCAAGCACCCCACCCACCCGCCCCTCCAACCACCGTCTGCCCCACCTGTGACAGAGACTGTAGGTCCCACATTGAACTCATCAGTCACCTGAGAACTCATTTTTAGTGTGGAAGCAAGTCATCCTCAGTTCCAACGGACTGCCTAAGAAGGAGAAGTAGACCCAGGGATGGCCATTTTCAGTTGTTTATCTCATTTGCCCGGCGGGGGGGGGGGTTCTGCTGGCATAAGAGTTAGAGCGGAAAACTTTAGATCCGGTGGAACCCCTGTGGGATAAGTAAGTGGAATACATAATAAAAACAGGTCACAGCGCCATTTGACACAAGCTGCGGGGCCAATAATGCTGCCTCAGTGCTGTCAGCAAGAGCACTGCCCCTTGGGCTCTGCATGCTCCAGTATTGTTAAGGGCTAACCTTGCACTACAACTCAAGGTCAGCTCCTTTGCATCATATTGCAGTGTTCCTGGTATACAGTGCATAAGGCAAACAAATGCGTTACCTGGAACCAGCAGCTCTTAAAGGGCTGCTGCTCAGTTTAAAGCTGCAGTGTTGTCGTGGGTTAGAAATAGCTGCAGTGAGTTCAGTCTGATGAATGGCAAGTTTCCAGGCTGCAGCTTTGACAATCCTGTTGTTTGTAATTAATTCTCAGTCTGTGGGTGTCACATAAAAACATAAGAAATAGGAGCAGGAGTAGGCCATACGGGCCCTGGAGCCTACTCCGCCATTCAATAAGATCATGGCTGATCTTCTACCTCAACTCCACTTTCCCGTCCGCTCCCCATATCCCTTAATTCCCCTAGAGTCCAAAAGTCTATCAATCTCTGTCTTGAATATACTCCGTGACTGAGCACCCACTGCCCTCTGGGGAAGAGAATTCCAAAGATCCACAACCCTGTGAGTGAAGAAATTCCTCCTCATCTCAGTCCTAAATGTCCGAGCCCTTATCCTGAAACTGTGACCCCTGGTTCTAGACTCCCCTGTCACTGGCAAGGCCAGCATTTATTTCCCATTCCTAGTTGCCCTTGAGTGGCTTGTTAGGAGACTTCAGAGGGCAGTTAAGAGTCAACCATATTGGTGTGGGACTGGAGTCACATATAGGCCAGACTGTGTAAGGACAGCAGGTTGCCTTCCCTGAAGGACATTGGCCCAGTAATTCCGGTCCCAATGCGTGAGTACGGACGGGGTACACACGCGTGGGCCCGTTGGAAGTGCCGGATTTCAGCATGCACAGCGCATGCGCAGAAAACCGGCATTTCCTCTCCTCTGAACCAAGGGTTTAAGAGGCGGTTCCCTAGCGATGTTTGAGGCAGCGCGTAGGTGTTGAACTTCGTTTTTTTTGACAGGTTTGTCCGTGCGTGAAGGCCTCCACTTTTTACGAATGTAAAAAGCAGACGTAAGGACTTAGTTTTATAAGGTAAGTGGTCTAATAATTAAAGTTAGAAATTTTTTTCCACAGGTTTATTATTTTTAAAGAATTTACAGTAAGGTAAGTGTATTTTTGGACCCGATTTCTTGAAAAAGAATTTTTGGCAGAAATTTGAATAATTGTTTAAAATAGTTTTTTAAAGTTATTAATAGTTAATTTAATTATTGGAATGTTTTTTTAACTTTTATTTAACGTTTAATTAGTGTTTTGGGCACCCGGACTTTTCATGAGTTTGACAGGTCTTATGTCAAACTCATGAATGGACTTTTGTAAACTCCCATTGGTTGCCCAGTGCTCACGCGATCCCAGCCGGCCCATCGCACTAAGTCGAATTACTGGGCCATTGAAAGAGCAGCCAGAAGTTTAGTCAAAGAGCTGGGTTTTAGGACGGGTCTTAAAGGATGAGAGGGAGTTGGAGAGGCAGAGGGGTTTAGGGTCGGAATTCCAGAGCATGGGGCTTAGCTGGTTGAAGGCTCGGCCTCCAATGGTGAGAAACACATCAAGGGTTGCACAAGAGACCAGAGCCAGCAGATCGGAGAATTTTTTGCAGCAGCCCCTTAAAGCACCTCGCAACCAAAATCCATCACATTTTACAAATAATGTATTCTTACAATCACTTGATGAAATTGTGCTGGGATTCAGCTGCCTGAAAGTAATTTTCATTTGACGAATTCAGTAAAGTAGAAAAAGCTTTGGTCTTCCTAAACTATCATTATCGTAGATAAAATCTTCTGATAAGAAACCGTACAATGTCCAATATTGTCTCACATTCAAGTGAATAGACTGTACAAACTCGGAATAATTTGAAATTCCATAAATTTGAGTTATAATTCACTCAAGACCCGCGAGGACACAAGCAATGCATCAAACTTCAATTGTCTCTCCGGCATTTATCTATTGGAATGGTTGAGTCATTTGCTTGCTGTTCGTGGGTAAATGCGGCAGTGCGTGAACTGATTGCTGCATTTACCCACCTAACAATAATGACAGAAATTCAGAAGCGTTCCGTTGGTTGTAAAGTGCTTTGAGATGTCTCGAGGACATGATAAGGCACTGTATAGATGCAAGTTCCTTCATTCATTTTAGGCTCCAACCCTTCTGGGAATTGGTGACTGCGAGGTGGATGTGTTGCCTTGCCGAATGCCTGAGAAATTCCCTCAGAATGATTGGCACGGCCTCATGGAGAAATTAAAAAAAGAATCAAGACTGCTGTGATGTTCACAGCCAAAACAAAGGCATTTCAGGTCACGGAGAGTATTTTGAGCCATTTGCTATCATTTCACAAATTTCTTGCAGTGACTCCCTGGAGAGTTTCAACCTCCTTGATCATTGATTCCTTTTTAGGCCGAGGCCACAGATGTTTACACCGGTCCAGATTCTTGCCCCCAAGGTATGGTACTCTGTGATCACAACTTCAGATGACTGAATCTGTCTTGTTTAACACAAATACGTGTTCAAGTTTAATCAGAAAAAAAAAGCATTTTTCACACAAGGTAGTAAATTGGAGATTTTAACATGAAGTCCTGATCTGGTGGGTCGGATGAACCTTAAAGATCCCAATTAGAAGAAGAGCAGTAGAAAAATACTGCAAATGCTGGAAATCTCATATAACAACAGAAAATGCTGGAAATACTCAGCAGGTCAGGCAGCATCCGTGGAGAGAGAAACAGAATTAACGTTTCAGGTCTGGGATCCTTCATCAGAACTGGAAAAAGCTGGAGATGTAACAGATATTAAGCAGGTGCAGAGAGGGGGGGGGGCGGGTGGGTGGTTTAGGAGGGGAGGAAGGAATTGAAAGAACATACTGTGAAAATGTTGCAAATGGGAATGGCAAAATCATACAGCATGAAAAATGGGGGCAGGGATTATTATCTGAAATTGTTGAACTCGATATTGAGTCCGGAAGGCTGTAAAGTGCCTAATCGAAAGATGAGGTGCTGTTCCTCGAGCTTACCTTGAGCTTCATTGATTGGTGAGTATTTCCAGCATTTAAGAAGAAGAGCAGTGTGCTCTCCCAGTGGTGTGGCCCCATATTTCTCTGTCAATAAATGTCACTGACAAACAGATTGACGGCTCTGTCATCACATTGTTGTGTTTTTAACATTGATGGTGCAGAATGGCAGCCATGTTACCCGACATAACCACAGATGCTACAGCCCAAAAAGGAAAATATTACATAGAATCACTTAGAATCTACAGCACAAGAACAGGCCATTTGGCCCAACTGGTCTATGCCCATGTTTATACTGCACACCAGCCTCCTCTCACTCTAATGAACACTGCCCAACTTGCCACCAGAATCCCTCTATTTCCTTCTCCCTCATGTACGCATCAGTGCTCTCTGTGTCAACCATTCCATGTGGCAGTGAGTTCCACATTTGCACCACTCTCTGGGTAAAGAAGTTCCTCCTAAATTCTTTATTTGATCTATTGGTGACTAATCTTATATTTTTGCCCCTTCTTCTGGGCTCGCCCACAAGTGGAAACAGTTTTTCCACATCCACCCTAGCGATCATCTTCATAATTTTACAGACATCTGTCAGGTCTCCTCTTGGTCTTCTCTTTTCCAGAGAAAAGAGCCCCAGCCTGCTCAATCTTTCCTGATAGTTGTATTCTCTCAATTCTGGTAACATCCTTGTAAATCTTTTCTCCAGTGCTTCAATATGCTTTTATAGTATGGAGACCAGAACTGCTCACAGTCGTCCAAGTGTGGTGTAACCAAGGTTCTATATAAGTTTAACATTACCGCCCTGGTTTTGTATTCTATTCCTCTTGAAATGAAAATAAACTTCAGTACTTTGTTTGCACTCTTTACGGCCTTATCAAGTTATGTTGCTACTTTTTACTTAGTTATGTACCTGTGTTCCCAGATCTCTCTGCTCCTCTACCCCGTATAGTTTATTACTTTCCAAGGAATAATTGGCCTTCTTATTCTTCCTATCAAAATGAAGGACATCACACTTTATCAGAGTGGAGCTGCTCGCTGACGATTGCACAATGTCCAGCTCCGTTCTCAGTCCCTTAGATAAAGAATCAGTCAATGCCAACTTGCAGCAAGACCTGGATAGCATCCAAGCTATTGTTGATAACTGGCAAGACAATAGCATTGCCAGACAATGAACATCTCCAACCAAAGGGAGCTGAACCACCTCCGCTTGGCATTCGTGGCATTACTATTGCCGAGTCCGCCACCATAAACATCCTGGGGCTCATCATCGTCCAGAAACTCAAGTGGACCAGCCACATAAATGCCATGGCTACAAGAGCATGTCAGAGGCTGGGTATTATACTGCGGCAAGTGGCTGGCCTACTGAGTCACTGAATCCTCTCCACAAGGCTCGAGTCAGGAGTGTGATGGAATATTCTCCACTTGCCTGGCTGGGTGCATCGGTAACTACAGGCAAGAAGCTCGACACCATTCAGGGCAAAGCAGTTTACTTGATTAGAACTTCATCCACTAGCTAAACATCCACCCCCTCCACTGCCAGCACACCGTGGCTGCAGTGTGTAATATCTAAAAGATGCACTGCAGCAACTCGCCAAGGCTTCTTCGGCAGCACCTCCCAAGCCTGCGACCTCAACCACCTACAAGGACAAGGACAGCAAGTATATGGGGACACTATCACCTCCAAGTACCCCTCCAAGTCACACACCATCCCGACTTGGACATACATTGCTGCATTATTGAGAAGTTATCTAAAATAATTATAAGGTAGCTTAGAATTTTCGACTGGAATGGTGGGAGGTAGAGGATACTTATCACTATTGAGTGACACTCTCATGCATCTGAGTAACGTTGTTACAGTGCCATTTAGGGATGTGTTCTGAGAATCGGGGGAGCAGACTGAGGTGTTATCAGATTGCATGAGAATTGGGTCGACTGGCAGTGGTGGATGGAGGAAGGGGGAGGTGAGGATGGGCACTTAAATTGAAAAATGGGTGCTGCTGAAAGTGAAGTGGTAGTGAAGAGTAATGTGAACGGAGTATGCTTGACAAGACAGAGAGGGGGGTGAACTACAGGATGTAGGTAAATCTGTGACTTTGCTCACCTTTCGTGACCTGGTTAGGTCATTGAAACACTTCCTACACTGGCTCCAGATCCTCATGGTCACGCTGCTGCTGCTCGCTTCTTGGGCCACCTCCAGCCATGCCTTCTTTGTGGTGGCAGCAGGTTTTGTTTCCCCAACCCTGGGAAAGAAGAGCTCCCTCCTGGTCATTACTACACCCAGCAGCACATCCAGGGACACCTCGGTAAGCATGGATGCAGCCTTTGCTCTCCTACTACTATAACTATTACTTTTCTCCCTCAAATTCAATGGCCTAGAAATTCATTGACGCCACTTTTGGGGCGCTAAAGTGGGGCGTCCGCTAAAGTTTGCGGCCGCCGCCAAATCGATGCCACTTCTCCAATATTCATTAGCTTGGCCCTAGGAGTTCGGGCGAGCGCTAAAACTGCTGCTGGACGCCTCTCTTTGGGCGCTAAGCCGGAGGTGGTAATTGATAGCGCCGAGGCCGGGCGCAGCGCAGGTGCGGCCATCTCGTGATTGACAGCAGACACCCTGGCGCCGGCCAGCTCTTAAGGGGGAAGGGTCGACTGTGTCTGCTGCCACGCCCTGGATAGTGGAGCCCTCCAGCTAGGCCTGAACACTGCTGCGGGACCCAAATAGCGCCTGAAGACATGGAGAAGGCCCGTGAACGTGCGCAGCGCTTCTCAGAGCGTGATCTGAGTGTGCTGCTTGCTGCTGTGGAGAAGAGGCGCCATGTTTTGTACCCGGACAATGGCAAGAAGGCGACGGTCCGCGTCTACAGGAGAGCCTGGAGGCATGTCGCCACCAAGCTGTCAGCCAACAGCGACGTCCCCAGGACTGGTGCCCAATGCCGCAAAAAGTTAAATGACCTCACACGCATTGTCAGGGTGAGTACCCTTTCCAGTGACCTCCTCATCCTTGCATGTGCACCTCACATTATGGGCAAAGGGACCTGAAAGCTCTAATGGCCAGCCTTCATCCAGCAGCTATGGGACAGGCATGAGCATCAATTGCACATTCTGCACTTAACACACTGGCCAGGCTATTCCACCATGGGAGGCAGTGCACACCAGATCATGGCGACACACTGGCCAGGCTATTCCACCATGGGAGGCAGTGCACACCAGATCATGGCGACACACTGGCCAAGCTATTCCACCATGGGAGGCAGTGCACACCAGATCATGGCGACACACTGGCCAAGCTATTCCACCATGCGAGGCAGTGCACACCAGATCATGGCGACACACTGGCCAGGCTATTCCACCATGGGAGGCAGTGCACACCAGATCATGGTGACACACTGGCCAAGCTATTCCACCATGGGAGGCAGTGCACACAAGATCACGGCGACACACTGTACTTAGAGGCTGTCCTTTCTCTTGCTGGCCAAGCTGGCGAATAATCGCAAGAGCCGGACTGCGACCGGGGGAGGCCGACCCCATATCCAGCCACTCACCGACCTGCAACATCGCGTGGAGCGCCTCATGGGTGGCCGGGTGATTGGGCCCGTTGCATGTGGAGATGCCGACCCTGTTCTGGGCAGCAATGGTAAGGACATCACCTTTTGCACCTCTCTCGTCCCACTTGCGCATCAGATCTACATCCTTTGCCACTGTCCGACCAATGCGCTGAATGCCACCACTCATGCATCCCGCACTGACGCCCTCTCCTCACTCTAAAGCAACTCTTGTGCCTTCCTGCTTTCAGATGGTCAAGAGGAGGTCCCTGAACTTGCCAGTGACAGACCCTCCGAAGAGGAGCAGGGGGACGAGCAAGAGGAAGGCGGCCCATCAGGGGAACCCTCAGCCGCGGCCACCCAGGCCAATGTAGGGGACACGTCTTCCCTGGAGGGCAGCGTGGCGGAAGTGTCGAAGGGGAGGGGAGCTCATGGGACCTGCGGCCTGCAGAAAGGCGGGAGGGGGGTGGAAGCTCGGCGGCCTTCTCCCCAGAGGGGGGATGCATCGGAGGGGAGTCCAATTGCTGGGCCCAGCGGCCTCCAGCAACGCAGGAAGGGTCGGCCAGCTCGGCGGCCTTCTCCCCAGAGGGAGAGTCCGGCCTCCAGTCAGGAGATGCTCTTCGCCGAGGAGATGGAACGCCTCGAAGACTTGTCCGCGGACTCGGAGCGCCGGCACACGGAGCTCATGGAGGCAGTGGCACGGTTGCCTGAGCCCATCGATTCCCTCTCTCGGAGTGTGGCCGAGTTCGGGCCCTCAGAGGCCACCAGTCGGGCGGAATACCGGGCAGATCAGGCAGCGAGTCGGGCGGAATTCGGGGCAGCTCTGTCAGCGACTGGCCAGGTGATCAGTGGTGCCGTCCAGTCACTGGCTGCTCTGATGCGGTCAGTGAACAGGTCAACACGGGCACTCACTGCTGCCACACTCGCTGTGTCAGCCAGGCATCGCCAGGGCACCCGGCGCGCTGCAGCAGCACAGCGGTCTGTCCCTCGGCAGATTGGTGCGCATGCTGCAGTGCTGGCCCGGGCGAGTGCCAGTGTCTCAGGCGACCAGCGAGCGCCTGCCATCCGCCAGCTTGCCGCCATTCCTCCAGCCGCCACTGCCAGTCCCCCAGTGGAGCTGCCAGGAGCTGCTGCAGCGACTGATGCTGGCCAGCCACAGCTGCAGCAATCAACAGCCGCCCGCTCGACGGCCAGACCTCGACTAGGCCGACCCCCAAGGGCATCTGCCGTCAAGACATGTGCCCCTCAGGAGCCTGCCCCCAGCCTTGCAGCAGCCAATGGCCTTACTTTGAGGCGGAGCAGCAGGGCGGGCAGGGGCCACCCAAAGATGGCCAAGGCATCGCCCTAGCGGGCCAAATAGTCGAATGTGTGGCCATTTGTGTTTGTTTCTTGAGGCCGAGAATTGGATGTTTGTTTTTTGAAGGCCGATGATGTGATGTTTGTTTTTGACGAAGGCCGAGAATGACGGCCATTTTAGTTGCCCTATTTTGTTAATCCTCTCTAGGTTATGGGAGCGAGTAATGTGTTTGAGTGTTTTTTGGGGGTTTCGTCTGTTTTTGGTTTTCATGTGGGAAGGGCCCAGAGTTTGTACAATAAAGCATTTTATTTATTCACATTGTCCATGTTTGATCTTTGAAGTGTTTGCTGCCTTAACCGGCTGAGGGCTTGCGGAGTGGCTGCAATCATGTTCTATCATTGGCACAAGCCATTCCCTGACAGGGGGCCTAGAAGTGACATTCAATAAGCCGCCGACGGGCGGCCCTTGGACCTTGTGCCTCCCTCCTGGGCTGGTACTCCTCGTCCTCATCGTCCTCATGCTCCTCCTGCTCCTCCTCCTAAGGTGGTGGTCCAACGTGAGGTGGCAGTGCCTGAGTCCTGCGGATAGCCAGGTTGTGCAGCATGCAGCAAACGACGACGAATTGGGAGACTCGATCCTGCGAATAATGGAGGGCTCCCCCGGAGCGATCGAGGCAGCGGAACCGTTGCTTGAGCACGCCGACTGTTTGTTCTATGAGGTTCCTCGTCGCTTGATGGCTCTCGTTGTATGCCTCTTCAGCAGGGGTCGTGGGCGCGCGGAGCGGGGTCATGAGCCAGGTACACAAAGGATAGCCTTTGTCCCCGATAAGCCATCCTCTTGGGGGAGGCTGTGCCTGGAACATGTCAGCCACAGTTGTCTGTCGCAGGATAAAGGCATCGTGGCTGCTGCCTGGAAAGCGGGCATTGACAGCTAGGATGCGCTGCCTGTGGTCACACACCAGCTGTACATTGAGGGAATGGTAGCCCTTCCGGTTGCGGTAATCCTCGGCATGCTCAAGAGGTGCCCGCAAAGCCACATGCGTGCAGTCAATGGCGCCCTGCACCATGGGGAAGCCCGCTATTCTTGCAAACCCCACTGCACGCTGCTGCTGCTTGTCCAGGGTCATGGGGAAGGAGATGAATTGATGTCTCCTTCTGAAAAGGGCTTCGGTCACCTGGCGGATGCAGCAATGCACGGCGAACTGGGAGATGTTAGCGATGTCCCCAGTAGCGGATTGGAAGGAGCCGGAGGCATAGAAGTTGAGAGCCACCGTCACCTTCACTGCCACTGACAGAGACGTCCTGCGCATCAGCTGTGGCTGCAGATCTCTCTGAAGTAGCTGGCAGATGTCTGCAACCACCTCCCTTCGGAACCGCAGCCTCCTAACACACATCGCGGAAGACATGGTCAGATAGGAGGTCTGCTGGCGGTATACCCTGCGTGGGTAAGGCCTCAGTTGGCGACGCCTGTTGCCCCCTCTGCGTCTAGCCAGGGCTGCCACTCTCTCACGGCGTCTGTAAGCCCTTCTGGCATAAGGCTTAAATTCAGCGTTGCCACCCAATGCAGCCCCCATTATATGCTGGCAAACACTGAGCTCTGAATGAAGGCAAAGATAATTGGTAAGCTCTGGCCTGAGCCAAAAATACCTGTCCAAGTGTTGGTCCAAACCAGTAAACTCTCCTCCTTGGTCTCTGTCCAAAAAACCATTGCACAAGAGCGAATGCTGCAAAATGGCTGGCCTTTATACTGCTGGGTAAGTGCCCTTTAATTTGCGCTCCCCGCGGCCCGGCTGGGCTGTGTACTGTTCCACTTCACAGTCGCTCGGGCCGCCCGGCGCACAATGGGCTGGCGCGAGTGAAGTTCCGGTTTGGGGCACACAAAGGGCGTTGCACTATTAAATGACGTCATGATCTGCGCGCGCAGCAGGGCGCGCGCTAAGACTTTGCGCCGGCGCTAAATGTGTCCTGAAGTTGGGGGGAGGCGCAGATCGCGCTGCGCCCGGGCGATAAGCGCCTAGCGCTCGAGATCTACTCCTCCTAAGGCGCTAACGGCTGGCGTGCCCAACTGAATTTCTAGGTCAATGTTCCTAAGCCTTTAAACAGACCAGGTGAAATCGGGTCATGCAGATCATAAAAACATAATTACATAAGCAATAGGAGCAGGAGTAGGCCATTTGGCCCTTCGAGCCTGCTCTGCCATTCAATAAGATCGTGGCTGATCTTCCACTTCATTTACACTTTCCTGCACTATCCCCATATCCCTTGATTCCCTTAATATCCAAAAATCTATCTCTGTCTTGAATATACTCAATGACTGAGCCTCCACAGCCCTCTGGGGTAGAGAATTCCAAAGATTCCCCACCCTCTGAGTGAGGAAATTTCTCCTCATCTAGGTCCTAAATGGCCGACCCCTTATTCTAGACTCCCCAGCCAGGGGAAACATCCTCCCAGCATCTACCCTGTCAATCCCTGTAAGAATTTTGTATGTTTCAATGAGATCACCTCTCATTCTTCTAAACTCCGGAGAATATAGGCGTAGTCTACTCAATCTCTCCTCATAGGACAATCCCCCCATCCCAGGAATCAGCCTGGTGAACCTTTGTTGCACTCTCTCTGTGACAAGTATACCCTTCCTTAGGTAAGGAGACCAAAACTGTACACAATACTCCAGGTGTGGTCTCACCAGGGCCCTATATAATTGCAGTAAGATGTATTTACTCTTATACTCAAATCCTCTTATAACAAAGGCCAACATAGCATTTACTGTCCTAATTGTTGCTGTACCTGCATGTTAACTTTCAGTGATTTGTGTACAAGGACAGCCAGGTCCCGCTGAACACCAACATTTCCCAATCTCTCACCATTTAAAAAATACTCTGCTTTTCTATTTTTCCTACCAATGTGGATAACTTCGCATTTCTCCCCATTATATTCCATTTGCCAAGTTCTTGCCCACTCACTTAGCCTGTCTATATCCCCTTAAGCCTCCTTGCATCCTCCTCACAACTTACATTCCCACCCAGCTTTGTATCATCTGCAAACCTGGATATATTACATTTGGTCCCCTCATCCAAATCATTGATGTAGATTGTGAATAGCTGAGGCCCAAGCACTGATCCTTGCGGTATCCCACTAGTTACAGCCTGCCAACCCGAAAATGACCCATTTATTCCTACTCTCTGTTTTCTGTCCGTTAACCAATCCTCAAACCATGTTTGTATATTAACCCCGATCCCATGAGCCCTAATTTTGTTTAATAACCTCTTGTGTGGCACCTTATCGAATGCCTTCTAAAAATCCAAATACACCACATCCACTGGTTCCCCTTATCTATTCTGCTAGTTACAACCTCAAAAAACAGATTTGTCAAACACGATTTCCCTTTCATAAATCCATGTTGACTCTGCCCAATCCTATTATTATTTTCTAAGTGCCCTGTTACCGCATCCTTAATAATAGATTCTAATAGATCTTAATAATAGGATCCGCATCACGCCCGCATGAGCTCATTGAAGACGTGAAACACGGAAGTAAAATGATAATGAGGCATCCCCGTTGAAATCGGATATTTCCACACATCCCAACACACATTCCCGCGTGTTTGTCACCCGCTACCACCACCTTCTCTAGGGCAATTAGTGATGGGCAATAAATGCTGTCCTTGCCAGCGACACCCACATCCCACAAACAAATTTTAAAAAAACTTTAAGTTGTCTGCAGAGATAACCAGCATCAAAGCTTCTCACAAAACTTCTCATGTCTGGGGAACTCTCCCAGGTTCTGTCATCAACTGGAGCACAGAGAATTTTAAATGTAGATTGAACTATCAGTTGCCAGACTAACGATACTAAAGCACGGATCAGGCTGTGAGAAACAGGCTGACTTCAGTCTCTGCCACCAACTCCAACCCGCTCCCTGGCCACTGTCTGAGGCTGAACCAGATTGTTTGCAACCTTGCCATCCCATTTGACCCTGAACTGAGCTTCCAACCCCATATCCTCGCCAACAACAAGATCGCCTACTTCCACCTCTGTATCTTCATCTACCTCTGCCCCGTCTCAGCTAATCTGCTGCTAAATTATTTATCCATGCCTTTGATACCTTTAGACTCGACTATTCCAAGGCTCTTCCACCTTGCACCTTCCATAAACTTGAGCTCCTCCAAAACTCTGCTGCCCGTATTCTAACACGCACCAAGTCCCGTTCGCCCATCACCCCTGAACGTTGGTTCTGGCAACACCTCAATTTCAAAACTCTCATCCTTATTTTCAAATCCCTCCATCAAGTCGCCCAACCGTAACCTCTTCCAGCCCTACAAAGCTCGGAGATCTTTGTGCTCCTCCAATTCTGGTCTCTTGTGCATCCCCGATTTTCATCGCTCGACCATTGGTGGCCGTGCCTTCAGCTGTCTAGAGCACTGAGCTCTGGAATTCCCTCCATTTGGTCCCCTCTCCTAATATCTCCTTATGTGGTTCGTTGCCAAATTTTGTTCAAGAAGATTCCTGTGTAGCACCTTGGGACATTTTACTACGTTAAAGGTGCTATATAAATGCAAGTTGTTGCTGTTGTTATCTCAGTATTACGTCTTCAACTTTTCTGTGCCCCTGTCAACCACTGTGATCAATCTTGTGAGACATCTTCATTGTTACAATTGGCCCTCTGATCATAGAATCATAAAAATTTACAGCACAGAAGGGGGCCATTCGGCCCATCTTGTCGGTGCTGGCCGACAAAGAGCTATCCACCCTAATCCCACTTTCCAGCACTTGCTCCGTAGCCTTGTAGGTTACGGCACTTCAAGTGCATATCCAAGTAGTTTTTAAATGTGATGAGGGTCTCTGCCTCCACCACCCTTTCAGGCAGTGAGTTCCAGACCTTTCTCCTCAACTCCCCTTTATATCTACGACCAATTTCTTTAAATCTATGATCCTTCTGCTGAGGGAAATAGGTCCTTCCTGTCCACTCTATCGGGGCACCTCATAATTTTATACACCTCAATTAGGTCTCCCCTCAGCCTCCTCTGCTCCAAAGAAAACAACACCAGCCTATCCAGTCTTTCCTCATAGCTAAAATTCCCCAGCCCAGGCAGCATCCTCTGCACCCCCTCTAGTGCAATCACATCCTTCCTGTAATGTGGTAACCAGAACTGCACGCAGTGTTCTAGCTGAGGCCTAACCAGTGTTTTATACATTTCAAGCATAACCCCCCTGCTCTTGTATTCTATGGCCTAAAAATACGGTTGCTTTGCGCCTTACCCTAAGAGGACGCTAATGGGGCGCAAAGCAACCAGCGCCCGGGCGCGGCACCGCCAACGCCTCCCACAAAATTCAGCGGGAGGTTAGCAGCAGCGGTAACCGTTAGCACCCTGCGGCGCTTCGCTGCCGGCGATGACGTCATCGCCGAGCACAGCGCCCCGCTCGCGCTCTTCGGTAGTGCCCCCTGACTTACCACCGGACGCTATGTCCGACGGGGTCAGGGGGGCCTACCTGCGGCCGGGGCAGTGCTAATTAAAGGGAAGGTGCCAGGCGGCCATTTTTGTTGCTGGCTGCTTGCCAGCACCTGCCCCCTCTGCCATCCCCGGCCTCCTCTTCAGCCCCCCCGCGGACTGCCGGCTGCCCTCCATGAGCCCGCCACTTCCCTTGAGTGCCGGGCTCTTTTGCCGGCACTCCGATCCCTGGTGGCCCAGCTGGGGCCCGGGTCATGCTGCGCAAGGCGCCTCCCCTTTAAGCATGTAGCACCACAATATTCACTCGCAGTGCCCCAAGAGGGAGGCGGGGCGCTTCAAGTAGCACCCTGCTTCCCTCTTGGGGCGCTACCGATGAATTTCGGCAGCAGGGGCGCGACCCAATTTTCCCCCCTATGTCTTGGCTAATAAAGGCAAGTATCCCGTAAGCCTTCTTAACCGCCTTATCTACTGTCCTGCTACCTTCAGGGATCTGTGGACATGCACTCCAAGGTCTCTCTGATCTTCTGCACTTCTCAGTGTCCTACCGTTTATTGTGTATTCCTTTGCCTCGTTAGCTCTCCCCAAATGCATTACCTCACACTTCTCCAGATTGAATTCCATTTGCCACTGTTCTGCCCACCTGACCAGTCCATTGATATTTTCCTGCACTCTGCAGCCTTCTTCTTCATTATCAACCACACGGCCAATTTTTGTATCATCTGCAAACTTCCAGTCACAAAAACACCCTTCGCCCATTGCCCTTTGTTTCCTGTCTCTGAGCCAATTTTGGATCCAACTTGCCACTTTGCCTTGGATCCCATGGGCTTATACTTTCGTGACCAGTCTGCCATGCGGGACGTTATCAAATCAAATCCAATCAAATCAACTTTTATTGTCATTGTTGGTGCACATGTGCAGTACAACGAAATGTAGGCTTGCGGCTCCCGAGAGTGTACATTTAGATTAAGACATTTAAACATTCAAATGCCTTGCTAAAATCCATATAGACTACATCAAATGCACTACCCTCATTGACCCTTCTTGTTGCCTCCTCAAAAAATTCAATCAAGTTAGTCAGACATGATCTTCCCTTGACAAATCCATGCTGACTGTCCCTGATTAATCCGTGTCTTTCTAAATTTATCCTGTCCCTCAGAATTTTTTCCAATAATTTTCCTACCACTGAGGTTAGGCTGACTGGTCTGTAATTACTTGGCCTATCCCTTTCTCCTTTTTTAAACAATGGTACCATGTCAGCAGTCCTCCAGTCCTCTAGAACCACACCTGTAGCTATTTCCTCTTTTAATTCTCTTAACAGTCTGGTATACATTTAATCCGGGCCTGGGGATTTATCCACTTTCAAAGATGCTAAACCTCTTAATACTTCCTCTTTCACGATGTTTATTTCATCTAATGTTATGTTACCTAATATACAAGAAGAGAGCAGCTACACCGTCAATAGAAAGCACAGAGTAGGAGCAAGGGCCTTCCCCACAGGGGAGGGGCAGAAGATGGGAGGGAAAGTCACACCTTGTGGCGACTTAAAGAAGGACTTTTCTAAATTCTGGAAGCAAATTTTCTGTCTTCCATCCTTTCTTCGAATGGTACATGGCATGGGTGACAGAAAGGAAGAGATAATGGGGGAAAAATTGGGTCGTGCCCCCTTTGGGACGCTACTTTTAGTGCCCCAAAAAGTTAGCGCCCCCGTGCCCGAAATTCACCGGTAGTGGCCCAAGAGTAAGGCGGAGCGCTACTGGAAGCGCCCCTCCTCCCTCTTGGGGTGCTGCGAATGTATATCGCGGCGCTATGTGCCGCGGTACTGCAGGCCTTCCTCCACTTATTAAAGGGGTGGGGCCTAGCGCAGCACGACCCAGGGCACAGCTGGGCCACCAGGGAGGGAGTCCGGGCAAAAGAGCCTGGCACTCAAGAGAATTGCCGGGCTCAGGGAGCGTAGCCGGCACTCTGCGGGGGGGCTGCAGAGGAAGCCAGGGATGGCAAAGCGGGCAGGTGCTGGCAGGCGGCCAGCAACAAAAATGGCCACACGGCGCCTTCCCTTTAATTTGCGCTACCCCGGCCGCAGGTAGGCCCCCCTGACCCTGTTGGACTTAGCGTCCAGCGTTAAGTCAGGGGGCGCTACCGAAGATCGTGGCTGGGGCGTGAACGTGGTGCTGCACACGGCAATTACATCATCGCCGGAGGCGCAGCGCCGCGGGGCGCTAACGATTACCACCGCCGCTAACCTCCCGCTTAATTTCATGGGCGGCATCAGCGGCGCCGAGGCGCTAGTTGCTATGCGCCCCATTAATGCCCTCTTAGGGCGCTAACAGGAGGCGCAAATCAACTGAATTTTTCCCCAATATGAAAATGGAAGAGGCAATAGCAAATACATTAAATTGACATCTAAGATAATACTACTCTTAATCAGTTCAAAGACATTTGCGGTGAAAGAATTGCTTTGTGTGTTATTAGTAAAGAGTATGTTAACATATTTGTCCACTATTTTGAAAAAAGCATTAGCCTACTTACTTTAAATAGGTTATGGCCTTAGTTTCATACAATTACAATAACGCTTTTGTTAATAATGTCACAGTACTGTTGACGTATTTTCAGTCAGTCCAATCCATGGTTACAAGTCTAAGACAGAACTTGGCAAATCAAATACATATCGAACAAACAAAATAATTAACGTTTATATAGCTTCTTTCAAGACCTCAGGATGTGCCAAAGCGCTTAACAGCCGATGAAGTACTTTTTCTAATGGAGTTATCCCCGGTGTCCTGACCAATATTAGTTCCTCAACCAACATCACTAAAAAACAACATTTCTTAGTGACGTTGGTTGAGGAATTAATATTGGTCAGGACACTGGGGAGAACTCCCCTGCTCTTCATTGAATTGGGATCTTTTACATTCAGGGCAGAAGGGGCCTCGGTTTAACATCTCATCCGACAGTCTGCACCTCCAACACTCAAGTGTCAGCCTAGATTATGTGCTCAAGCCTCTAAAGGGAGCAAGAGAGAATAAATAGCAATAAGGCTGGAAAAAATAAGGCTGCAGAAGAAAAGAAACCATCACTTTAACTTGAAAGACATCTAACCTGCTATCAGTCAGTCCCAGACACTCCTGGTAAATGCTTAAGACAGCTCCGCTCCCAATGGACAGCCTCGCTCAACATGAGCATAAATGGGAGAACGGGGGCACGGAGGTCACTGTGCCCAATACCTAGCCCTCCCGACTTTCCTCCGGGAGAAACCTTGTAAAATTAAACCTTCAATATTATCAAATCTGAAGAAGTTGTAAAAAATAACTGTAAAAAAGACAATGAGAGAATTAAAATGGGAATTAGAAAAAGAGAAATTGCTTAGGAAGAATCAAATGTAAGTTTTCAAAATCAAGGCAATACTGTCATCCCGAAGGAATTCAAATACATTTATTCTTCGAGGTACATTTTCCATGCAGTCACAATCAATTTCAATTCAGTCCGCTTGATTCATGCTGGAAAAGGTAAGCACAAACAGACAAAAAATACGATATACAGAAAAATAAAACTGAACCTGTACTATCATCGAGTTTACTTGCACAAGCAGGCCTACAAGACTCAATGCACACAACTGTTTTCTCGGCTGATGTTGTGCAGAAAATCCTCAAGTTTACTCCTGATTATTGATTCCATTATTTTACCTGAAATTGAAATTGGACCGATGGGCCTGTAGTTGCCTGTGTCTGTTTTGTCCCCCTTTTTTTTTATTCGTTTATGGGATGTGGGCATCGCTGGCAAGGCCAGCATTTATTGCCCATCCCTAATTGCCCTTGAGAAGGTGGTGGTGAATCACCTTCTTGAACTGCTGCAGTCCGTGTGTTGAAGGTACTCCCGCAGTATAGTTAGGGAGGGAGTTCCAGGATTTTGACCTAGCTCGATATACTTCTAAGTCAGGATGGTGTGTGACTTGGAGGGGAACTTGGAGGTGGTGGAGTTCCCATGGGCCTGCTGCCCTTGTCCTTCTAGGTGGACGAGGTCGCGGGTTTGGGAGGTGCTGCCGAAGAAGCCTTGGATAGGGGTACCATTTAAGCCTGTTCCCAATCTACTGGGATCTCCCCAGTGTCTACTGTAAGGAGTGGTGTGTGTGGTCAGCTTTGCCTCTGACTCCTTGAGCAGTTCGAATCGCTCCCACCCCCTTGGTTCTGGACTTTGGACTTATTTGGGGGTTGTAATGAAATTGCAACAGAAAACTGAGTTGTTGAAAAGAACTTAGATTTTTATTTGAGACAGGAAAATATATACACAACACAATAATCTTATCACTCTAAAAGGAGGAACACTTTGGAATATACGAGGGAGAATGACAATAGATAAAATACTTTACCCCTCCCAATCCCACTATTCTAACTAGGTTGGATTCCAGAGGACCAGGGAAATGCTCACCAAACGAGTTTCTTGGCAGTTGTAGAGGTTCGCGATTTCGGGGTTCTCTAGGTGTGGTGGTTGGGGCCTGCCGTACCCCGGACGTGGTGGAAGACTTCACCTGTGTTGGTTTTTCAGTCTTCGCGTGTCCACTGATGTGGTCGGGTGCATATTGGATCTATCGGGTAAGTACCAAATTTCCTTTGGTTAGGTATAGGGTTTAGAGTCTTTTTCATCAAATCTTACCCAGGGATAAGTCAGGATAGCTTGTAGAGTGGAAACAAACTTGCGAATCTTCGGTTTCTTCCAGGTTGGTTTCTTGTTGGTCGCGGTGGCCCAATATTACCTAGTTGTTGGTAATATTGTTGGTTGTTTGTTTCTTGGAGCCCTTGGTTGCCGCGATTCCTTTCCATTCTCCTTCTGTTGTCCTTCCGTCGATTGATTGTCCCGAGGCTGAATGAAACTGAGTTGTGCCTCTGTCTGTGTGAACTGTACCTTCGAGTTCACACACCGTCCTAATAACCATCACCCAATTCACTGACTGTCCGACTGACTGTCTGTGTGTAAAAGCAGGCCTCAATTATACCGTTTGAGGCCTTGCTTATCTGCCCGCCAAATCTTCTCTGGCCCATTGCTAATTTTGGCGGGCTCGTTAACTTTAATAGTTTTAAATTCTTTATTGAGTTTCGACTTGGTCCTATCTATCTTTAATTGATTTTTAACTAGTTTCGGGATTGTTTCAAAATCGGTTTAAGTGTGTGAAGTGGTTTTGGATGTTTCTCTGAGTGGTTAAACTGTTGTTCGATTGTCTTCTCCTGCTGGGTTCAGGGTCCCTTTTGTTGATCAGTGGCAGGAACTGTCCTTCCGTAGGCCTATTGTCATTTATGTTGAATGACTGAGACGGTCCAGAACATTCCCAGACAATCTGGCCTATGCCAATACTCAAACTGTTTGTTTTACAGGGGCCCATCTCAACTCCTTTGTCACAGCCTTCCACAGGCCTGGGCATGCCTTTTTAAAATGACCAAAATCCTGGGGTTTTAACTTTAAGCCCCTTTTTGCCCCAATATTCTTTAAAACAGTAACCTTCTTGGTTTGGGGGAATCTGTAGAATTTTGTGAACCTTACACTACTGACTATTCACAATGGCCCAGAAATTCGGGTCGGGGGCTTCCCGCGGGTGCAAGCCCCCGATCTGCACGTACCTTGCGCGCCGGCTGTTGAGCTGTGGACCCCTGTGGAATTCTGATCCGGGGCCTGGTCCAGCTGCCAGCGCGCAGTGCTTGCGTATCCCAGGGGCGCAGTTAGTTCGATGCATCCCCTGGGATCACGTGGGCCATGGGCAGCCAATTGGAGCAGGGAATGCTCCATTCATAAGTCTGACAGGAAGAGCTGTCAAGATTTATAAATACTACAGCCCCAAAATAGCACTAAACAGTCAAATAATTTTTTTTTTTAAATCACATTTTTTAAATAAACTATAAATTACATGAAATAACAATTTTAAACAATAATTTAAATTTTTGAAAAAATAATTTTATATTCTAACGGGGCTAAAAATAAACTTACCTTACTTTAAAGTTTTAAAAATAATAAACCTGTGGAAAAAATGTTTTAATTTTAATTAATTCACCACTTACCTTGTGCTTTTTACATTTCTAAATCCTGCAGGCTTACGATCCCGGAGAAACCTGTAAAAAAAAGTAAGTTTGATACGCACGCGCAGCCTCCCCTGCGCACGCATTCGACCTCTGAACCTCTTCGTTCAAAGGAACAGAAGTGCCAGTTTCCCGCGCATGCACAGTGCATGCAGGAAACCGGCACTTCCATCGGGCTTACGGGTGAGTACCCCATGTGTACTCACCCGTGGAGACCCGAATTTCTGGGCCAATATATATTAATGATCTAGACAAAGGAACTAGATGTAATATCTCCAAGTTTGCAGATGACACAAAGCTGGGTGGGCGTGTGTGCTGTGAGGAGGATGCCGAGAAACTCCAGGCTATTTGGACAGGTTGGGTGATTGGGCAGAAGCATGGCAGATGCAATATAACGTGGATAAATGTGAGGTTATCCACTTTGGTGGCAAAAACAGGAAGGCAGATTATTATCTGAATGGCAATAGATTGGGAGAAGGGGAAGTGCAACGAGACCTGGGTGTCCTTGTGCACCAGTCGCTGAGGGTAAGCATGCAGGTGCAGCAGGCGGTTAAGAAGGCAAATGGTATGTTGGCCTTCGTAGCGAGAGAGTTTGAGTACAGGAACAAGGATGCCTTGCTGCAGTTGTACAGGGCCTTGGTGAGACCACATCTTGAGTATTGTATGCAGTTTTGGTCGCCTTACCTGAGGAAGGATGTTCTTGCCATGGAAGGAGTTCAGCGAAGATTCACCAGGCTGATACCTGGGATGGCAGGAATGACATATGAGGAGAGATTGTGTCGATTGGGCTTTAACTCGCTGGAGTTTAGAAGAATGAGAGGGGATCTCATTGAAACTTATAAAATTCTGACAGGACTGGACAGACTAGATGCAGGAAGGATGTTCCCGATGGTCGGGGAGTCCAGAACCAGGGGTCACAGTTTAAGGATAAGGGGTAAGCCATTTAGGACAGAAATGAGGAGGAATTTCTTCACCCAGAGAGTGGTGAACCACAGAAGGCAGTAGAGGCCAATTCATTAAATATATTCAAGAAGGAGTTGGATATATTTCTTAAGGCTAAAGGGATCAAGGGATGTGGGGAGAAAGCAGGGACAGGGTACTGAATTTGGATGATCAGCCATGATCGCATTGAATGGTGGAGCAGGCTCGAGGGGCCGAATGGCTTACTCCTGCTCCTATCTTCTATGTTTCTATGTTTCTATGTTTCTATGACTGCCTCATAATGATGGCAGTGCCTCACAAATCTCCTCACTAATCTCCCTCAACGCTCTGGGATAAATACCACCTAAATTTGCGCATTTATTTGTTTTAAGCCCTTGCTATTGCTTAGTTCCTTCATCTTATTTAAATCAAATTCATAGAATCGTAGACTAATACAGCACAGAAAGAGGCCATACATCATATCATGCCTATGCCGGCTGCCTGAAAGAGCTAACAAGCCCTGAGTGATGCCTTGGTTTTATTATTTGTTCATGTAGTTCACGTTTGCCCTCGTGACTACCCCGAGGAAATAATCATTCAGAACATTTACTATCTTGCGCTCATCCTCAGTTTGAAGTCCATTTGCATCTTTTATTGTTCTCTGCTCTTCCTGGAGTGGTGGATATATCTGAGAGTCTTGTCTGTGTTTACATGGGCTGAGTGATGCGATGCATGGAATGCACGGAAAGGTGGAGTTGAGGTAAAAGATCAGCCATGATCTTATTAAACGGCTCGCAAGGCCTACTACTGCTCCTATTTCTTATGTTCTTATCTGCCCCTTTGTGAGATAAATCTGATTCCCCAGATCTGATTTCCCAAAGGCCGATTGGAGAATCTAACAATTCGGACTGAACATTAACTTAACAAGTACCCTGATTAAGGCTTGTGAAACCAAATGGTTGCTTTGATTGTGCAACCCTTCTTAAGGGAGATATCTATATAATTTTAGTTAATATTAGTGTAATATTATTGTCAAATTTCTCCGGGCTTGTTGCTGCCATTTCTTTTGCGATTTATTTATTTATTGTGTCAGTCTTTGCTATAGTTGCTCAGTGTATGTTCAGTTAGTTCCTCCTTCACCAATTTTGCTCAGTCCATGGTCCACGAATGAGAAACAGATAGCAAAAGTTTCTATAGTTATATAAAAAGTAAAAGGGTGGCTAAAGTAAATGTTGGTCCCTTAGAGGATGAGACCGGGAAATTAATGGTGGGAAACATGGCGATGGCAAAAACGCTGAACAAATAGTTTGTATCAGTCTTTACGGTAAAGGACACTAAGAATATCCCAACACTGGACAAACAGGGGGCTCTAGGGGGAGAGGAGCTAAATACGATTAAAATCACTAAGGAAGTGGTACTTGGTAAAATAATGGGACTCAAGCTGGATAAATCCCCTGGACCTGATGGTTTGCATCCTAGGGTCTTGAGGGAAGTGGCGGTAGGGATTGTGGATGCATTGGTAATAATTTTCCAAAACTCCCTGGACTCAGCAAAGGTCCCGGCAGATTGGAAAACTGCTAATGTAACACCCTTATTTAAAAAGGGTAGTAGGCAGAAGGCTGTGTAGGGGGTTTTGCTCTGCCCAATTACAGGGGTCTTTAGTGCCTGTTAATGTATTGGGCCTCTGTCTCCTTTATACCCTTGCAGCTGATGTTAGCCTGCAGGTCGGGTGTCACTCAACACCCTCTAAGGAGATAGAGAACAACAGCTTATAGAGGAGGACTAGAATACGGTGACGACCCGCACAATTTATACCTAATCTGCGGGGTACTCCTGAGCCCAAGGGCTCCTATAGTCCTCTCTCTTTTTCCCTAGCCTGCTGTTCCCTTGTTTGGTGGGTTCGAAGTGCCCTAATGCCCCTATCTGGTTCTAACGCCAGAATTTGGATGGAGAACGATGCACTTTAAATAGACACTCGGAGACAAGTAGTCCTTGGAAAAAACAGGTGACAACCAATTTTATTTGGTTCTACCACAAACGTAATAAACACACACACACTATAACTATAAATAAAATATGGGAGAGAACGGACATAATGAAAATGTTTTACACTGTTTTAACTTTACCAAGTCCAATCCCACCAACCCACTTTCCTACCTAGACTAGACTGACAGTTGCAGGCCCTTGGATTATACTCACAGCCTATCTGAGTGCGGTTGTTGGGTTGTTGCTGTTGTTGGTTGGTTTGTGCTTGATGGAAAAGGCTCCCGAAATAGCGGGAGTGAATGCTGTCTTCCACAGCCACTTCGGTCATTGGTGCCTTCTTGTTGATGTCCCCGGGACGGGAGTCGGTATACGGTACGGTTTCTTGCGGTGATGTTGCACCGTCTGGTAGCGGAGTAAACTTTCAGTATGCCGATTGAGTCTGGGGCCTGATGGTGGATCTTCTCATCAGCGTGGTTGGAGTTCTTTAGATGGTAGTTCGCCCCAGCTCGTCTCTCCCTCAGCTTCTTAACTCGCTCTCCTGCTCTTTCTTCTGGTCTCTTTTCTTCTAATCTCTTGGTTCTGTATTTTATACCCAATTCCATTTCGGCCTCTTCGCAGCCAATTAAATTGGTGTTTACAAGTTCGAGGGCAGGGGTATTGTTTTGAGTGCACAGCGGCTCCTCCAAGTCTACTGTCCCATTGTGTCAGTCCTGGGACTTGATTATTTTGGGCCACCTCTTAACTGTAGTGATCCCAAAACTATTGTCCCTAGTCTGAGTTGATTAAGGTGATGATGGCCTGTACTCATAGCTTGATTAGGGGTGAGTCACATATCCTTGCTTCAGGCCTGACTCAGTCCCCTGATTGGCCTTTGAGAATGCACTTTGTTTCGATTGGCCGACATCTATGGCTCGCTTCTGAGCCACAGTCCCCTGTATTCAGATATCCCAGCCTGCTTTTCGGGACCACTGCAGGACAATCCAATTTTGGTCACCTTGCCCTTAGAGGGCTCCAATAAAATGTGGTTGTGGATTTTCAAACCCTACAGCTGGAAACTATAGACCTGTTAGCCTAACATCTGTGGTTGGTAAAATTTTAGAGTCCATTATTAAGGAGACAGTAACGGGACATTTGGATAATCATAATTTAATAGGACAAACTCAGCATGGTTTCATGACGGGGAAGTCATGTTTGACAAATTTGCTTGAGTTCTTTGAGGAAGTAACATACAGGGTGGATAAAGGGGAACCAGTGGACGTAGTGTATTTAGACTTCCAAAAGGCATTTGACAAGGCGCCACACAAAAGATTATTGCTCAAGATAAAAAATCATGGGTGTATCGACTTGTATGTGGGTTCAATGACGACACATTCATGAAAGAGATGTCTTTTTATCTAAAGTATGTTCAACTCAGTTAAACAGCATTACAGGAGACATCATGTTTGAAAACCATCTAAAGCGAAACTGAAACTAAACTCAAACTGCCTCTCTCACATGCCCTCTGCTGGTCAGGCATAAATAATCAATACATGCAATTATGCTGGTAAGGCATCATAATCAAACAGGCAAATACCATCACTATTTGCTGATATCATTACATCTCCCTTTCTTAAAACAAAAGTATTATACTTTTATCTAACAACATGTTTTCTTTGTATTACTCTGCATTTTAACTGTAACACTTAATGAACTTACATTATCATTATCATGATCAAGGTTTTTTAACCTTGTTTTGTGTGTTCACATGAAATATGTAAATACACTAGAACTTGAAGAAAGAATAAGATAACATTACTCCCTTCTATAACAAGAGTCCTTAAATTTGCTCAATGAGTCTCTCAGGAGGCTTCACGTGTCTTGAGGATCTTCTGATTGATTGTCCTTGAATCTGAGTTGTTGCCTCCGATGATGATTTCTCAGCTGTGTGATCAGGTTGTTCAACAGTATCAGTCTTTTGACCTGCTGTGTGATCAGGTTGTTCAACAGTATCAGTCTTTTGACCTGCTGTGGCTGGTCCCATGAGAAGGTCTCGACGATTTCTTCACAGAACAGCACCCTCATCTGTCTGAATGGTGTATGATCTTGGTTGTACTTCACTCAGGACAGTTCCCTTCTGAGTCCATATGTTTGTTTTGTCTTTGAACCTTACTTGGTCACCAGTGTGGAGTTCAGGTAGGTTTTATGTTCCTCTGTCATAGTAGTACTTTTGCTTTTCTTTCTGTTGTTCCTTGAACTTCCTCACTTTCTCCCCCTCTTTTGTTTTCAGGAGGTTCTCCGGGATGGGTAGGTTTGACCTTAGCCGACGTCCCATAAGGAGTTGGGCTGGTGACATACCACACTCGAGCGGCGTTGTGCGGTATACAAGCATGCTTTGGTAGAAGTCAGTTCCACTGTCTTTTGCTTTGTACATCAGTCTTTTCACTGTCTGGACCAATTTTTCCACTAGTCCATTGGACTGTGGAAAGTGGGGACTTGACGTTGTGTGGGCAAAGTCCCACTCTTTGGCAAAGTGTCGGAAACTTGCATTGTAAAACTGGGGTCCGTTGTCTGTGAAGACCTCGCTTGCCACGCCGTGTCTGGAGAATATGGCTTTCATACATGTTATCACAGCATCTGCAGTGGTGGTGTACATTCTACAAACCTCTGGATACAGGGAGTAATAGGGCTAGATTTTCAGTATAGACAGTTTTGGGGCGCTAACCTTAGCGCCCGCCCGAAGTTAGCGCCCGCCCCAAAGTAGCGCCCCGTTGCCGGAAATTCAGTGGCTTCACCCTAAGAGGTTGGTGGAGCGCTAAAAGAGGCGTTCCACTACTATCTTTAGGCGCTAAGCCGGCGGTGCAGAGCGCAACACCCGAGCTCGGGCGCAGCGCACGGCAGACACTCTGGTGCCAGTGAGCTCTTAAAGGGGAAGGGTGCATGTGTTTCTTTCAAAGGCAGAGTCTGGGGGAAAGACAGGAGGAGGAGGAGGAGGAGGAGGAGGAGGAGGAGGTGGTGGTGGTGGTGGTGGTGGTGGTGGCCGGAAACATAAATACACCGTTCACAACAACACACTGGATCCTTCCACACAACACATGCAGACTGCCTTTTATAGTGCAGGAGGAGTGCCCTTTAATTTGCGCTCCCCAGGGTGTGTTGCGTTCCATTTTACAAACGCTCTGGACGCCAGCCGCACAATGGGGCGGTCCGACTGAAGTTTGTATTCGGGGCGGCCAAAGGGCGTTGCACGAGGATGTGACGTCATTTTCTGCGCGCGCATCCGGGCGGCCGCTAAACTTTGCGCCGGCGCTAACGGGCAACTTAATTTGGGGCGGGGCGCAAACTGCGCTGCGCCCGGGCGCTACACGCATAGCGCCCGAAAATCACTTCTCTTAAGGCGCTAACTGCTGGCGCAAGCAACTGAAAATCTAGCCCATAGTCTGTAACTACAAGATAGTCCTTCCCTTGACATACGAATAGGACAGCGCCTACCTTCTGATAAGGTCTGTCTGGCGCTGGATGTGGCTTTAGTGGTTCTACCGGATTGCTTGCTCGATATTTCAGGCATATTGTGCAGTTTGACACCTCATTTGTCACATCTTGGTTGATTCGTGGCCAGTACATCACCTCTCGTTCTTACACTTTTCGATTCCCAGATGTCCTCCATGGATCCTTTTTAGCATCTCTTTTCTCAGACTCTTTGGGATAACTATTTTACTTCCTTTGTAGATGATGTCTTTGACCACTGATAGTTCCGCCCTGCAGTTCCAGTACTCTGCTATGTCAGGTGAGCAGTCTTGCTTCATGTTGGGCCATCCATCCAAGATGCTTTTCCTCAGTCATCTCATTGTTTCATCTTTGTTTGTCTCAGTCTTTATGACCTCCATTTTTGCATCTGCTATGGGCAGTGCACTTGTGATCATGTCCACGTAGGCGTTCACTTTTTCATCCATTGTGGTGTTTGCGGGCTCACTTGGGTCAACAGCTCTGGACAACGTGTCTGCTGTATACATCAGCTTACCCGGTGTGTACGCAACATTCAGTGTATAGCGTTGCAGCCTGATCATCCTTCTTTGTATTCTAAGCGGACAGCTATTTAGTGGCTTTTGGAACAATGCAATCAAGGGCTTATGGTCAGCCTCTACACTGATTGCTTGTCCTGCCACAAACTGGTGAAATCTTTCACAGGCGTATGTGATGCTGAGCAGCTCCTTTTCTATTTGAGCATATCGCGTCTCCGCGTCTGTCATTGAGCGCGATGCATATGCAATAGGTTGCCAGTAGTCACATTTTTGCAGAAGAACGGCACCGAGCCCACTCTGTGATGCATCTGATGATATCTTGATGGGTCTCGCTGGGTCATAAAACCTCAGAACTGGTTCCTCTGTGAGCAGTTTCTTTAGATCGCTCCATGACTTCTCATGCTCATGATTCCATTCCCATTCTATGTTCTTTTCAGTGGCGCCATCTTTTCTGAGAGGTTGGATATGAATTTACCCATGTAATTGATCATTCCATTAAACCTCTGCACGTCCTTTTTGCATTGTGGCTTTGGCATATTCTCAATGGCGGACACCTTTCTGGGATCTGGTCTGATGCCCTCACTGCTAAGGATATCTCCCACGAATGTCAGTTCTGTCACCCCGAGCTGGCATTTCTCTCTATTCAGCTTCAGGTTTGTTTTCCTTGTTGCTTCCAGCACTTTTTTCAGTCTCTCGTCATGCTCAGTTCTCGTGGTTTCCCATACTATGATGTCATCCATTGATGCATCAACTCCCTCCAGATGCTCATAGATCATATGGATAGTTTTGTGATACACTTCAGGAGCTGAGACAATGCCAAATGGTAACCTTAGGAATCTGTATCTGCCAAATGGACTGTTGAACGTGCACAGTTTTGAACTTGCTTCGTCCAGTTTCATCTGCCAAAATCCTGATGATGCATCTAACTTGCTGAAATACTTTGCATTTGCAAACTGTGACATGATTTCCTCACGTGTAGGAAGCTTGAAGTGCTCTCTCTTTATGCTCTGTTTAGATCTCTTGGATCCAGGCAAATTCTGAGCTTTCCATTCTTTTTGTTCACTACGACGAGGGAACTCACCCACTCAGTTGGCTCATCTATCTTCTGAATCACGTTCAGGCTTTCCATCCTGTCCAACTCTGCCTTCAGTTGCTTTTGAAGAGCAAACGGAACTTTTCTGCATGGATGTATAACCGGTGTCATACTTTTATCTACTCTGATCGTGTGTTCTCCTGGAATGCAGCCTAGACCCTTAAATAGGTCGTTGTACTCTTTCATGAGTTCATCATAGACTGTCTCTCCTTCGCTTTCCACAACGAGGACTCTCTTTACCAGGTTCAGTCTCTCACAGGCTTTTAAACCTAGTATGGCTTGCACATCCTTTGGCACCACGATTAATGCTAGCATGTGCTCTCTGTCCTTGTGTGTCACTTTGACAATGCATCTTCCTTTCACTGGTATATCAGTACCTGAGTATCCTGTCACTTTCACTTTTATTCCATGTATCTTTGGTCTGGGTCTAATTTTCTTAAAATCAGTCTCTGATATCACATTAACTTGTGCTCCAGTATCCAATTTAAATGGAATATGTATGTCATTCACTTTTAGTGTCAACATCCAGTTTTTTTGTTTTTTTTGTTTTCAGACACAACATCTACATAGAACTCCTCTATCTCGCTTTCATCTACTGCATGGACCTTGCTTTGTTGCGCTTGGTTCTTACAGCAATGGGCATAATGGTTATTTTTGTTGCAACTATTGCATGTTTTACCATATGCTGGACACTTTTTTGGTGGATGCTGTGTACCGCATCGACTACATGACTTTCGATTGCCCCTTTCATTTTTGTTCGCTGGCCATGCCTCTTCTTTCACATTGGCGCTCTTTTTGTTAAACGGTTTGTGTCCATTCATTCTCACTGCATCCACGTTGCAGCTACTGTCACTGAACAGCTCTTTTGCCTGCAACTTCACAGTCTCTGTAGCCCTACACAGTGCTATGGCTTTTCCCAGGTCTAGATCTTGCTCTCTTAGCATTCTTTCCCTTAGACCATTATCTGGAATACCACACACCAGTCTGTCTTTTATCAGCGAGTCTGTCAGTCCCCCAAATTCACACGATTTGCTTCGGTTTCTTAGTTCAGTCACATACTGATCAATAGTCTCACCCGTTTTCTGTACACATGTGAAAAATCTGTGCCTCTCAAACATCACGTTACGTTTACGTATGCAGTAGGCCTCAAACTGTTCCATTATTTTATCTAGCTTCATTTTGTCTCCATCAGCAGCGAATGTGAAGTTATTATACACCTCCAGCGCTTCATCACCCACGACATGCAAGAACAATGACGCTTTCATTTTATCACTTTTCTCGTCAGCTCTGATTGCTGATAAATACAACTCCAAACGTTGTTTGAACCTCCTCCAATTTTCAGCCACATTACCTGTCAACTGAAGCTTCGCCGGTGGGTGTAAACCTTCCATTTTTTCACTTTGTTAGCTATTCTCCAATGGTAAGCAACGATGTTCTCTTTTGGCTTGCTAATATGTGGAGAGCTGATTTAACTTCAGATTTTTCCTCTTCATCTCTTTCAATCACTTCTGACACCATGTATCGGCTTGTATGTGGATTCAATGATGACACATTCATGAAAGAGATGTCTTTTTATCTAAAGTATGTTCAACTCAGTTAAACAGCATTACAGGAGACATCATGTTTGAAAACCATCTAAAGCGAAACTGAAACTAAACTCAAACTGCCTCTCTCACATGCCCTCTGCTGGTCAGGCATAAATAATCAATACATGCAATTATGCTGGTAAGGCATCATAATCCAGCAGGCAAATACCATCACTATTTGCTGATATCATTACAATGGGATTGGGGGTAATATTCTGGCGTGGGTGGAGGATTGGCTCTCTAACAGAAAGCAGAGAGTTGGGATAAATGGTTCCTTCTCAGACTGGCAATCCGTAACTAGTGGTGTTCCGCAGGGGTCAGTGCTGGGTCCCCAACTCTTTACAATCTATATTAACGATTTGGAGGAGGGGACCGAGTGTAACATATCAAAGTTTGCAGATGATACAAAGATGGGAGGGAAAGTAGTCGGTGAGGAGGACATAAAAAACCTGCAAAGTGACATAGACAGGCTAAGTAAGTGGGCAGAGATTGGGCAGATGGAATACAATACTGGAAAGTGTGAGGTTATGCACTTTGGCAGGAAATATCATAGAGCAAGTTATTATCTTAATGGCAAGAAACAGGAAAGTATTGTAGTAAAAAAGGGATCTGGGGGTCCTGGTGCACTAAACTCAAAAAGTTAGTATGCAGGTGCAGCAAGTGATCAAGAAGGCCAATGGAATGTTGGCTTTTATTGCTAGGTGGATAGAATATAAAAACAGGGAGGTATTGCTGCAGTTATACAAGGTATTGCTGAGACCGCACCTGGAATACTGCATACAGTTTTGGTGTCCATACTTAAGAAAAGACATACTTGCTCTCGAGTCAGTACAAAGAAGGTTCACTCGGTTAATCCCGGGGATGAGGGACTGGTCATATGAGGAGAGGTTGAGTAGATTGGGACTCTACTCATTGGAGTTCAGAAGAATGAGAGGCGATCTTATTGAAACATATAAGATTGTGAAGGGGCTTGATCGGGTGGATGCGGTGAGGATGTTCCCAATGATGGGTGTAACTAGAACTAGGGGGCATAATCTTAGAATAAGGGGCTGCTCTTTCAAAACTGAGATGAGGAGAAACTTCTTCACTCAGAGGGTGGTAGGTTTGTGGAATTTGCTGCCCCAGAAAGCTGTGGAAGCTACATCATTAAATAAATTTAAAACAGAAATAGATAGTTTCCTAGAAGTAAAGGGAATTAAGGGTTACGGGGAGCGGGCAGGAAATTGGACATGAGTCTAGGTTTGGCACGGTCATGGCCCTGTGGGTAGCGGAGCGGGCCCAGGGGCCGTGTAGCCTGGTTCTGCTCCTACTTCTTGTGTTCTAATTCTGTGTTAGATTTCAGGAGATGGCTTTATTCCTGTTCCTGGCTGGGGTGGAGATCGCCTTTACAGAAGGTAAGTACTGTAGAGAATATAGGGATAGAGTGATCTCCTGGACGAGTTTCGATCGCCTAGATGGGTCGGGGAGGAATTTCCTAGATTTTTTCTCCCAAATTAGCCACTGGGTTTTTTATCTGGTTTTTCGCCACTCCCGGGAGATCACATGGGTTCAGGTGGGATGGAGAATGATAGAAGATTTGAGGTTAGGATCAGATCAGCCATGATCTTATTGAATGGTGGATCAGGCTCGAGGGGCCGATTGGCCTACTCCTGCTCCTATTTCTTAAGGTCTTATGTTCTTAAACAGAAGCAGTTCTGTATTAAATTGACAGAGCATTCTAGCCAGGGGAACCAGTTAGATTAGAATGCGTTGAGTTATTGCGGCTGCAATGTGTATACAGGAAACTCTTTGGTATCCGGCACCGACGGGACCGGCGTGTTGCCAGTTGATCAAAAATTCCGGATGATGGAAGGGTTATCTACCGAGGCTATTTTTAACAAAGAAAAATAAAAAAATCAAGAAATGTGCAGTATACAGTAACTGGGTACTCACCTACAGAATGTGCTAAATGGATGGTGGAAGATGCTTGATTAAGTACAGTACTGCCAGTTGAGGGTAATGCAATGCAATGACTACCAGCAGTGTGGGAGACACACAGTACCCCTGTAAAATGGCGGATCAGAAGAGACTACCGGCAGCGCGGGAGAGTCAGACTCCTGTTACAGTGGTATTGAGGTGTTCCGACTTCTGACAGCGCCAAGAAGCCGATAGTGGCAGTTTGGAGAACTACCCGCACTGACTAACTCGGCCACCGCGGGAGACTCGGACTCAGCAACATTGCCGGTTATTGAGGTGTTGTTTTCAGAGTGAGAATTTTGCCGGTTAATAGAGAATTCCGGATATTTAGGTGCCGTTTAAACGAGAGTTTCCTGTGAATGAATATCACCAGCTCGGACTACAGTGCTCCTCCGAATAAACACAGTAAACTCGTAAACATCCCAACGAGTGATGTTGAATTTATGGAACACCAGGATCAGGATCAGCCCACACCATCTGCGCATTCAGGAGGATTGTGATGAACGCAGGTTTGAGATATACAGATGGCATTTCTTGGCTTAATGAAAACAATCATGTAAAAATATTAAATATGCTGCAACATTCCCCGCTTTGAAACTGTCCTCAAAGGATTTGATATACCGTTCAAAGGCTCTACAGGAGTAAGTGAAAGTGAACGGATGCAAATAGATAACACGGAGGTTGCTTTAACGTTGCATCTCGGTGCTGATTGCTCCAGTGATTTAAGTGACCAGCTGTGATGTTCGTTCTACATTGCAAATCCCAGCTGCATTGAAGTTCATTTTTAACCTCTCATTGCTTCCCTTCAATTTTGTTTCATTTGCATCTCTGCTTTTAAAGTAGAGGCATCTATTAAATCATTTATTCATTTTTAGATTTGATAATTGATCAAATTTAGGCACTGATTTTCACTTCCACTTTGGCAAAGCTCTCCCCTTATCAAATCTCACAGCTCCCATTTCTCCCTGATGAGTGATTTAGTAAAGAGAAAAAGATGTTTGAATTTTCTAACCAAATTAATTATGAGCCAACAATGGTTTTTTTTTCAACTCATGCATACAAATAATATATAACAAACGTTACTAAAATAGAGGGAAAACAATGAATGGATGGACCGGAATCTGGTTATAATTTAAACATGCAATTTCACTTGTAAAGCTAATGGACTCAAGCACTAAAATATTCTAATGTCGATGCTATGGATTTCAGTCAGAGGCTAACAAGTGGTGTGAGGCAAGGCCAATTAATATGAAAGTGCATGCTAGTCCATGTGTACTAACTAGTTTCATGCCCAGAAAGCCTGAAATAACTGAAGGACGCAATGCTTGTCTACATTGACAGTGTCAGCTGTGGCTCAGTTGGGAGCACTCTCGCCTCTGAGTCAGAAGATTGTGGGTTCATAGTCCCACTCCAGAGACTTGAGCACAAAAATCTAAGCTGACTCTCCCATACAGTGCTGAGGGAGTGCTGCACTGTCGGAGGTGCTGTCTTTTGGGTGAGATGTTAAAACAAGGCCCTGTCTGCTCTCTCAGGTGGACATAAAAGATCCCATGGTACTATTATTGAAGAAGAGCAGGGGAGTAATCCCCGGCCAATGTTTATCCCTCAATCAACATCACTAAAACAGATTATCTGGTCATTATCACATTGCTGTTTGTGGGAGCTTGCTGTGCGCAAATTGGCTGCTGCATTTCCTACATTACAACAGTGACTACACTTCAAAAAGTACTTCATTGGCTGTAAAGCACTTAGGGATGCCCAGTGGTTGTGAAAGGAATTATATAAATGCAAGTCTTTCTTATTTCCTTGAACTGTCAGTCAATCTATATACATCTCTGATTGGTCTAACAACCCATAGAAACACAGAGAAGTTACAACATGGAAACAGTCTTTTTGGCACAACCAGTCCGTGTCGCCATTTACCACCCATGCGAGAATGTAGTTCTAATCATATTTACACATCCTGTTCTCCTCTCCCTGCAATGCATTTTCCTTCGCCCACTTAACCAATCTAATCTTGAACGTTGACTTAATTTCTACCTCGACCACTAACCCTCGAAGGGAATTCCACAGCTAATCTCCAAGACGCTTTCCTTGCCTCCAATCCTCATGCATTGTAGCTGCTTAATACTGTGCAACAAATCGCACCCCATAAACAAGACTCCTCTTACTTGGCATTGCAGATTAGCCGGCTGGTTGGGCTTTGAGAATTCTGTCCTATTTGTCCTTTCTTTCTTCTGGTCCTTCTGTCTGTGCCACTGAAGTGGCTGACTGAAATTCTAAGTAGAATGGAAGAACCATAGAATGATACAGCACAGAAGGAAGCCATTCGGCCCATCATGCCTGTGCATACCTGACTCTTTGCTGACCATCGGGTCTTCCACTCTATCTTGATTCAATCTTACCTGCCATTATGGTGTCTCATGAGAATTTTGTCCTCACGCATGGCATCTTTATCAGTCAGAAGTATCCTGAGCCAACTATATATCGGCTCCTAACTTCTGTAAATCTGTTGTTAGAGCTTTACTTTTTTTTAAAAAAAGCTATATTTAATATCTGACGGTAGTGTAGCGGGTATGTTACAGGACAAGTAATCCAGAAACCTGGACTACTACTCCACAGAATTGAAGTTCAAATCCCACCAGGGCAGTTTGCAAATTTGAAATAAAAAGATTGTGTTAGTGAAAGTGGCCATGAAGATTTACCATAAAAACTCAACTGGTTCACTAATGTTCTTTAGGGAAGGAAACTTGCCATCCTTCCCTGGTCTGGCCTTTATATAGCCCCAGTCCCACACCAATGCCCTCTGAATTGGCCCAGCAAACCACGACAAACCAGAATAACAAGCAGCCCTGTGGGAGTACCTTCACCACATGGGCTGCAGCGGTTCAAGAAGAAGGCCCACCAACACTTGCTCAGGGCAACTACGGATAGCCCATAAATGCTGGCCTTGCCAGATGCCCACAACCTGAGAATGAATTTAAAAAAACAGCAATGTAATTGATGGTTGTAAATGCTAATATATAGAGATAAATTATGTTCTCTGCCGAACACGACAGGTCTTGACCAGCTGGGACCATGGACATGACTAACTGAAGCCTGTAACTAGGAGTTAATTTTTTTTGACTTTGTGCTATTGGCCGGCAGCCTTGTTCAACATGAGCACAATCCAGAAATTCTGGAAATTTTGAATTGGCTGGAGAAGTGCTCAGCGTGCACTAACATTTCTCCAGTTGGCTTTCAGTGGGTGAGATAAGAACATAATAAGAACATAAGAAATAGGAGCAGGAGTAGGCCAATCGGCCCCTCGAGCCTGCTCCGCCATTCAATAAGATCATGGCTGACCTGATCCTAACCGCCAATCCACTATCACAGAACTATCTCCTGAATCTAACAGAATTAGACACATGAAATAGGAGCAGGATCAGGCTACACTGCCCCTGGGCCCGCTCCGCTACCCACAGGGCCATGACCGATCCGAATCTAGACTCATGTCCAAATTCCTGCCCGCTCCCCGTAACCCTTAATTCCCTTTACTTCTAGGAAACTGTCTATTTCTGTTTTAAATTTATGTAATGATGTAGCTTCTACAGCTTTTTGTCGCAGCATATTCCATGGACCTACCACCCTCTGAGTGAAGCAGTTCCTCCTCATCTCAGTTTTGAAAGAGCAGCCCCTTATTCTAAGACTATGCCCCCTAGTTCTAGTTTCACCCATCATCGGGAACATCCTCCCCGCATCCACCCGATCCATACCCTTCACAATCTTATATGTTTCAATAAGATCGCCTCTCATTCTTCTGAACTCCAATGAGTAGAGTCCCAATCTACTCAACCTCTCCTCATATGTCCATCCCCTCATCCCCGGGATTAACCGAGTGAACCTTCTTTGTACTGACACGAGAGCAAGTATGTCCTTTCTTAAGTATGGACACCAAAACTGTACGCAGTATTCCAGGTGCAGTCTCACCAATACCTTGTACAACTGAAGCAATACCTCCCTATTTTTATATTCTATCCCCCTAGCAATGAAAGCCAACATTCCATTGGCCTTCTTAATCACTTGCTGCACCTGCACACTAAACTTTTGAGTTTCGTGCACCAGGACCCCCAGATCCCTTTGTACTTCAGTACTTTCCAGTTTCTTGCCATTAAGATAATAACTTGCTCTACGATTTTTCCTGCCAAAGTGCATAACCTCACACTTTCCAGTATTGTATTCCATCTGCCAAATCTCTGCCCACTTACTTAGCCTGTCTATGTCCCCTTGCAGGTTTTTTATGTCCTCCTCACTCACTACTTTCCCTCCCATCTTAGTATCATCTGCAAACTTTGATATGTTACACTCGGTCCCCTCCTCCAAATCGTTAATATAGATTGTAAAGAGTTGGGGACCCAGCACTGACCCCTGCGGAACACCACTAGTTACTGATTGCCAGTCTGAGAATGAACCATTTATCCCAACTCTCTGCCTTCTGTTAGGTAGCCAATCCTCTATCCATGCCAGAATATTATCCCCAATCCTGTGATTTTTTACCTTAAGCAATAATCTTTTGTGTGGCACCTTGTCAAATGCCTTTTGGAAGTCTAAATACACTACGTCCACTGGTTCCCCTGTATCCACCCTATATGTTACTTCCTCAAAGAACTCCAGCAAATTTGTCAAACATGACTTCCCCGTCATAAAACCATGCTGACTTTGTCCTATTAAATTATGATTATCCAAATGTCCTGTTACTGTCTCCTTAATAATGGACTCCAAAATATTACCTACCACAGATGTTAGGCTAACCGGTCTATAGTTTCCAGCCTTCTGTCTACTGCCCTTTTTAAATAAGGGTGCTACATTAGCAGTTTTCCAGTCTGCCGGGACCTTTGCCGAGTCCAGGGTGTTTTGGAAAATTATTACCAATGCATCCACAATCCCTACTGCCACTTCCCTCAAGACCCTAGGATGTAAGCCATCAGGTCCAGGTGATTTATCCACCTTGAGTCCCATTATTTTACTGAGTACCACTTCCTTAGTGATTTTGATCGTGTTTAGCTCCTCCCCCCCTTTAGCCCCCTGTTTGTCCAGTGTTGGGATATTCTTAGTGTCTTCTACTGTAAAGACTGATATAAAATATTCATTCAGTGTTTTTGCCATCTCCATATTTCCCACCATTAATTTCCCCGTCTCATCCTCTAAGGGACCAACATTTACTTTAGCCACCCTTTTCTTTTTATATAACTATAAAAACTCTTACTATCTGTTTTTATATTTTTTGCTAATTTACTTTCATAATCTATCTTCCCTTTCTTAATCAATCCTTTTGTTATTTTTTGCTGTCTTTTAAAGTTTTCCCAATCCTCTATCCTCCCACTAGATTTGGCTACCTTATATGCCCTTGTTTTTAGTCAAATACTATCCTTAATTTCTTTACTTAGCCACGGATGGCTGTCTTTTCTTTTACACCCTTTTCTTCTCAGTGGAATATATATTTTTTGGAAGTTGTAAAATAACTCCTTAAATGTACACCACTGATCATGTATCGTCTTACCCTTTAATCTATTTTCCCAATCCACTCTACTCAATTCTGCTCTCATACCTTCATAGTCTCCTTTATTCAAGATTAGCACGCTTGTTTGAGATCCAACCTTTTCACCCTCTAATTGAATATGGAATTCAACCATGTTATGGTCACTCATTCCAAGGGGATCCTTTACTAGGACATTTTTAATTAATCCTGTCTCGTTACACAGGACCAGATCCAAGGTTGCCTGCCCCCTGGTCGGTTCAGTTACATACTGCTCAAGAAACCCATCCCTAATACACTCAATGAACTCATCCTCAAGGCAGCCCTGCCCAATTTGATTTGTCCAATTAATATGATAGTTAAAATCCCCCATAATTATAGATGTTCCCTTATTACAAACCTCAACTATTTCCTGATTGATACTCCGTCCAACAGAGTTGCCACTGTTCGGAGGCCTATAGACTATGCCCACTAGTCTTTTTTTCCCCTTATTATTCCTTACCTCCACCCAAACTGTTTCATTATCCTGATCTTTTGACCCAATATCATTTCTCTGTATTACAGTGATTCCTTCCTTTATTAACATAGCCGTCCCACCTCCCCTTCCTTCCTGCCTGTCCTTCCTGATCGTTAAATAACCTGGTATGTTTAATTCCCAGGCATTGTCACCCTGCAGCCATGTTTCTGTAATGGCCACAAGATCATACCCATATGTAGATATCTGCGCTCCTCTAATTCAGGCCTCATGCGCATCTCCGACTTTAATCACTCCACCATTGGCAGCCGTGCCTTCAGCTGCCAAGGCCCGAAGCTCTGGAATTCCCATCTTAAACCTCTCCACCTCTCTACCACGCTCTCCTCCTTTAAGACGCTCCTTAAAACCTACCTCGTTGACCAAGCTTTCTGTCACCTGTCCTAATATTTCCTTCTGTGGCTCGGTGTCAAATTTTGTTTGATGACATTCCTATGAAGCGCTTTGGGACATTTTACTACAATCAAGGCGCTATATCAATAAAAGTTGTTGTTGTTCTTGTGAGGCTCTTCGTCCCCAGCCCAAAATGGGAAAATAACCCCTCTAGTTCAGTGTGGATAATGTAAATCATGCGATTATGTAGACATTGTGGAGTTTAACTTGATTTACTTCAAGGTCAGGGAGAAGCACTGCTCAAGAGGTCAAACAGAATGGATGGAGTCCATAATAAAGCAGATGGCCCACAGTATACAGCAAAAACAGATTCACAGGCCGAATGGTCTTTGTTCGCTTTACTTTTCTTTTTGTTCTTGATCACTCGCCACAAATTGCATGGTACTGTGGATTCAAGTTGAGTGCGGTGGCATTGAGTGGAGTGAGAGTTTGGTAAGTGGGAGTAAAGTCATTTAAGTGTATTTAGTGAATTTTAGTGAGTTAAAAAGTTAATTATTTGAAGTGAGTTTAATTTTTTAGTGTAAATTAAGCTGCTGGGGAGTTTAAACCGGAAGTAGAATCCGGGTGTAAAAAGGGGTGGGACTAGTGCGGCAGCGCTGAGTGTGGCGGCATTGAGTGGAGCGAGAGTTTGGTACGTGGGAGGTGAGGGGGTGTTTTTGCTCTGTTTTGTTCCCTACTCCCAGGCTTAGACAGCACTGAGGAAGCGGAGCAGCGAGACGAATCAACCTAACAGGCCCCACAGACAGCATTCAAAAGGGAGGTTGGTGATCAGCTGGTTGGTAGGTTCTCTTCCTTCTCTTTTATACCTTCAAGTTGGTAAGTCCTATTAAATAGTGGTGTGATATTATCATCTATATCCGGGCAGGGGGTTTCATAACTAATAATAAGAAATGTAATTAATTACATAGAATGGAGCAGGTGATGTGTTACTGTTGCGAGATGTGGGAGCCAGTGGACCCCATTGAGGCTCACGGTGATTACATTTGCGACAAGTGTTTGCTGCTGGAGGAACTCCAGCTCCGTATTGAGGCTCGAGGGGCCGATTGGCCTACTCCTGCTCCTATTTCTTATGTTCTTAAGAGAGTCACAACACATAGAATTACATAGAATGTACAGCACAGAAACAGGCCATTCAGCCCAGCTGACCCAGCTAGCCTCCTCCCACCCCTCTTCATCTCACCCTATCAGCATATCCTTCTATTCCCTTCTCCCTCATATGCTTATCTAGCTTCCTCTTAAATGCATCTATAATATTCGCCTCAACCACTCGCTGTGGTAGTGAGTTCCACATTTTCACCACTCTCTGGGTAAATAAGTTACTGTAGATACTGGTTGAGAGCTGAGGGGTTAGACAATAAATGTACATATATTAGGCTGTTTACTGCATATGAGTCAGTCGCTTATCAGTTCTTAGGAAGATAAAAATTCACGAATGTCTTCAAATTATTCTGTGCAGATATTAGCTTATAAACTCTTAATGTATTTGTATGCAATTCCCTCTGCCTGCTATTTGAATGTAAGAAGTCACACAACACCAGGTTATAGTCCAACAGCTTTATTTGAAATCACAAGCTTTCGGAGCGCTGCTCCTTCATCAGGTGAAGTGAAGAGTTGCATATAAGCACAGCATATATAGTCAGAGGGTACTGCCAGATGATTACAGGTAATCTTTCTAACTGCCCTTTGTCACATCTCGGCAGAGAGATAATCACAGCAATCACAGATGTGAATGGTGTCCAAGCAGGTCAGTCAGGAAAACATAACATCAAAGGTCAATGAGGTGGGGTCACAAGGGGTCAAATGTTGCAGATGCCGGGGTCTGTATGAAAAACAAAAAACAAACTAAAAATTATTTTTTTGCTGGAAATCACAGCAGGTCCGGCCGCATCTGTGTAGAGAGAACAAGCCAACGACGACTCAAGTCTGGATGACTCTACGTCAGGTGGAGTTACATGTAGCGTGACATGAACCCAAGATCGCGGTTGAGGCTGTCCTCATGAGTACGGAACTTGGCTATCAGTTTCTGCTCGACGATTTTGCGTTGTGTGTCTCGAAGGCCGCCTTGGAGAATGCTTAACCGAAGATCGGAGGCTGAATGTCCTTGACTGCTATTTGAATGGAGGCATTGATCTATTTATGTTAAATGGAATAAGACCTCTTAAAATCGAAAACAAAAGGGATTCATGAAGAATACACTAAGAGCTCATAAGTTAATAGTCACACCATTTCCAAGGCCAAGGTCTATAGAAAAATTAAATGACTGCAGGTTTCCTTTTGATACACTGCACAGGCACTTGGAAATTGTGCTAATGTTTCCACCATGGTGAAACTATGCTATTATTTAACACAACTCGACACTGATTTATTGCAAGCACATCTAGGCCTGCCAGCTTCTGTCGCTACACTATTATGGGGTTATTGCTGCATTGCTGTCAGTTTTTCGGAGAATACGCAAATATCCATCATGTGTGAGTACCCACCTGCCTAGCGGCTTCTACAAATGTTACGAAGGGTGCGGGAGAGATTGACTAAACCGATAGCAGCAACCAGAGGCTTTCATTATGATGAGAAACCGGGGTTCTTTACATCAGAGCAGACTCGGTTAAGACCCGAGCTGATAAGTGGACTTAAAATTATGAAGGGATTTCTTAAGATGCAGAGGGAGAAATTATTACCATTTCTTGGTGAATCGGTTACAAAGAGGGCATATGATGTTTAAAATCTCCATCAAAAGAATGGAGGGAGAGGTTCGGGGGATTTCCTTTTTACGAAGAGGGTTGTTAAGATATGGATACCCAACCAGAAACACTAGTGCAAATAGAATCTTTAATAGTTTTGAAAGGGAAGTGGATATATTCTTGAAAGAGACAAATTTATAAAGGTTAATGGAAATGGCAGGGGAGCGGAACTGTGATATCCGAGTGGTAAGGTCAGAAACTGAGAGAAGCAAGATATTAGGAACAAAACCCAACTGTTTATTTACACGGTGTAGCAGAGAGACATAGCTGTTACAAGCTGGAAGCCAGCACACAATTCTTACTGCACGAGCCAACATGGAGGATGAACCTCTGAGTCATATCCATAATGCAATGCCACATTACCGTATAAACTGGTGTACCAGGACATTGAATACATGACCCATTACCTTAAATACTGGTGAATGTGAACTCTTAATATTTGGCTCCATCTGGTGGATAACTTAAACATTACATCCCAGATTACTATAGGAACCAATTGCATAGCTCTTCCGCAGAGCCGGCACCAGTGCGATGGGTCGAATGGCCTCCTTCTGTGCTGTAAAATTCAATAGGGTAGATTTTTGTCTTTACCACCCAGGCGTGCCTTAATAGGTAGCAGGGCCATCTCATGAACCAGCACAAGTGCGAGTCATCAAAGAGTGCTCTGAGTTTGGGTAAGTGTGAGAGTTCTTTAATTGTTATTTCTCTTGAAATCATTCTTGATAAGATTACTTAAGCAGTTTAAGTAAAGGGGAAAAGTTAAATATTTGGGATTCTGTTGGTTTAAGAAGAGTAAAACAAGGTTACACTGCAGTAGGAGTAAATTGGCACAGCAGGCAGTGGAAACCAGTTTTCTAACCAATCAGCAGGGGTGACTCATTTGGCTGTAAACAAACAAACAGTATAAAATGACCAGTCCTAGTGCGAGCAAGCACTGAATGCGAGTCATCAAAGAGTGCTGTGAGTTTGGGTAAGTGTGAGTTAGGGTAAGTGGGGTGTTAGGTGCTCTTTTCAAACTTTAACTCTGTGGGTTGTAGTTAATAAGGCCTTTCTGGTGCAGAGTGACTGTTGGTAAACCATTTAACTGGTGTAACTAGAGGGATTGATTTAATTTAAATCCAATTAATTAAAGGGGCTACTAGCATCTAAAATTGGGCAGAGGGTGTCCATAACTAACAATAAAAATTTTAATTAATTACATAGAATGGAGCAGGTGATGTGTTACTGTTGCGAGATCTGGGAGCCGGTGAACCCCATTGAGGCTCACGGTGATTACGTCTGTGACAAGTGTCTGCTGCTACAGGAACTCCAGCTCCGTGTTGATGAGCTGGAGTCTGAGCTTCAGACACTGTGACACATCAGGGAGGGGGAGAAGTACCTGGACTCTGTGTATCATGAGGTGGTCACACCTATGAAGTTAATTAATTCAGATGTAGCCCATGGCCAGGGACAGGACGGTGTGACTATGAGTGAGGCAGGTACGGGGATCCAGGAGGTAGAGCTGGAGGAGTCGCAGCCCTTGCTCTTGTCCAACAGGTTCGAGGTTCTTACTCCCTGTGGGGACAGGAGCAGGGACTGCAGGGAGGATGAGAAACCTGGCCACAGCACCGTGGAACGGGGGGCCATTCAAGAGGGGGGAGTAAATAGAAATGTTGTAGTGGTAGGGGATAGTATTATTAGGGGGATAGATAGAGTTCTCTGCAGCCGAGAGCGAGAGTCCCGAAGGCTGTGTTGCCTACCTGGTGCCAGGGTTAAGGACATCTCCTCTGGGCTGGAAAGAAACTTGCAGTGGAAGGGGGTGGATCCAGTTGTTGTGGTCCATGTTGGTACAAACGACATAGATAGGACTAGGAAGCCGGTTCTGTTAAAGGAGTATGAGCAGCTAGGGGTCAAATTAAAAAACAGAACCTCAACCTGAGCCACGAGCGAATTTGGCTAGGACAAATAAAATTAGAGAGTTAAATGCGTGTCTCAAAGACTGGTGTGGGAGAAATGGGTTTTGCTTCCTGGGACACTGGCACCAGTACTGGGGCAGGAGGGAGCTGTTCCATTGGGACGGACTTCACTTGGCCAGTGCTGGGACTAGAATCCTGGTGGATCATATAACTAGGGCTGTAGAGAGGGCTTTAAACTAACTTGTGGGGGGGAGGTTCCTAGAGTGCAAATAATAAAAATGACAACAGAGAAGGTCATAGACTTAGGTAGCAGTGGGGAAATTAAAAACCAGAGCGTGTCAGGAAGGGGCAGAAGGTATGGAGTAAAAGGTAAAGTAATAAAAAGTGCAAAAGCAAGAACTAATTGTCACAAAACATATTTGAAAGTTCTCTATCAGAATGCACGTAGCATTCGTAACAAAATAGACGAGTTAATGGCACAAATAACTACATATGGGTATGATCTTGTGGCCATTACAGAAACATGGCTGCAGGGTGACAATGCCTGGGAATTAAACATATCAGGTTATTTAGCGATCAGGAAGGACAGGCAGGAAGGAAGGGGAGGTGGGGTGGCTATGTTAATAAAGGAAGGAATCACTGTAATACAGAGAAATGATATTGGGTCAAAAGATCAGGATAATGAAACAGTTTGGGTGGAGGTAAGGTATAATGAGGGGAAAAAAACATGAGTGGGCGTAGTCTATAGGCCTCCGAACAGTTGCAACTCTGTTGGACGGAGTATCAATCAGGAAATAGTTGAGGCTTGTAATAAGGGAACATCTATAATTATGGGGGATTTTAACTATCATATTAATTGAACAAATCAAATTGGGCAGGGCTGCCTGGAGGATGAGTTCATTGAGTGTATTAGGGATGGGTTTCTTGAGCAGTATGTAACTGAACCGACCAGGGGGCAAGCAACCTTAGATCTGGTCCTATGTAACGAGACAGGATTAATTAAAAATGTCCTAGTAAAAGATCCCCTTGGAATGAGTGACCATAACATGGTTGAATTCCATATTCAATTAGAGGGTGAGAAGTTTGGATCTCAAACAAGCGTGCTAAGCTTGAATAAAGGAGACTATGAAGGTATGAGAGTGGAATTGAGTAGAGTGGATTGGGAAAATAGATTAAAGGGTAAGACGATACATGATCAGTGGTGTACATTTAAGGAGTTATTTTACAACTTCCAAAAAATATATATTCCACTGAGAAGAAAAGGGTGTAAAAGAAAAGACAGCCATCCGTGGCTAAGTAAAGAAATTAAGGATAGTATTCGACTAAAAACAAGGGCATATAAGGTAGCCAAATCTAGTGGGAGGATAGAGGATTGGGAAAACTTTAAAAGACAGCAAAAAATAGCAAAAGATTGATTAAGAAAGGGAAGATAGATTAAGAAAGTAAATTAGCAAAAAATATAAAAACAGATAGTAAGAGTTTTTATAGTTATATAAAAAGAAAAGGGGTGGCTAAAGTAAATGTTGGTCCCTTAGAGGATGAGACCGGGAAATTAATGGTGGGAAATATGGAGATGGCAAAAACACTGAATGAATATTTTGTATCAGTCTTTACAGTAGAGGACACGAAGAATATCCCAACACTGGGCAAACAGGGGGCTATAGGGGGGGAGGAGCTAAACACGATCAAAATATCTAAGGAAGTGGTACTTGGTAAAATAATGGGACTCAAGGCGGATAAATCACCTGGACCTGATGGCTTACATCCTAGGGTCTTGAGGGAAGTGGCGGTAGGGATTGTGGATGCATTGGTAATAATTTTCCAAAACTCCCTGGACTCAGCAAAGGTCCCGGCAGACTGGAAAACTGCTAATGTAACACCCTTATTTAAAAAGGGCAGTAGACAGAAGGCTGGAAACTATAGTCTGGTTAGCCTAACATCTGTGGTAGGTAAAATTTTGGAGTCAGTTATTAAGGAGACAGTAACAGGACATTTGGATAATCATAATTTAATAGGACAAAGTCAGCATGGTTTTATGAAGGGGAAGTCATGTTTGACAAATTTGCTGGAGTTCTTTGAGGAAGTAACATATAGGGTGGATAAAGAGGAACCAGTGGATGTAGTGTATTTAGACTTCCAAAAGGCATTTGACAAGGTGCCACACAAAAGATTATTGCTTAAGATAAAAAATCACGGGATTGGGGGTAATATTCTGGCATGGATAGAGGATTGGCTATCTAACAGAAGGCAGAGAGTTGGGATAAATGGTTCATTCTCAGACTGGCAATCAGTAACTAGTGATGTTACGCAGGGGTCAGTGCTGGGTCCCCAACTCTTTACAATCTATATTAACGATTTGGAGGAGGGGACCGAGTGTAACATATCAAAGTTTGCAGATGATACTAAGATGGGAGGGAAAGTAGTGAGTGAGGAGGACATAAAAAACCTGCAAGGGGACATAGACAGGCTAAGTAAGTGGGCAGAGATTTGGCAGATGGAATACAATACTGGAAAGTGTGAGGTTATGCACTTTGGCAGGAAAAATTGTAGAGCAAGTTACTATCTTAATGGCAAGAAACTGGAAAGCACTGAAGGACAAAGAGATCTGGGGGTCCTGGTGCACGAAACTCAAAAGGTTAGTATGCAGGTGCAGCAAGTGATTAAGAAGGCCAATGGAATGTTGGCTTTCATTGCTAGGGGGATAGAATATAAAAATAGGGAGGTATTGCTTCAGTTGTACAAGGTATTGGTGAGACCGCACCTGGAATACTGCATACAGTTTTGGTGTCCATACTTAAGAAAAGGCATACTTGCTCTCGAGTCAGTACAAAGAAGGTTCACTCGGTTAATCCCGGGGATGAGGGGATGGACATATGAGGAGAGGTTGAGTAGATTGGGACTCTACTCATTGGAGTTCAGAAGAATGAGAGACGATCTTATTGAAACATATAAGATTGTGAAGGGGTTGGATCGGGTGGATGCGGGGAGGATGTTCCCGATGATGGGTGAAACTAGAACTAGGGGACATAGGCCTAGAAATTCAGTTGCTTGCGCCACCAGTTTGTGCCCAAAGAGGCCACTCAGAGGCTTTAGCGCCACTGGCCACAACCACTGCGATATTTAGCGGGGCGCTAATGGCGGCGTTAGCCTGTAGCGCTGCGCCGCCACCGATGACGTCATTGGTGTGCGCAGCGCCCCGCTACCGCCCCGAGCACCATATTGGGTCGCGGCCGCCTCTTCCGCGCCGGCCTCAAATAGTGACCGGTACACAGGGGCCTACCTGTGGCGGTAGTGGGGCGAGTTAAGGTGGAGGTGCGGCCGGCCGCTTTTTCGGCGGCCGCCTGCCCGCACCTCCGTCCCCGGCCTCCTACACCACCCCCCCCCCGCGGCATTGCCGGCTGTTTCCCGAGAGCCCGGCACTTCTCCTTGGTGCCGGACTCATTTGCCGGCACTCGCGAGCGGGGATCGCGCTGTTGCAGGCACCTCCCCCTTAACAGTGGGAGGAAGGCCTGCAGTACCGCAGCCTGCCGTGCCGCAGCGGGTGGCGCTGCGGCACTTTGCGCGCCGAAATTCAGTTTCAGCGCCCCAAGTGGGGCACCGAAAGCCTTGTTTAGCGGCCGGCTTCCATTTGGGGCGCTGAAACTGAATATCCCGATGGCGCAAGTGGCTCCACGCGCAGCGGTAATTCCGGCGCCCAGGCGAGCTTGGCGCCCCAAACTGAATTTTTAGCCCATAGTCTTAGAATAAGGGGCTGCTCTTTCAAAACTGAGATGAGGAGGAACTACTTCACTCAGAGGGTGGTAGGTCCATGGAATATGCTGCCCCAAAAAGCTGTAGAAGCTACATCATTACATAAATTTAAAACAGAAATAGACAGTTTCCTAGAAGTAAAGGGAATTAAGGGTTACGGGGAGCGGGCAGGAATTTGGACATGAGTCCAGGTTCGGATCGGACATGGCCCTGTGGGTAGCGGAGTGGGCCCAGGGGCCGTGTAGCCTGATCTTGCTCCTATTTCGTGTGTCTAATTCTGTTAGATTCAGGAGATGGTTCTGTGATAGTAGATTGGCGGTTATGATCAGATCAGTCATGATCTTATTGAATGGCGGAGCAGGCTCGAGGGGCCGATTGGCCTACTCCTGCTCCTATTTCTTATGTTCTTATGTTTTAAGGAGCTACACGGTCACCTGAATCCCAACTTGGAGGCCAGCCAGAACACTTCCACCTTCCACAGGAGGAATCATTAAGGGCAAGTCATAGTTTAGGGGCTGGACGATGCACACAACACACCAGTACGAAGGGGAAGCGCTGTGGGAAAAGACAATAACATTACTCACATGTCAAAAAATGTGGATAATCAACTATATTCGAAATTTGTCTAGAGAGGTTTCTGATTGTGTCGAATACATGAGCAGCACAGCAAATGATGGCCGCTGATGAGAGCTAAGGAGGTCTAGAAGATAGTGTTGCAGAGGATACTTTGAGCCACATTCTGCCATGTGAACAGGGAGGAGTCCGTAAAGGGACAGCTCAGGCACTCAACTGAATCTGGCTTGGATTAACGAGTCTTCATGCTTGCAGTGGTATTTCTGCAGCTGCATGTCCTACTCTGGCCTTAATTTGGGCTTGTTCCTCTCGTCCTGCTGCTGCTGCACTCAGCTGCTGTTTGCCAGCATGGGAGAACCTGGCTGAGCTCCAATGCCTATTTTACGTGGGCAAGATTAGTGCATTGCACATGTAATGTGTGGGACAGCAATTTTACAGGTCCATCCTTAAATATCTGTCATTTCCAAATTTGCGTGCTTAATAATGCTGATACTCGGTGCATTAAAGTGAATCATCTGCAGCAACTTGAGGACAGGTAGTTAGTGGGCCAGAAGTATATAAACCTCAGAACCCTGGTGGCATCCTAAAGTTGCATAAGGCATTGCCTGGATAGCGACTTTTGGAAACAGACCGCGACAGTAATAAGAAATAGAAACCGCAGTTGTCAATTTAAGATGTAGCAAACAAACTCAAGTGTTTTTGATGAGACGATTCCTGACTGCCGAGCCTAATTCCAGAACATCACTCCCTTGGCAGTAGTTACTCTTCTTCATGTTGTATTACATGTCGCTGCTCCTCTTGTACGTCCAAATGTATTTTTATTCAAGGCAGCTTGTGCAACATAACCAGTAGCGAGAATCTTAGAGAGATTTTGGGGTTATGCTGTAAGGCACCACCATGTAAAACATAGATTAAGAAAAGGCTCATTACTCCATTGGGTTCTGTTGTGTATGTACCTTTAAGAGAATAACTGGTCTCAGACTGCAGTACCGGCAGTGACCACCCGTGTATAAAAGGCGCTAGTGAGCCTCTGTTTTTTTAGTTTCACTATTGACTTCCATCAGTAAAGACTTATTTTGTTCCACTCCTGCTGTCCGTGTCTCAATCATTCACGGACGTAATACTGGCGATGAGCAGATACGAACCTACCTACATTCTGCACCACCTCCTGGGATCCATTCCTACAGCGAAGTGAGCAGAGGTCGAGGCCAGAAAGAAAAGACAGTAAGAGGCAGTAGAAACGGGCGTCGACCGTGGGCATCCGCCCTGTGTTGCAGAGTTGAAGATTGCTGGAGAAGCTGTCGGATGCGGGGCCTGGTTCCTGTCGACGGTGCTTCAGCTAATCGGGCTGGTGGCAGGTAGTGCACTGAACCTTCCTGGGCTGCGGCGGTCGCGAACTCGAGCAGGTGGTTTGCAACGGGGCCGAGCAGCGTTGTCGGGAAGAAGAGAGAGAGAGGGTGGAGCACACAGGGCGCGGCCGGTGCTACGAAGCCGGGCTGCGTATAGACCCACGAAGAGGGAGGCAAGAGTCCCACAGGGTCGTTCCACGACGGGAAAATAATTTTTAAAAAAAATTAAACGCGCAAGAAACCGTGAAAAGCAGCGCTAACAACAGCGGGGAAGAAGACAAAGCACGGGAGGCGCCATCTTAATCAGCGGGGAAGACGGCAAAGAGCGGGAGGTGCCATTTTGTTAAATCGGGGAAGAAGGCAAAGCGCGGGAGGCGCCATTTTAGATTTGCAAGATGCCGAAGACTGGCTGTATCACTGCTTTTGATAATACAATAGAGGACTGGACCATGTATGTGGAAAGAGTCGAGGTATATTTCGAGGCAAACGAAATAGCGGAGGAGAAAAAGGCATCGATATTGCGAAACTTAATGGGCGCTAGAACGTACGGTCTATTGCGGGATCTGATTACTCCAGCCAAACCGAAGGCGAAGAGTTTTAACGAAATTGTTGCTGTCCTACAGGAACACCTAAACCCTGCACGGCTGTTGATAGCAGAAAGATTTAAATTCCACAGGAGAACTCAGCACAAAGATGAGAGCAATGCTGAGTATCTTACGGAACTACGCAAGCTATCAAAGCACTGCCAGTTCAGAGCAGGACTGGCAGATACCCTACGGGACAAATTTGTCTGTGGACTCCTGAGTGAAGGAACACAGAAGAAGTTACTCTCAGAGAAAGAGCTGACGCTAGATAAGGCTTTCAGCGTGGCAGTATCGTATGAAGCAGCAGCCAGGGGAGCTGCAGAAATTCAACAAAAACCACAGGAATACGGCACCCACGAAATGACATGGGGATTTGCAAAATGCTATCGCTGCGGCAGAACTAACCATGACCAGAAGGACTGTTGCTCCAAAGACAAAATATGCAGGCAATGCGGGAAGATGGGACACATTGCACGAGTTTGCAGGTCTGGGAAGAAGACCAGCGACAACAAAAATGCTACTAAGGAACCGTACAAGAAAGTACAAAAGATGACGGACAGTAGTTCCGAAGACCAGATGAGCGATAGTGAATCCGGGAACAGGAGACTAAGCAGTCTCAAACTTCACAATGTAATCGCAAAAGAGGATCACCGAACCATTTGGGTCACCCTCACGATAGCAGGGTCCCAAGTTAAAATGGAATTGGATACAGGATCAGCGCTAACCATCATGAATCGACGAGACTACGAGCGGCTATTTTCACACATCCCCTTGAGAGAGACATCCATCATCTTGACGATGTATACGGGGCAAAAATTATACCCCAGAGGAAAAATAAGGGTGCCTGTCGAATACAACGGCAAGAAAATACGGAAATTGTATCTCTACATACTGCCAAATGGTGGACCACCGTTATTGGGACGGGAATGGATCAGGAAGATAAACTTAGATTGGCACTCCATTCATGCAATGACGGTGGACGGTAAAAAAGATGAAGACGTCACTCCTGGACGATTGTCAACAATCTTAGCTAACGCCAAAGAGGTATTTCAACAAGAACTGGGCACGCTTAAAGGCGTAACCGCCTCGATAAAAATAGAAGAAAATGCAGTTCCCAAGTTTTTCAAAGCAAGACCGGTACCATGTGGAATTCGCCCAGCCGTCGAGGCAGAGCTGGAGAATCTGGAGAAGGCGGGCGTGTTGTCTAAGGTCGACTGGAGCGAGTGGGCAACACCCATCGTTCCTGTCATGAAGAAAACGTTAAGCAATAAGTCCGAGGAGCCAAGGAAGATTCGCATCTGTGGGGATTTCAAGGTGACGGTGAACCCTGTCCTTCACACAGTACAATATGCTCTTCCAAGGATAGAAGACATCTTCGCCTCACTGTCTGGAGGGAAGTGTTTTACAAAAATTGACCTAGCACAAGCATATTTGCAGATGGAGGTTGAAGAGTCCTCTAGGAAGTATCTCACGATAAACACTCACAAAGGTCTTTACCAGTATCATCGATTGGTATTCGGAGTAGCATCGGCTCCGGCGATATGGCAAAGAGCGATGGAACAAGCCCTGCAAAGGATTCCGGGGACTCAGTGTTACTTGGACGACATTCTTGTGACAGGTGAAGATGACAGTGAACACCTTAACAACCTAGAACAGGTGCTCACTAGACTACGGGAACATGGGCTGCGAGCCAACCGCCCCAAGTGCGAATTTTTTAAGAAACAGATATCGTATTGTGGCCACGTGATTGATGAAGAGGGGTTACATAAGTCCCCTGACAAAATTGAAGCGGTTGTTAAGGCCCCAGCGCCTGAAAATGTGTCGCAACTGAGGTCACTCCTCGGATTGGTGAATTACTATCATAAGTTTTTGCCGAATTTGTCGACAATTCTGCACCCACTGAACGCCCTGCTACGAACGGGGGTAGCATGGAAATGGAGCGATGATTGTAAGCGTGCTTTTCAGAAGAGTAAGGACTTAATCACTTCAAGGGAAGTATTGGCTCACTACAACCCAGCACTGCCGATCAGACTGGCGTGTGATGCGTCTCCCTACGGCATTGGGGCGGTACTGTCACATAAATTCCTTGATGGTTTAGAGAGGCCGATAGCTTTTGCGTCACGCTCGTTAACTTCTGCCGAGTGTAACTACGCCCAGATTGACAGAGAGGCCCTCAGCCTAGTGTGGGGGGTGAAGAAGTTCAATCACTACCTGCACGGTCAAAAATTTACTCTACTGACCGATCATCAACCTCTTGTCTCCATTTTCACTCCTCAGAAGGGCGTACCGATAATGACAGCACAACGGCTGCAGAGATGGTCCCTTTTCCTAGGGGCACACCAATATGACATCGAGTACAAAGGAACTAAACAGCATGGAAATGCTGATGGATTGTCACGCCTACCGTTGCCGACGGTGGAAGAAGAAGACCTTGCAGTGGATCCAATGGAGTTATTCCACTCGACCATAGTCGAATGTCTCCCTGCGATGAATGCAAACATAGAAAAGGAAACACGGAATGACCCGACACTATCACGGGTCTATGATTTAACGGTGAAGGGATGGCCAGCACATGGCGAACCACTGCTGCCAGCATTCTCGCCGAGAAGAGAACAGCTGTCAGTGTGCAGAGGAACCTTGATGTGTGGATCCAGAGTAGTAATCCCACCTAAGTTGACGGATAGAGTGCTCAATGAGCTTCATGAGGGTCATCTGGGTGGGGTAAAAATGAAGAACTTAGCCAGAGCGTTAGTATGGTGGCCGGGAATCGATAGAGAAATCGAAGAGATGACCAAGAGCTGTGCAGGATGCCAGAAGGTCCAAAACGCCCCACCACAAGCTCCTCTGCATCCATGGGAGTGGCCCTCATCTCCATGGCAAAGGGTGCACATTGATTTTGCTGGTCCCTTCATGGACTCGATGTTTTTAATTGCGGTGGATGCACATTCAAAGTGGCCAGAGGTAATAAAAATGTCCTCAACCACCACGGAAAAAACTATCACAGTTTTACGAACCATATTCGCCAGGAATGGGCTGCCTGAACAGATTTGCTCTGACAATGGACCACAGTTTGTGTCTGAAGAGTTCCGGAGGTTCTTAAAGAACAATGGTGTTAAGCATTACACATCTGCCCCATATCATCCAGCCACTAATGGATTGGCCGAGAGGTTTGTCCAAACATTCAAGAAGGCTATCAAGGCAATGTGTAATGAAGATATACCCCTACAACACAAGGTGGACAACTTCTTGTTTGCCTACCGGAATGCGACACATGTGGTTACCAACCAAACTCCAGCCATGATGTTCTTCAATCGAAGACTACGATGCCGCTTGGATTTGGTTAAGCCAAACGTCCGAAGAGATGTGGAGAACAGGCAGTTTCAGAATATGAATGAAAGGCCGACCAGGAGTTTTAAGATAGGTCAACCAGTTTTGGCCCGGGACTACCGCACTGAGAAATGGCAGCCAGGAACGATTTGTACACGACAAGGACCTCTCATGTATACCGTGGACGTTGGGGAGAGCATTGTAAGACGCCATGCTGACCAGATTCTAGAGTCACTGGAAAACATCAACTCCACACCACGACCTGATACACCTGGTAATGAAATCAACGTTCCAATTGCAGCTACCGCAGAACCGGTAATATTGGAAGCAGATGAACCAAACAACGACATTGATCCCGACTCAACCTTGCCAGAAGAACCTGATACCCCAAAGAGGCGTTATCCAGACAGAATCAGGAAGCCTCCTCAAAGACTGAACTTATAATTGCTTAAACTTAACCAATGTATCTAGCAACAGTAATTGTGATTGTAATTAGTTATCATTTAGTTGTTAAATGAATGTTATGTACTGTTTATCTAAAAGGGGAGGAATTGTTGTGTATGTACCTTTAAGAGAATAACTGGTCTCAGACTGCAGTACCGGCAGTGACCACCCCTGTATAAAAGGCGCTAGTGAGCCTCTGTTTTTTTAGTTTCACTATTGACTTCCATTAGTAAAGACTTATTTTGTTCCACTCCTGCTGTCCGTGTCTCAATCATTCACGGACGTAATAGGTTCCCTTTTTATGTTAAAATCACCAGGTTTTAACATAAAAGGGAACACAAAAATCTTTTACCAGCATGTAAATAGTAAGCGGGTAGTAAGAGGCGGGGTGGGGCCTATTAGGGACAAAGAAGGTGCTATATGCTTAGCGGTGCAGGGCAAGGCTAGAATACTTAATGAGTACTTTGTATCTGTGTTTACTGAGGAAGAGGATGCTGACAAAATATCGGTAGAAGCGGAGATGGTGGAGGTAATGGAAGGGGTTAAAATTGACAGGCAGGATGTACTAGAAAGACTGGGTATGCTTAGAGGGGATAAGGCACCTAGTCTGGATGGATTTGTAAGATTCGAAATTTTCAGTAACTTAATCACACAAGAAAACAGGGTTAATAAGACAGTTTTATTGACCAAAAGAAGCTTGTACAGAAAAACCTTTGATAAAAAGGGCATACAAAATGGCCGCCGGACCTCGTGATCAGTTTCGGGGACCATTTGATTTCTGTTACTGCAAGCCAGGCAGGCTTGTGGATTGGGGACAGTAAGCCCGTGAAAGCCAGTATCGGGAAAACGAAACTCAGGGAACTGAGCATACATATTAATTGGATTCTAAGTACGGGACAGTTTCAGGTAACAGGATGGGGCCCATCAAGAAATGGGCGGACATTTGAATGAACACTTAAACCCATTTACTGTACAAAGGAAAAACCGTTTAACAACCATCAAGGGCAATCTCCAGACCGATCAATATACGAACCGAGTTACGATGACAAAGTAAAAGACATTATCAGCCAGGAAGGCCAGTTAAGCTATCACCAGCTCCCGTTGTAAGACAAAGCACCCCTGCAGAGATTTCTGCCCGCCAAAAATATTACAAAGACAGGACTATGATTTGGCGGGAGATAAGACTGTCCCAAAAAGGTATAACTGTGGATTGAAAAGTCCATCAGGGGCTTCGCTTCAGCTTCGCTTCAGTTTCGCTTCAGATTCACGCTTCGGGAACACGCTTCTTCTACCTCGGTAGCTTCGGAATTCGAGTAGGACGTTTCGGGATGGACTCTTCGGTTAAGGCAGCGTGGTCGGTGTTCGGCCAGGCAAGGCTCGGCCATGACGGGAAGACGACGAGGGTGGCCTGGGTACTTTTGTCGAGAGATCATCGACGACCCAGGCCGAAGGAGAAGACACCCTCAGGAAAACCGATGAGCCAGGCCGGAGGGAGAAATAAAAGGACACTCCGGGCCTAGCCCTCCAGGGCCTCAACATACCATTCAACCAGGAACTTTCCCTGTGCAGTTCTGCAACATCACATCGGTGACTGAGTCTTCCATGGGCATCCAGTTCTTAAAGGCACGTCGGTAACGGATTCAGCCATGACGAGCGCTCATCGAGACTGTATCTGCTGCTCCATCGCCTGAGAGAAAAACAAACTGCGCCAGAAGCTTCCAAATCCATGTGACGACGGAAAGCTGTGCCAAAAGGCTGCGAACCCGCTCTTTTGCGAATCTGAAAGTGGTGAGCATGATTCCGAGTTCCTCAAGTCGAAACTTAGTTTAGGTCTAGGGGAGGGGGTTAAGGGAAATCGTAATGTGTTTCCCCTTTTACGACGTGCCGTGTGTTCCCCATTTCCATAGAGTTAAGTTTATAGATATGTGCATGATTGTAGTTATTTTGATCTGTGCTTATGACATGTATTTTACAATGCTGCAAACTGTTTTATAATAAAAGCCTCCATTTCGTGTTATTCAACCTGGTCTATTGAGTTTTTCTCTGCACTACAGTTCCCTGCACCTAAGTCCAAGGTCTAGAACCGTAGGGAAGAGTGGGTCGAACCACTCAAGGGTAATTATTGCATGAAGCCTGGTAGGAGACCAGAACGAGCAAGAGAAACCCCCTACAGATTGCATCCCAGGTTGCTAAGGGAATTGGGGGAGGAGATAGCAGAAGGGCTTGCCATAATTTTCCAATCTTCCCCAGATGCGGGGGAGGTGCCAGAGGATTGGAAAGTGGCAAATGTGACACCCTTGTTCAAGAAAGGGTATAAGGACAATCCTAGTAACTACAGGCCGGTCAGTTTAACATCAGTGGTGGGTAAGGTTTTAGAAACAATAATCAGGGAAAAAAATTAACAGGCACTTGGAGAGGTTTAAGCTAATTAAGGAGAGCCAGCACGGATTTGTAAAAGGCAGATCGTGTTTGACTAATCTAACTGAATTTTTTGATGAAATAACAGAGAAGGTTGATGAAGGGAATACAGTGGATGTTGTCTATATGGATTTTAAGAAAGCGTTTGAGAAAGTAGCACATAAAAGGCTGGTTAACAAAATTAAGGCTCATTGAATAGATGGGTCAGTGGCAGCTTAGATAAGGAATTGGCTTAAGGACAGAAAACAGTGAGTCGTGGTAAATGGTTGTTTTTCAGACTGGAGGATGGTAGACAGTGGTGTTCCCCAAGGGTCAATGCTAGGACCACTGCTTTTTTTGATATATATAAATGACTTGGATATTGGAATACAGAATCAAATTTCAAAATTTGCCGTTGATACCAAACTTGGAGGTGTGGTAAACAGTGAGGAGGATTCCAATCAACTGCAACAGGACATAGATAGGCTAGCAGAATGGGCAGACAAGTGGCAGATGGAAGTTAATGCAGAGAAGTGTGAGGTGATGCATTTTTGCAGAAGGGATAGAGGCAATATGAAATTAATCGCACAGTTCTAAAGAGTGTGCAGGGACAGAGGGACCTGGGGGTTCATATGCATAGATATTTGAAGGTGGAAGGAAATAGTGAGAGAGTAGTCAGCAAAGCATACGGGATCTTGGGCTTCATAAATAGAGGTATTGAATACAAAAGCAGGGATGTTATGCTGAACCTTTATAAAGCTCTGGTTAGGCAACAACTAGAGTATTGCATCCAGTTCTGGTCACCACACTCAGAGGAGGTTTACCAGAATGGTTCCAGGGATGAGGGATTTAAGCTACAAGGTTAGGTTGGAGAAGCTGGGGTTGTTCTCCTTGGAGCAAAGGAGGTTGAGGGGAGATTTGATAGAGGTGTACAAGATTGTGATGGGTTTGGACAAGGTCCATTATAAAAGATGTAATAGCAGAGCACTTGTAAAACAGTGACAGGATCGGACAAAGTCAACATGGATTTACAAAAGATAAATCATGCTTGACTAATCTACTGGAATTTTTTGAGGATATAACTGGTAGAATAGATAAGGGAGAACCAGTGGATTTGGTGTATTTGGACTTTCAGAAGGTTTTCGATAAGGTCCCGCATAAGAGATTAGCGTGTAAATTTAAAGCACATGGGATTGGGAGTAAGGTATTGTCTTGGATAGAGAACTGGTTGGCAGACAGGAAGCAAAGAGTTGGAATAAACGACTCTTTTTCCGAGTGCCAGGCAGTGACAAGTGGGGTACCGTAGGGACCGGTGCTAGGACCCCAGCTATTCACATTATATATAAATGATCTCGATGAGGGAACTAGATGTAATATCTCCAAGTTTACAGACGACACAAAGCTGGGTTGGCATGTGTGCTGTGAGGAGGATGCAGAGAAACTCCAGTACGATTTGGACAGGTTGGGTGATTGGGCAGATGCATGACAAATGCAGTATAATGTGGATAAATGAGAGGTTATCCACTTCGGTGGTAAAAACAGGAAGACAGATTATTATCTGAACGGCAATAGATTGGGAAAAGGGGAAGTGCAACGAGACCTGGGTGTCCTTGTGCACTAGTCACTGAAGGTAAGCATGCAGGTGCAGTAGGCGGTTATGAAGGCAAATGGTATGTTGGCCTTCATAGCGAGAGGATTTGAATACAGGAGCAAGGATATCTTGCTGCAGTTGTACAGGGCCTTAGTGAGACCACACCTTGAGTATTGTGTGCAGTTTTGGTCGCCTTATCTGATGAAGGATGTTCTTTCCATGGAGAGAGTGCAGCGAAGATTCACCAGACTGATACCTGGGATGGCAGGAATGACGTATGAGGAGAGATTGGGCCGATTAGGCTTATATTCGCTAGAGTTTAGAAGAATGAGAGGGGATCTCATTGAAATGTATAAAATTCTAACAGGACTAGACAGACTAGATGCAGGAAGGATGTTCCCGATGGCGGGAGAGTCCAGAACCAGGGGTCACAGTCTAAGGATAAGGGGTAAGTCATTTAGGACAGAGATGAGGAGGAATTTCTTCACCCAGAGAGTGGTGAACCTGTGGAATTCTCTGCCACACAGGGCAGTTGAGGCCAATTCATTGAATATATTCAAGAAGGAGTTGGATATATTTCTTGAGGCTAAAGGGATCAAGGGATGTGGGGAGAAGGCAGGGACAGGGTACTGAATTTGGATGATCAGCCATGATCTCATTAAATGGTGGAGCGGGTTCGAGGGACCGAATGGCCTACTCCTGCTCCTATCTTCTATGTTTCTATGTAGATAGAGAAATGCTGTTACCATTAGCTGATGGTACAAGGACTAGGGGACACAGAGTTAAGAGCAAGTGGTAATGACCTGGAACTCGCTGCCGACAAGGCTGGTGGAAGCAGAGATGATCAATGATTTCAAAAGGAAATTGGATAGGCACTTGAGGGAAATAAATTTGCAGAGCTATGGGGACAGAGCGGGGGAGTGGGACTGACTAGATTGCTCTACAGAAAGCCGGTATGGCCTCGATGGGCCGAATGGCCTCCTTCTGTGCCGCAATGATTCTATGGCTCTATGGTCACGATTTTTTCAATGGAGGCGAGTTGGGTGCGGGTCAGGTGGTTTCCGGCTTCCAGTCCCGCCCCCAACTGTATCCGGCCCACAGACATGATTTTATGTTGATTGACCTTGGGTGGGGACTCCGGTGGGGCTCTGACCAAGGGCTCTGCAGTGGTATGGAAGTGTGAGCGCTTGGAGAGGAGCCCCCACTTGATGTCTGCCACCAACTTCCCTCTCATTGATCAGGTCCCCCTCAGCGCCTGCAAGTGGCTGGAGAGCACCTTGCTGCACATCAGGGGGGCCATGGGGACCCGTATCTGCAATGGCAGTCCTACTCAGAAGGACTTCCATGAAGGTCTGGTTTCTCAGTTCAATAAATGACCATCGCTCCTCCAGAGATGTTATTCTATTATGAACACTCACCATGTTTTCAGCACTCTGGTGACTTATCTCCTCCATGGCTGAAACCATCCTCTCATCTACTGTTGCCATCCGTTCGAGGGAGGTTGCCATCCTTTCCGTCATGATGCGTTCATGCGCCAATGACTCCACAAAGACTCTGCTCATGGTCGCTATGGACTCGTCCATTCACTTCACCCTGGAGACAAAACCTGCCAGAGACTCCTGCATCTGTTCCTGGAGTTCCAGCACCGCTGATCTTATGGATGGACCCAGAGGCAGAGGGTCGACATGCAGCTGAGCCGAGCTGACAGAGTCCTGCGCCCTCCGACTAGGACTCTCCACTGCTGTCCCTGTCTCCACAATCTGCTGATGTTCACCTGTGAGCTGTGATACATCAGGTGACAACACTACTCTATGTCCCGAAGGTCCCGCTGAGGTGTGAGTGTCTGCGCTGCTGCTGGATGTGCTGAATTCTGGTAACGCTGTAAGAATTTGCAATAATTTACAGTTCTGAAGATCAATTTTTTTTGATTAAAGAATCCCTGGGCGTTGTGCTTTTAAATTTCCAGGGATAAAAATGGCTGTTTCACCACATGGCCGAAGACAAAGGGGCTTGGAAAGCAGTTTTCTGTGTCTGGAAGTAAGGTTCAATGGAGACAAAACGTTACCACAGGACAATGCTTTGTTTACAAAGCAATTGAATGCTATTAGCATTTGTTTGAATATTGAGTGGATACATTTAAACTGCAGAAGAGACTTTTGGATCTTGAATGGGATCCGTTTAAGAATTGAATGGGTCTAAATCACCTCGCATTCTGGACAATAGAGCAGTTGTATTTCCCTTTTGTTTCAGCCCAGGGAGCTCCGGAAGACACATTAACCCAGTCCAACCACTCTGAGTTAGCCAATCACAGCTTTCTCTTGTGTATTGGACCCTTTGGGCGGGGAATTTTGCACACAGCCCTTGCAGGGCAGAACGGCAGGACCTCACCAGGTATAAAAGATAGCTGCTGAGAAGCTATTGCTCTCTTACTTCGCTGGACCACAGGTGAGCAGGGTGTTCTGACTCCTCAACAAGGCAACCTAGCAGGAGTTTGGGGTGGTGATTTAAGGGAATTGCTAAGATTGTTTAAATAACATTGTAGCCATTGTATCCCTCGTTTTTGCCGTCTGCAACCCCCTGTTATATAGTTTTACTGTAATTACTGTGTTCGTGTGGTATCGTTTATTCTTTTGATTGTAGTTTATTTAGGTAATAAAACTTGATTTTTCTCTCATCCAAACCACTTGTCCGTTTTAAATCATTAATTATAAGTTCCTCCACTCAGAACTGAAGGAGGGGTAGCGATTCGAAACCGTTGTTTGTAAATTGGTTTAGAGTGCAGCAGCAAAAGGCTGCTGGCCAGGTGAATTACCATAAACCAGTTAAAAGAAGCCCCCCCTTACAAATGGCGAGCCAGGTAGGAGTGGAGGCAGTTTTTGATTTAATAAGTGGTCTGGATCTGGAGAAAGCATCAGCTCTTGTTTCTCTCGTTTTCAGTATGTGGGTAGCCCTGCGGATGTTAGCGGCAGTGTGTAGGCTGACCTATCGGGGTATAGGTGGCTGGTTTAGGAAGGATGAGATGAGGGGGCAGGAGAAGGTTAAGGAGGCCAAGAGTTGGGAGTCCTAGTTTGAAAAATGCCAGGCATTTGTGGAGCGCCTGGTACAGGAAGTCACTGAGACCAGGAAAAGTGAGATGAGACTGCGGGAAGAGAATGCCCGCCTCATCTCAGCAGTAAAAGAGCAGGAGGAAAGGTTTAGGGAAGTAAGGACAGCTTATAAGCTGGCCTGCGCCCAAAAGTTTAGTGAAGCAGATTATGGCCCCTGTAGGGCAGAGATAGAAAGCCTTAACATGGCTTTAAAAGCAAAGGGGGCGATTTGTGTGATCAGCCCGAAGGCAGGTCAGCTGGATTTTACCAGCATCCCAAATCAAACCGCCCCACAAGCAACACCCAGGGAAATGCTGGCTAGGGAATTAGAGATCCCAAGACAGCAGCCCACAGCTCCGGGTCTTGAGGAGCTCTGGCAGCAAGGAGGGGTGGACAATGGGGTGGCAGGAGAATGCCAGCAGGTCCCGCTCGGCCGGCGGGGACCGGGACCAGTGTATCCCCTCAGTCAACGAAGGTACAGTCAGCCCATGAACAATAATGACCCAGGGGCTGTTCAGAATACCTATCTGGTCCCTTATGATACCCCACAGCTCAGGGGTATGGTGAAACATATTCCCATGCTCTCTGAAAAGGGAGACTCCTCACTGCACTTCCAACAAGTAGACCAGGCAGCCGGTGTTAACGGCTGTGATGATGAAGAGAAAGCCAGAATGTTGCTTTTCTCTGTGGATAGTAAGCTCTATCAGACCCTTTCGGATGAGGCCAAGAGAGGAGAGAAGGGTTTTGAGGACCTGAAGGAGGAAATACTGGAAGCCATGTGTGCGAACGACTGCAATCCGTTCGATCGCGTAGGGAGAACCCTGCAGCAGGAAGGGGAGACTCCACAGGCATTTGCAGACAGGCTGTGGCCAGTCTACAACCGTGCATGTACAGGGGGACAAGATAGGGCACAGCTGAACCAGCAGCAGCAGACCCAATGGCTTCGTTGCCTGGTGTACAATTGCCTGCCCCAGATAAGAGCAAAGGCCAATGCTTGGTTTGACCCCCGAGACCCCCTAGTAACCGAAGAGTCTGTAATCCAGCAGCTCACGGTGACATTTAGGAATGGGAGGAATGGTGAGAGCCCCCAGCAAAAGGGTAAAGTCCACGAGGTTAAACCTGGGGCTCAGTATAAGAAAGAGTGGCACCAGGAGGGGAACAGTCCCTCCCAGGCTAGGTTAAATTGCTATTGGTGTGGGAAAGACGGTCACTGGAGAAAAGACTGTAAGAATCCCTGGAAGGATAGCAAGGGAAAGAATCCCCCAGCCGCAGCCCAAAGGGTAGAGACAGGAATCTCCCCTGCCTCAGTCGAGTCGCTACTGGAAACAATGCGGTCTCTCCTGACCAACCAGGGAAAGGTAGCAGCCATCAATGGTGCTGCAAACCCCTCGCCCACCTCTGCCTCCCCACAATGACTGGCCGGTATGCTGGTCAAACAGGGTGCATGTGCAGGCACTTTCTGGGACCCATATGGGTCCGGGCCAGTGGCAGTGATTACAGGCAGGGATGGGGCACAGAGAAATTCAAAAAATTGTACAAGTCAAGTTCAAGTTCACAGCTTGTAAAGACAGGCTCGGCGGCTTGTTCTAAGGGAAAAGTTGTCCACCCCACAAATTGGGAAACTTCACTACCCCAGTGGGACCCTAGTTTTGCCCAAAGTTTAAATTTAAAAGGATTATGTGGCTCAGAAACAAAGAAACAGCAGCCTGGGATTAGAAATCAGCAGGCTGCTGCCCATTCATTCACTGAAACTGCCCGCGCAGTCACTGGTCTGGAGACAGGAATCCCCCAGTCTTCCGAACAGCAGATTCTCGCAGGTGCAGTGGCCTGTTTAAAGGGACCAGCTTCTCAGCCAGCTTCTAGAGTGGTCCCCCCCATGATGTGGGACCCTGGGGGGGGGCAGGGATAGCAATCCCTCTTGCAGGAGACATAGGGAGGGAGCTGACACCAGGTTTTAAACATGGGGAGGAAAATTTCCAGCCACCAGCAGCGGGTGGTGAGAGTATACCTGCCCCCAGCACAGGAGTGGGCAGGGAAGAGCAGACAAACCCAGAGAGAGATTTGCACCGGTAGGCTGCCAGGTACATTATACAGTGTGGGCTATTTGGACATGGGGGAGAAGGTTCCCAGCCAGCTGGGGCTGTGATCCAAGCTCAGGGTCCGCCAGCCAAAATTTCCCCCAGAGAGACGCCCCTCAGAAGGTCCCAGCGGGTGCCCCAGCCTAAGAAAGCATGGTCACCCACTTTAGAGTGGAGTAAGGCGAGCTCCCGAACCGGGGGAAGCCAAAGAACAGAGGTCCCCAATCAACAGCCATAAGCTGCGAGGGTCCAGGGACAGGAGGCAGTCCAGCTTTGCTGCAGCCAGCAGCAATCTGCGACAGTGCCAGAGATTAGCCTGGCCATCCGGAGACAGGCGACATTTGTATTATAGCTATGTGTGTGTATATAGCTTGCTTTAAGGTGTATTTTAAGTTTTGTTGATATAACTAGTTTTAAGTTTAAGTTTAAAGAGTTTAAGTTTACATGTGTGCCGAATGTTTGTGTTTTGGTCCGAGGTTGAGGGACCCGACCATGTCTCCACCTAAGGCAGCAGGTCAGTGAGACCTGGCTGCATGTCCCTTTTAAGTTTTTGCAGGAGATTGGAAAATGAAGCAACCATGTTCGCCCAGCCCGAGCTGGGCATTGAATGAAGTTATGGAGACAGAATGTTGGGGATCACCTCGCCACCGGACGAATCCAGGAGACCCCGCAGCGATCTTCGGGAAAAACCGGACAATGTCCGGAGGAATTTGCCTACTCCTCCTACGGGGAGGAGATGACCCCAGCTGGGTGGGGCACGGCCCCCAACCCAGCACTATCCTGACCGAAGTTCACTTGCGGGAGACCTCGCTGTTGAGGAGTCATGATGGGGAAGCACGGGCGCCTTGTGTGATAGGGACGCGTTCCTCGGGGTGGGTGGTGATGGCCCAGGAAAGATTGTATAGGGGAGGGGGATACCCAAGAGTTGCGTGGGTGTGTTCGGGGAAGGGAGGAACTCACCCGGGGGGCCCACGGGCAAAGTGAGGGTAAGTGTGGCTGGGAAGGATGAGTGGGTGGCTGGATCAGTGTGGGGTCAGGGAGAGCCGCCACACAGGCACCCATCATTTTCTACAGCCAGTCGAGGGTAGACGGGAGGGGGAAGACTGGGAGTCGAGATCCCATGCACCCCGGTTTTGGTCTGTGCTAAGGTATATTTTAAACAGGAGGGGTACCCCGCCTCCACAAAAGGACAAGGGAACGGCTCGGGGCTGGCGGAGCAGACTGGTCTGTAAATCCATTCTGCCTGTTTTAAAGTTTAAGACGATCAAAGGGGGGTGGAAGGTACTTTTACTGCCCGAGTGGGAGGAGCAATAACCACTCGAATTTCGCGACCCATCATTGGCACGTGATGATCGGGGTTTATTTAAGCATGTTGTTTCAAATGTTTAATGATTTTTTGTATTTTGTGTTGCAGCCCCAAGTTTAGCAGAGGCGTAGGACCCTCTCTATGCTTGGGATCATTTTGATTACATTGTGTAACTAAGATTGCAACATTTTGTAATAAGTTATGATGTAAAAAAGTGATTGTAAATTTGGTTTACATTGTATAATTTTACAAGCGTGTAGGGGTATGAGACCCCTTATTGAAAACTGAAGTATCTGTAAGATGCCTACCGTACCATGGTTTTTTTTCTGTTGAATTTAAGGGGAATAGACAGGACAGGGATCAGTGGCAGATAGCTATTAGGTAAATACAGGGGATGGTTGTTTGTGAGGGGTCAGAAATTATTGCTCATTTCTTCAAGAGGATACTACAAGCAAGCTGGAAGTATCCAAGGGCGGACTGTAAGAATTCGCAATAATTTACAGTTCTGAAGATCAATATTTTTTGATTAAAGAATCCCTGGGCGTTGTGCTTTTAAATTTCCAGGGATAAAAATGGCTGTCACCACATGGCCGAAGACAAAGGGGCTTGTGTGGTAAACCACTGTTTGTATTCCACTGTGTACATGCCTGGACATGCCTCGGCTGACTCCTCCCACAAGTCCTAGTATAAAGGTGACTGCTCCCCAGCCCTTTGTATTTCTGGACCGGTCGACCACTCGAGGCAGACCTTCATTCTTTTGTTAATAAAAGCCTTTAGTTACTCTCTTAACTCTCAGTCTTTTATGAGTAATTGATAGCGCATCAACTTTATTAACAAAATTTTTATAATGGAGAAGATCCTCACACCAGCATGCCTGGACTTAGATCATCGGGAGGCGGACTCATCCACCAAGTTTACTCACTGGCTTAAGTGTTTCGAAAAATTCCTGACCGCCTCCGCAGCAATCAAATCGGACGAGGACAAACTTGATGTCCTGACCTCCAAAGTGAACCACCGAGTGTACTCGGTCATCCAAGACGCGACCTCGTACGCGGACGCTATCAAGCTCCTCAAGGACCAGTACACGCGCCCAGTGAACGAAGTGTGCGCCAGGCACCTTCTGGGGAGTCGTAAACAACAACCTGGGGAATCGACTGTGGAATACCTTCAGGCACTGTCTGTGCTTGGCCGGGCCTGTGGTTGTAAGGATGTAAAGGCCGCCGTGTACACAGAGGAACTTATCTGGGACGCTTTTGTAGTGGGCCACAGATCCAATTACACCCGACAGCGACTGTTGGAGCAGATTGACCTCGACCTCAACAAGGCCTCTGAACTCGCACTATCATTGGATGCAGCCTACCGGGGCATGGATGCCTACTCCTCTGCACCGTGGACGCCGCGGGGAATGACAGCCTGGGACACGGTAGGACCGCCTCATAGCGCCGTGCCACCCCAGCCACACCCCAGCAACGGCCCAACTACCACAGCAGTGTCCCAAGGCCAGACAGCAGTGCCCCAAGGCCAGAAATGCTACTTCTGTGGCCAGGCAAAACACCCCAGAACGCGCTGCCCGGCGAAAAACGCGATCTGCTCGGGCTGCGGGAAGAAGGGACACTACGCTAACGTCTGCAGGGCCAAAGCCACCCCGAACCCCAGCAGCGCCGCGTGTGGGCCATGCGGGCCGCCATCTTGGGCCTCCCCGGCCATGTGCGAACCACCGGTACAGCAGCCATTTTGGACGCCTCCAGCCACATGGGGATCATGGACGCCGCCATCTTGGACGACAGCCGTAACGCAGCAGGCCCCCAACACCGCCTCATCTGATACCCGCAGCGACACACCGACCCCTACGCTGGCATCTGTTACACTGGACCAAGCGAGACCGCACCAGCTGGCCAGTTCCACAATGGACATTAAGGTAAATGGCCACGATACAATCTGCCTTTTTGACTCTGGGAGCACGGAGAGCTTCATCCACCCCGACACGGTGCGGCGTTGCTCTCTCCCAGTCCTGCCTGCGCACCAGCAGATTTCTATGGCCTCCGAGTCCCAGTCGGCGGACATCGGCGGCTACTGCGTAGTGACACTCGTAGTAGACGGGACCGTGTACGATCATTTTAAACTTCTGGTCCTACCCGACCTCTGCGCTGCCGTCCTGCTGGGGTTAGATTTTCAGTGCCACCTTAAAAGTGTTACGATGGCGTACGGTGGACCCCTACCCCCACTCACAGTCCGCAGCCAGCAGCTCCCAAATTGCCCACCGCGCACCAGGTGCAACCTCTCCACACTCAGAGTCACCCCCCCCCCCACTGTTTGCTAACCTCACCCCCGACTGTAAGCCCATCGCCACAAAGAGCAGGCGATACAGTGCCGGGGACAGGGTTTTCATTAAAACCGAAGTGGAGCGGCTCCTGAAGGAAGGGATTATTGAGGGCAGCACCAGCCCCTGGCGAGCCCAGGTTGTGGTCGTTAAGACCGGCGAGAAGCAACGCCTGGACATCGACTACAGCCAGACAATAAATCGCTACAACCTGCTGGACGCCTACCCACTCCCCCGCATAGCTGATATGGTCAACCAGATCGCGCAGTACCGCGTCTTCTCGACCATTGACCTGAAATCAGCGTACCACCAGCTCCCTATCCGCCCTGAGGACCGCCAGTATACTGCCTTTGAGGCAAACGGCCGCCTCTACCACTTCCTTAGGGTTCCCTTTGGCGTCACCAACGGGGTCTCCGTCTTCCAAAGGGAGATGGACCGGATAGTGGATCAAAATGCGTTGCAGGCCACTTTTCCATATCTGGACAATGTGACCATCTGCGGCCGTGACTTGCAGGACCATGACGCAAACCTCGAAAAATTCCTCCACACCGCCCAACTCCTGAACCTGACATATAACAAGGAGAAGTGCATATTCCGCACAAACCGCCTCGCCATCCTTGGCTGTGTTGTGGAACACGGAGTCATCGGCCCCGACCCCGACCGGATGCGTCCCCTTATGGAACTCCCACTGCCCCACTGCCTCAAGGCCCTGAAGAGGTGCCTAGGGTTTTTCTCCTATTATGCCCAGTGGGTCCCCTACTATGCGGACAAGGCCCATCCGCTGATCAAGTCCACCTCTTTTCCCTTGACGGCAGAGGCCCGCTTAGCCTTCCACCATATCAAGGAAGACATTGCCAAAGCCACCATGCACGCAGTGGACGAATCCATCCCCTTCCAGGTGGAAAGCGACGCGTCCGACTTTGCCCTGGCCGCTACCCTCAATCAGGCGGGGAGACCCGTGGCCTTCTTTTCACGAACCCTCCAAGGCCCGGAGACCAGACACTCCGCTGTTGAGAAGGAGGCCCAGGCGATTGTGGAGGCTGTGCGTCATTGGAGGCACTACCTGGCCGGAAAACGATTTACCCTGCTCACTGACCAACGTTCAGTTGCTTTCATGTTTAACAACAAGCAGAGGGGCAAAATCAAAAATGACAAGATCTTGAGGTGGAGAATCGAACTTTCCACCTACAATTACGAGATCTTGTACCGGCCCGGGAAGCTCAATGAACCCCCGGATGCGCTATCGCGTGGCACCTTCGCCAGCGCGCAGATCGATAGACTACGGGCCCTCCACAATGACCTCTGCCACCCGGGGGTCACCAGGTTCTTCCACTTCATCAAGGCCCGCAACCTGCCTTACTCTATTGAGGAGGTCAGGACCATGACCAGGAACTGCCAAGTCTGCGCTGAGTGCAAACCGCACTTTTATAGACCAGACAGGGCCCACCTGATAAAAGCCAATCGCCCCTTCGAGCGCCTGAGCGTTGATTTTAAAGGGCCTCTCCCCTCCTCCGACCGCAATGTGTACTTCCTCAATATTATTGATGAGTACTCCCGTTTCCCGTTCGCCATCCCCTGCCCGGACATGACCAGTGCCACGGTCATTAAATGTCTGAACGACCTCTTCACCCTGTTCGGTTTCCCCAGCTATATCCATAGCGACCGGGGCTCATCGTTTATGAGCGACGAACTCCGTCAGTACCTGCTAACTAGGGGTATTGCCACAAGCAGGACCACCAGTTACAACCCCCGGGGGAACGGACAGGTGGAAAGAGAAAATGCGACAGTTTGGAAGGCCGCCCTGCTAGCCTTAAAGTCTAGGGGCCTTCCAACCTCCCGCTGGCAGGATGTGCTCCCCGATGCGCTCCACTCTATTCGGTCACTGCTCTGCACTGCCACTAACGCCACCCCTCATGAGAAAATGTTTGTCTTCCCAAGGAAGTCCACATTGGGGACATCGCTACCGCCATGGCTGATGTCCCCAGGGCCGGTCCTACTGAGAAGGCACGTGAGGACCCATAAAACGGACCCCCTGGTCGAGAGGGTCGACCTCCTCCACGCCAACCCCCAGTATGCTTACATTGCATACCCGGACGGGCGGGAGGACACAGTCTCCATAAGAGACCTTGCACCCTCGGGGGCCGCAGTAACCCACTACTCACTAGCACCCACCCCCCACGATCCGATATCCAGCCCCAGCAGACGGCAGGCCTGGGCCCCGCGACCTGCTCGACATCTACGAGGACGACACGCCTGTGCCACAGCCCACGCAGGACTCGACGCCGGAAGCTCCACTGCCCCTGCCGTCGCCACGCCGATCACAGCGGCAGACAAGACCTCCGGAGAGACTCCAATACACTAACGTTTAATACACTTCACCCCGCCGGACTCAATTTTAAACAAGGGGTGAATGTGGTAAACCACTGTTTGTATTCCACTGTGTACATGCCTGGACATGCCTCGGCTGACTCCTCCCACAAGTCCTAGTATAAAGGTGACTGCTCCCCAGCCCTTTGTATTTCTGGACCGGTCGACCACTCGAGGCAGACCTTCATTCTTTTGTTAATAAAAGCCTTTAGTTACTCTCTTAACTCTCAGTCTTTTATGAGTAATTGATAGCGCATCAGCTTGGAAAGCAGCTTTCTGTGTCTGGAAGTAAGGTTCAATGGAGACAAAACGTTACCACAGGACAATGCTTTGTTTACAAAGCAATTGAATGCTATTAGCATTTGTTTGAATATCGAGTGGATACATTTAAACTGCAGAAGAGACTTTTGGATCTTGAATGGGATCCGTTTAAGAATTGAATGGGTCTAAATCACCTAGCATTCTGGACAATAGAGCAGTTGTATTTCCCTTTTGTTTCAGCCCAGGGAGCTCCAGAAGACACATTAACCCAGTCCAACCACTCTGAGTTAGCCAATCACAGCTTTCTCTTGTGTATTGGACCCTTTGGGTGGGGAATTTTGCACACAGCCCTTGCAGGGCAGAACGGCAGGACCTCACCAGGTATAAAGATAGCTGCTGAGAAGCTATCGCTCTCTTACTTCGCTGGACCAGAGGTGAGCAGGGTGTTCTGACTCCTCAACAAGGCAACCTAGCAGGAGTTTGGGGTGGTGATTTAAGGGAATTGCTAAGATTGTTTAAATAACATTGTAGCCATTGTATCCCTCGTTTTCGCCATCTGTAACCCCCTGTTATATAGTTTTACTGTAATTACTATGTTCGTGTGGTATCGTTTATTCTTTTGATTGTAGTTTATTTAGGTAATAAAACTTGATTTTTGTCTCATCCAAACCACTTGTCCATTTTAAATCATTAATTATAAGTTCCTCCACTCAGAACTGAAGGAGGGGTAGTGATTCGAAACCGCTGTTTGTAAATTGGTTTAGAGCGCAGCAGCAAAAGGCTGCTGGCCAGGTGAATTACCATAAACCAGTTAAAAGAAGCCCCCCCTTACAACGCTGTGCCCTCAGATGCTGCAGCTTCCCCTGAGGAGTCTGGCTGCTCAGCCTGTTCTTCCTGGCTAATGGGGACAGATTCTTGCGATGGTCCTGTGGGGGAGTAAAGGAAAGAGTCAGAGATGTGATGCCAAGGTTACATGCACGTTGCATATTGCAGATGCTCATAAGTCCATCTGTTAGAGCTTCAAAATCATTATCAGCAACTCATGCAATGCCAATGAGAGAGATGGGAATCTTTTCTGTCACCAGCTTGCTGTGTTGCACCCGGCTGTCCACCCCCCACATGCAGATCCTCCTCTACTCCCACGATATCCAGGACCGCCTCCTCCCATGCGGTGAGGTGGGCTAATTAGGCTGTCCCTCCTCCTGTCCTCGCTCTTTCTCTTTTATTGTGAGCTCTCTTTTCCTGCAATGAGGGAGACAAGTGGAGGTTGAGTGAGAATGAAGGAGTGAGTGTAAAGATTCCATAGCATCGATACTTAGAAGGAGACAAAGATGGAGTGAGGTGGCAAGACCCAGGGCCCTCCCTGTGTGTTGTCAGTTGTTTGCATAACATCACAGTGATAGGGAGTGTGAGGGCTGCATAGTCAAATAGTTATGTGAATGTGACCATAGAGAGAAAAGGAATGGGTAAGGGTGCATGGATGTCAGTGTCAAGTGGGATGTGGAAGAAGAGATTGCTGAAGCTGAGTGCTGGTGAGGAAAGGCAATGGGGATCAGATTGAGGGTGATGGGAAAATCATACTCACTTTTCCAGTGCGGAGAAGGTCATGAAACCTCTTGCGGCACTGTATCCAGGTTCTGCGGGTGACTCCCAAGGAGTTGACTTCCTCAGCCATCTGCATCCACACTGCCTTGGTCTGCTTGGGAGGCCTCTTCCTCCCTGTGGAAGGGAAGAGCACCTCCCTGTTGGCTGTAGCCCCATCTACTAAAGCCTGCAGGGACACCTCGTCAAAACGAGGAGCTGATCTGGGTCTCCCGCTAGTCATCTTTCCTGCAGGTCTCTCACACTCCACAGGCAGCAAGCTTGGCAGTCTGCAGAAGAAGCAAGGCTTGCTGTAGATCTTAAATGCAGCAGCAATGATGATATCACCGGAGGCGACTTTCAATCAGGAAAAACCCATTTGCCAAGGGTTCCCACACGTTGGAAATCAATTGGACAATTAAGTTAAAATTGCATCAATCTCCCACATCCATTTAGATTCGGGTGGATAGCATGAAATGCGGATAACACGACACCATCCCGCACCTGAGTTAAAATCCAGCCCTGCGTGTCTCAGGAAAAATTATTCTTCATAGAAGCATAGAAGATAGGAGCAGGAGTAGGCCATTCGACCCCTCGAGCCTGCTCCACCATTTAATGCGATCATGGCTGATCATCCAAATTCAGTGCCCTGTCCCTGCTTTCTCCCCATATCCCTTGATCCCTTTAGCCTTAAGAAATATATCCAACTCCTTCTTGAATATATTTACTGAATTGGCCTCTACTGCCTTCTGTGGTATCAATCTGATTGGTTGAAGAGCCTTGTTGTTGCTTCACCTGCTCACACGCGCCCCAGATCCCCTGTAGAGGACTCCATGCTGGGAATTAGCTCTAAATAGTGCAAGTTGCTGCTCATAAGCTCATCAAATGTTTGTGGGCAGCTGTCAGCGTGATGAACGGCAAGTGCCATTCCTTCGCTGCTGACTGCAAAATCCAGGCCGGTATTTATCTTTCATCAGTTCTATCCTGCCTTTACAGAGATCTGCATAAATAGGCCCTAATTCCTAAATGCAACCAATAATTATTCTGCTATTTAATTCTTGCCTGCTACTTTCCAGCTTCCTCACCCTCTAGTCCCTGTATTATATGAAACAACGTCCTCAATAGTAACAAGGAGCGTGTGGCGGAGCCCAGTTGAGGTCCATGAACCCAGAAAGCCCAAGGACCTGGAGGTCCTACCGATGTTAATGGCAGGACCTCATTGAAATAAGGGTATGCAGCGTCCCGCCCGACGACCCGGCCAGACTAACTGCTTGACTGGCGGGCGGGAGCTTGCAGGAATGGTCCCCGGCAGTTAATGGGGGGCGGACGGGAAGCTCTAGGCATGGTCAGGATGGAGAAGAAGCGTTTGCAAGGGATCCCTGGGTTGTGGGAGAGGGAAGAGCACTCTAGAAAACCTACAATAAAACCTTCTGGGCCTCTTTTGGGCTATGGTCCGGCTCCCGGCAGCTTTGCCTGATGAAGAAGTTGACACAGCGACCCCCCTCCCAGGCCTCAGGTTCAAGTTGCAGATTGGGTCCTGATGGCATCATCGGACCCGATCTGCATATTTAAAGCAGGACTCTGCTTCCTTCCTGCATGTGTCCTGCTCGCTTGCTCAAAACACAGCAGGAAGGAAGCGAGATCGGAGTGGGGTAAGTGACTCACGTTATTTTAACTGCTCCCGCCCGGTTTCCGCCAGTTTGGGGCAGTTAAAATCAGGGCCAATCTGTCCCACAATGAGCCTGATCTATTCAGCCCATACCCCATTACTTTTACCTCCGATCCCATTCCCAGTCAGATTGTAATCCTACTCCTTTTGAAGGAGTTCTTTGGCATTGATTGCTATTGGGAGGAGTCTGCTCCACATATCCGCTACTCTGTAGGGTGGGGTGGGGTGGGGAAGCAAATCTTCATCTCTTGCTCGAGTCTTGATAATTGTAAAACTGTGCCCCCCCTCACTCTGCATTCATGATCCAAGTCAGATGGACATCACCAATGCTTTGCAGTATTTAAAAAAAATCTGAATCAAGTTCCCACTTCACTTTCATTTCTCCAATAAAGTCCTGCAGTCATTTGCTTTGCAATTTTCTGAACCCTGTCCAAAAATGCAACTGTGCAAAATATTGCAAAAGTGACCTCATCACTGATTCTTTTTTTACTTCATTCACTGGATGTGGGCACAACTGAGAAAACCGTGAGAAGGTGGTGGTGAGCTGCCTTCTTGACAACTGAGTGGCTTGCTAAGCCATTTAAGAGTCAACCACATTGCTGTGGGTCTGGAGGCACATATAGACCAGACCGGGTAAGGACGGCAGATTTCCTTCCCTAAAGGACATTTGTGAACCAGATGGGTTTTTACAAAAATCTGGTAGCTACATGGTCACCATTACTGGAACTAGCTTTTCTCAAATCATTAGGCCAGGCCTCTGGATTACTAGTCCCATAATGTAACCACTGCGACCATTCCCATTGATTGATTTGCAATGTTAGAAAAACCTGTTTCAGTTTAAACTTATTGGCCCAGAAATTCGGGTCCCAACGCGTGAGTACGGACGGAGTACCCACGCGTGGACCCGATGGAAGTGTCTGTTTCTTGCATGCACTACGCATGCGCAGGAAACCGGCATTTCCGATCCTCTGAACGAAGGGGTTCAGAGGTCGAACGCGTGCGCGCAGGAGTCTGCGCGTGCGCGTTGAACTTCCTCTTTTTTTTACAGGTTTGCCCGTGCGTGATGGCCTCTACTTTTTGCACATTTAAAAACCAGATGTAAGGACTTCATCTTAAAAGGTAAGTGGTCAATTAATTAAAATTAGAACATTTTTTCCACAGGTTAATTATTTTTAAATACTTTACAGTAAGGTAAGTGTATTTTAAGCTCTGATTTTTTATAAAATTATTTTTTTCAAAAATTTAAATGATTGTTTAAAATAGTTATTTAATGTTATTTATAGTTGATTTAAATAGTGTGTTTTTTTTCAAATTTATTTTAAGGTTAAGTACTGTTTTGGGCGCCCGGAGTTTTCATGAGTTTGACAGTTCTTTCTGTCAAACTCATGAATGGGCTTTTCCCTCCTCCGATTGGTTGCCCAGTGCTCACGTGATCCCAGCCGACGCATCGCACTAACTACGCCGCTGGATCACGCAAGCGCAGCGCGCCGGGAGCTGGAGCGGACCACAGACCGGAAATGCACGCAGGCCCAGGCCTCAACGGCCGGCGCGCTAGGTAAGTGCAGGTCGGGGGCTTGCACCTGCGGGAAGCCCCCGACCCGAATTTCTGGGCCAACATGTTCTCAAGATATATCCTAGTGCTTGATAAGCTATGCTGATAACTTTGAAGTTTCAGTGAATTAGCATTCATTACACTGACATCCCTTCTAATTAAGGTGTCACCTTGGCTCAGTGACAGTACTCTTTCCTCTATTTCAGGAGGATGTGGGTTGAATTCTCACTCCAGGTACTAAACTGACACTTCAGTGCTGCACTGTCAGAAGTGCCATCATTCCAATGAGATGTTAAACTGAGGCCCTACCTACCCACTTAGGTGGGTGTAAAAGATCCAATGACGCTATCTGAAGTAGAGAGGGGGGGAGAGTTGTACAGGCCAATATTTATCCCTCAAACAACATCACCAAAAACAGATTATCTGGTCAGTTATCTCTGCTGTTTATGGGACCTTGATGTGTGTAAATTGGCTTACAACAGTGACTGCACTTCAAAAGTACTACATTGGTTGTGAATTGCTTTGGGATGTCCTGAGGTCATGAAAGGTACCAAATAAATGCAAGTTCTCTCTTTCTACTCACTTTTAAATTTTGGTAGCAGATAGCCCAGCAATGTTTGAATCCTTCCAACCAGGTTTCCGTCCCCACCGCAGTACCGAAACGGCTCTCATCAAAGTCACAGATGACATCCATGTGACTGTGACAAAGGTAAACTATCCCTCCTCCTCATCCTTCTTGACTTGTCTGCAGCTTTTGACATGGTTGACCACTCCATCCTTCTCCAACGCCTCTCCACCGTCGTCCAGCTGGGTGGGAATGCACTCGCCTGGTTCCACTCTTATCTATCTAATCTTAGCCAGAGAATCATCTGCAACGGCTTCTCTTCCCGCTCCCACATCGCTACCTCTGGTGTCCCCCAAGGAACTATCCTTGGCCCGCCTCCCATTTCTCATCTACATGCTGCCCCTTGGCGACATCATCTGAAAACACAGCGCCAGTTTCCACATGTACGCCGATGACACTCAGCTCTACCTCACTACCTCTTCTCTCAACCCCTTCACGGTCTCTAAATTGTTAGACTGCTTGTCCGACATCCAGTTCTGGATGAGCAGAAATTTTCTCCAATTAAGTATTGGGAAGATCGAAGCCATTGTTTTCAGTCCCCGCCACAAACTCTGTTCCCTAGTCATTGACTCCATTCCTCTCCCTAACATCTGTCTGAGACTGAACAACACTGTTTGCAACCTTCGTGTCATATTTGACCCTGAAATGAGCTTCCGACCACATATCCGCAGCATAACTAAGATCGCCTATTTCCACCTCTGTAATATCGCCCGTCTCCACCCTTGCCTCAGCTTATCCACTGCTGAAACCCTCATCCATGCATTTGTTACCTCTAGACTTGACTATTCCAATGCACTCCTGGCCGGCCTCCCACATTCTACCCTACGTAAATTTGAGGTCACCTAAAACTCGGCTACCCATGTCCTAACTCGCACCAAGTCCCGTTCGCCCATCAGCCCTGTGCTCGCTGACCTACATTGACTCCCAGTTAAGCAACGCCACGATTTCAAAATTCCCATCCTTGCTTTCAAATCCCTCAATGGCCTCGCCCCACCCTAGCTCTGTAATCTCATCCAGCCCCACAACCTCCCAAGATATCTGCGCTCCTCTAATTCTGCCCTTTTGAGGATCCCTGATTATAATCGTTCAACCATTGGTGGCCGTGCCTTCTGTTGCCTAGCCACTAAGCTCTGGAATTCCCTCCCTAAACCTCTCCGCCTCTCTACCTCCCTTTCCTCCTTTAAGACGCTCCTTAAAACCTAACTTTTTGACCAAGCTTTTGGTCACCTGTCCTAATTTATCCTTATGTGGCTCGGTGCCAATTTTTTTGTCTTATAATACTCCTGTGCGGCGCCTTGGGACATTTTACGACGTTAAAGCTGCTATATAAATACAAGTTGTTATTGTTGTTGTTCACTCCTGAAAGGCCTGGCTCTATGTCCCCTAGTCCTAGACACCCCAACCAGTGGAAGTAGTTTTTCTTGTGGCGGAGCCACCAAGAGACTCAGGGCAATTAGTAATCATCCCTTTAACTACCGTGTAGTGCAGCTGTGGACTGCACCTTTAAACTGTATGTACTTTCTTGCATTTCCGCGTGATGACGTCATGACGCCGATCACGTGACCACCAGTTGGCGCGGAGAACGTGATGACGTCATGATGTCAGCTTCCAGTACTTTGCAGCAGTCTTTGAGGTGCTGGGCGGCTGCACAGACCTGTGTACATCTTCTCCTGTCGTGTTACCAGTTAAGTTGTTTGTTTAATAAACTTGGTTATTTTGTTTCACTGAGTCGAACTTCATTATTCGGATAGGAACCTCCGTTCCTACATTGGTGACCCCGACGAGTTTGGATAACTTTCGTTGAGATATTTATAATGAATACGAACGCCGTCGCCCTTAAATTGCCGCAGTTCTGGGAGCAGCAACCAGCAGCATGGTTTTTCCAGGCAGAAGCCCAGTTCGCACTCCAGGAGATTACAGTGGATTCGCCCCGTTATTATTATGTGGTCTCCGCTCTCGACAGCGCCACGGCCTCACGGGTCGTTAGTCTCCTTGGCAATCCACCGGCTGAGGGCAAGTATGAAGCTCTAAAAACTTGTTTGCTACAGGTGTTTGGTTTAAATAAGTCAGAGCGTGCATGCAGGCTTATTGCTATGCCCGGCCTTGGGAACTCAAAACCATCAGAATTGATGAGCCAGATGTTCACGCTTTTGGGTTCGGAGCCTCAATGTTTTTTGTTTCAAGAACTCTTCCTCTGCCAGCTACCTGAACCAGTTCAGGCAGCCTTGGCCAGTTCTGCAATTATGGACTGTGCCGAGCTCGCTGCAGAGGCAGACAAGATTTTTACGGCCACACAGCAGAGTTGTGCAGCCACGAGGCGCCTTTCCCCTATGCGAGCGAAGTCCAGCCCTCCTTCAGCAGGGTGGTGTATGTAATGTATATATCTTTAAGGGGGGAACTACTTTTTACAGCTCATGTATACTGTAGTACCGGCAGTGACCACACCTGTATATAGCACTGAGTAGTTATCTGTACAGTCAGTTCCAGAGTGAGCCACGTTGAGTAAACACCTGTTGTACCGTTCTCCTGCAGGCTGTGTCTTACTACTGACGGACACAACATTGGCGACGAGGCAAATTCGATCCTACCTGCAACTCTGCATCACCTCCCAGGGATTCGTTCCTGGAGACAAGTAGATTGGAGGTCAAGGTCAGAGACACGGGCGTCGACCACGGGCAACCGCCCAGTCATCCAGCAGAGACTCAAGAATTGCGGGGAGGCTGTTGAGAGCCAGGCTTGGCTTTCCAGTCGCGGTGGTCCAGCGAAACGGGCTGGCAACAGGTAGTGCACAGACCCTTCCCGGACAGCGGCGGGCTAGAGCCCGACCGAGTGGCACAGCAAAGGGCCGAGCAGCGTCGATGGGAGAGAGAGAGGGCAGAGCGCACAGGGCGCAGCCGGTGTTCAGGGGCCGAGCAGCGTCGAGGAGAGGGAGAGAGACGCGCAGAAACCCGCAAGGCGCCGCCATTGCCACAAGGACTGCCGAGAGCGACGTTGGCAGCAGCGGAGGAGAAGCGCGCGAAACCTACAGGGCCCCGCCATTGCCACGAGGGCCGCCGAGAGCGGCGCTGGCAGCAGCGCAGGAGAAGCGCGCAAAACCTACAGGGCACCGCCATTGCCACGAGGACCGCCGAGAGTGGCGTTGGCAGCAGCGGGGGAGGAAGGAAAGCGCGGGAGACGCCATTTTAAGCCATTGTAAACCACACCCAAATGCCGAAGAGTGGCAGTATCACCGCATTTGACAATAAAGTTTTAGATTGGACTACATATGTCGAATGAATAGACATATACTGCAAGGCAAATGAGGTGTCAGATGACAAGAAAGTGCCGGTATTGTTAAATTTAATGGGTGCAAAGATGTATGGCTTATTATGAAATCTAGTAACCCCAGCGAAGCCAGTGGAAAAGAGTTTTGGAGACATAGTGATGATACTACAGGAACATTTAAACCCCACACTGCTGCTGATAGCAGAAAGATTCAAGTTCCACAAACGGAACCAGCATAAGGATGAAAGCAATGCTGAATATTTAACAGAACTGCGCAAACTATCGAAACACTGCCAGTTTGGAACGGGACTGGCAGATACCTTAAGGGACAAGTTTGTGTGTGGGCTTCAAAGTGAAGGAACCCAGAAACGGCTTTTATCTGAAAAGGACCTTACGCTGGACAAGGCTTTCAGCATTGTGGTATCATATGAAGCAGCAGCATGGGGCGCTGCAGAGATACAAAAGAGACCACAAGAATATGGCACAAACGAAATGTCATACAGAACAGAGAAGTGCTATCGCTGCGGCAGAACAACACACGACCACAATGATTGCTGGTTAAAAGACAAAGTGTGCAGACAGTGTGGAAAAGTAGGACACATAGCACGAGTCTGCAGGTCGGGAAAGAAAACCAGCAACAAGAAATCTCCAAAAGAAAAGTACAAGAAGGTACATAAGGTGACGGAGAATAGTTCAGATGAACAAAAGAGTGATACCGACTCCGAAAACAGGGAGCTGAGTTGTCTGAAACTACATAATGTGATCAAAACGGAGGATCACCGAACCATTTGGGTCACTCTCAAGATAGCAGGAGTCCAGGTAAAAATGGAATTGGACACAGGATCAGCCCTAACAGTCATAAACTGACGGGACTATGAGAGGCTATTCTCACACATACCCTTGAGAGACACAAAAATTATTTTGAAGATGTACACGGGGCAAAAAGTCTACCCCAAAGGAAAAATAAGGGTGACTGTTATATATAGCGGTAAGAAAACAAAAAAACTAGACCTGTATCTATTGCAAGATGGAGGACCACCATTACTGGGACGTGAATGGATCCAGAAAATACAGCTGGATTGGCATTCCATACAAGCACTGACTGTGGCTGCCAAAAAGGATGACGACGTCACACCTGGGCGACTGTCAAAGATCCTAACCGACGCGCAAGAAGTGTTCCAGCAAGGACTTGGAACACTAAAAGGCATGACAGCAACAATTAAAATCGAAGAAAACGCAAGCCCAAAATTTTTTAAGGCCAGACCGATACCTTATGCGATCCGCCCAGCCGTCGAAGCAGAGCTGGAGAGATTGGAACGTTCAGGAGTACTGTCCAAGGTAGACTGGAGCGAGTGGGCTACACCCATCATCCCTGTGATGAAAGAGTAATTGAGCAGCACGCCTGGGGAACCAAGGAAGGTTCGCATCTGTGGGGACTTTAAGGTAACAGTGAACCCAGTCCTTCACACCGTGCAATATCCACTTCCGCGGATTGAAGATATTTTCGCCTCGCTACCTGGAGGGAAACGTATCTGCAAATGGAGGTAGAAGAAGCATCAAAAAAATACCTCACAATCAACACCCATAAAGGTCTCTACCAGTACAACCGGCTGGTATTCGGGGTAGCATCAGCTCCGGCTATTTGGCAAAGGGCAATTGAACAAGTCCTGCAAGGGATCCCAGGGACCCAGTGTTATTTGGACGACATCCTGGTCACGGGCGAAAATGACAGTGATCACCTCGCCAACCTGGAGCAGGTGCTCACTAGATTGAAGGAATATGGGCTATGAGCGAACCGCCCCAAATGCGAGTTTTTAAAAAAAACAGATCTCGTATTGTGGCCACGTTATCGATAAAGAGTGGTTACATAAGTCCCCAGAAAAGCTTGAGGCAGTAGTCAAGGCTCCAGCACCGGAAAACGTGTCACAACTGAGGTCATTCCTCGGGCTGGTAAACTACTACCATAAGTTCTTGCCAAATTTGTCTACAATACTACACCCACTGAACACCCAACTGCAAACTGGAGTGCCATGGAAGTGGAGTGACGAATGTAAATGAGCTTTCCAGAAGAGCAAAACACTAATCACATCGAAAGAGGTATTGGCCCATTTCAACCCAGCACTACCAATTCGGTTGGCGTGTGATGCGTCACCCTACGGCATTGGAGCGGTGCTGTCGCACAAATTCTTGGACGGCTCAGAGAGGCCAATAGCCTTTGCGTCACGATCACTAACCTCAGCCGAGCGTAACTATGACCAGATTGACAGGGAGGCCCTCAGCCTAGTGTGGGGAGTGAAAAAGTTCAATCACTATCTGCACGGGCAGAAATTCACCTTGCTGACTGACCACCAGCCTCTTGTCTCCAATTTTAATCTGAAGAAGGGCGTTCCGGTAATGACTGCGCAACGACTACAAAGATGGTCACCCTTTCTAGGGGCGCACCACTATGAGATTGAATATAAGGGCATGAAACAGCATGGAAATGCTGATGGGCTATCACACCTGCCATTGCCTACTGCAGAGGAAGCACCAGCAGTGGATCCTGTCGAAATATTTCATTCGACTAGAGTTGAATACCTACCAGTAACTAACGCTCGTATAGAAAAGGAGACCCGAAATGACCCGACACTGTCTTGGTTATATGATTTGACGGTGAAGGGATGGCCAGCACATTGTGACTCACTGTTGCCAGCATTCTCGACAAGAAGAGAACAGCTGTCAGTGTGCCGGGAGACTTTGATATGTGGATCCTGAGTGGTAATTCCACCCAAGTTAAGGGATAGAGTGCTCAATGAGCTTCATGAGGGTCATCTGGGAGGGGTAAAAATGAAAAGCCTTGCCAGGGCTTATGTGTGGTGGCTGGGAATCGATAAACAAATCGAGGACCTGACCAAGAGCTGCTCAGGATGCCAGAAAGTCCAAAATGCACCACCACATGCCCCTCTATACCCATGGGAGTGGCCCTCATCTCCATGGCAATGGGTGCATATTGATTTTGCTGGTCCATTCATGGACTCAATATTTTTAATAGCCGTGGATGCGCACTCGAAATGGCCTGAGGTCATCAAAATGTCCTCCACTACCACGGAGAAAACTATTGCAGTCCTATGGACCATTTTTGCCAGGAACGGCTTGCCAGAACAGATTTGCTCTGATAACGGACCACACTTTGTGTCCGAAGAGTTCCGGAGGTTTATGCAGAAGAATGGGTTCAGGCATTACACATCCGCCCCGTATCATCCAGCCACAAATGGATTGGCTGAGAGGTTCCTACAAATGTTTAAGAGGGCTATAAAGGCTATGTACATAAAGGCTATGTACAATGACAACATTCCGCTGCAGAATAAGGTGGACAATTTCCTGTTCGCCTACCGGAATGCGACACATGCAGTCACCAACCAGGCCCCGGCCATGATGTTCTTTAACCGAATGTTAAGATCTCGCCTGGATTTGCTCAGACCAAACGTACGAAGAGATGTTGAGAGTAAGCAATTCCAGCACATCCATGAGAAGCCAACAAGGAGCTTCAATGTAGGGCAACCAGTCTTGGCCCGCGACTACCGAACAGAAAAATGGCAGCCAGGAACGATATGCACACGGCAGGGCCCACTAATATACACAGTATGACGTTGGGGAGAACATCGTGAGACGCCATGCTGACCAGATCCTAGAGTCACAGGAACAAGTCAACCCCATGCCTCGCCCATACGTACCTGGTGAGGAACCTGACGTACAAGTCGCATCTACCCCAGAAACAGTAGCATCGGAAGCTGATGACCCAACCGACGACAGGGTGCCAGAATCGCCTCCGCACCAGGAGCGAGACACTCGGGAAAGGCGCTATCCAGAAAGGATCAGGAAGCCTCCCCAAAGACTGAATATATAAATGGACTATTTTCAGCTAACGTTGTATGTTAAAAGTGTTAATTGTAATTAGTTTGATATTTAATTGTTAAATGATTGTTATGGTACTTTTAATCTAAAAGGGGAGGAATTGTAATGTATATATCTTTAAGGGGGGGAACTACTTTTTACAGCTCATGTATACTGTAGTACCGGCAGTGACCACACCTGTATATAGCACTGAGTAGTAATCTGTACAGTCAGTTCCAGAGTGAGCCACGTTGAGTGAACACCTGTTGTACCGTTCTCCTGCAGGCTGTGTCTTACTACTGACGGACAGAACAGTGTATGTACCACGCCCGTTTGGGCGCCAAGGCTCGATGCTGCCGTCCTCCCTGCAGTTTCGCTGAAAAAAAATCTCCAGCAGGCCCGCAAGCTGCGATGAGTATGATAGGGTCTGAAAAACACGCCCAGTTCACCATGGCAGTCGGTTCAGCGGGAAAACTCCTCTACATTACGGATTCCATGACAGGGCGACGATTCCTGTGTGACACTGGTTCTCAGTGCAGTATTTTGCCAGTTTCAAAGCTGGATCTGCACTCCGGCGGTCACAGTCCTTCACTCGAGGCAGCCAATGGTGCGGCCATTCGCACGTTCGGTAAACGGACAGTTAATTTAACTCTCGGAGGTCAGCGTTTTGTGTGGGAGTTTATAACAGCTAAAGTATCACAGACCATCCTGGGGGCTGATTTTTTCTGTGCCAATGGCTTTCTGGTCGATGTTCGACATTGTCGACCCTTTAATGCGTCCACTTTCCACGCGGTGCCTTACCACTGCAGCACCGCTGTCTCCTGGTCAGCCGCCTGTGCGGTTCCATCGCAGGAAGGGTTTATGCGCCTACTCGGCGAGTTCCGGGAACTCACCAGGCCTACATTTTCGGCAGCAGTCGCGAGGCACGGTGTGGCGCATCACATCACCACGACGGGATCGCCTGTTTACGCTCGGTCACGAAGATTGGAACCCGGAAAGCTTGCAGCTGCAAAGGCGGAGTTTCAGACCATGGAGCACCTTGGGATTGTCCGACGCTCCGATAGTCCTTGGTTCTCCCCAATACACATTGTACCTAAACCAGGTGGCGGATGGAGGCCTTTCGGGGATTACAGATGCCTTAACGAAGCCACTATGCCCATTTGGCTGGCAACTCAGTATTTTCCAAAGTAGATCTCGTCCGTGGATATCACCAAGTTCCTGTGCACCCTCAAGACGTCCCCAAAACGGCGGTCATCACACTGTTTGGCCTTTTTGAATTCCTCCGAATGCCGTTCGGATTGAAAAATGCGGCTCAGGCCTTTCAGCGACTCATGGACTCTGTGTTACGGGACCTTCCCTTCATTTTCCTTTACTTGGATGACATTCTCATCACTAGTAAGGATACTATTACGTCCGTGAATGATTGAGACACGGACAGCAGGAGTTGAACAAAACAAGTCTTTACTGATGAAAGTCAATAGTGAAACTGAAAACAACAGAGGCTCACTAGCACCTTTTATACAGGGGTGGTCACTGCCGGTACTGCAGCCTGAGACCAGTTATTCTCTTAAAGGTACATACACAACAATTCCTCCCCTTTTAGATAAACAGTACATAACATTCATTTAACAACTAAATGATAACTAATTACAATCACAATTATGGTTGCTAGATACATTGGTTAAGGTTAAGCAATTATAAGTTCAGTCTTTGAGGAGGCTTCCTGATTCTGTCTGGATAACGCCTCTTTGGGGTATCAGGTTCTTCTGGCAATGTTGAGTCGAAATCAATGTCGTTGTTTGGTTCATCTGCTTCCAATATTACCGGTTCTGTGGTAGCTGCACTTGGAACGTCGATTTCATTAACAGGTGTATCAGATCGTGGTGTGGAGTTGACGTTTTCCAGTGACTCTAGAATCTGGTCAGCATGGCATCTTACAATGCTCTCCCCAACGTCCACGGTATACACGAGAGGTCCTTGTCGTGTACAAATCGTTCCTGGCTGCCATTTCTCAGTGCGGTAGTCCCGGGCCAAAACTGGTTGACCTATCTTAAAACTCCTGGTCGGCCTTTCATTCATATTCTGAAACTGACTGTTCTCCACATCTCTTCGGACATTTGGCTTAACCAAATCCAAGCGGCATCGTAGTCTTCGATTGAAGAACATCATGGCTGGAGTTTGGTTGGTAACCGCATGTGTCGCATTCCGGTAGGCAAACAAGAAGTTGTCCACCTTGTGTTGTAGGGGTATATCTTCATTACACATTGCCTTGATAGCCTTCTTGAATGTTTGGACAAACCTCTCGGCCAATCCATTAGTGGCTGGATGATATGGGGCAGATGTGTAATGCTTAACACCATTGTTCTTTAAGAACCTCCGGAACTCTTCAGACACAAACTGTGGTCCATTGTCAGAGCAAATCTGTTCAGGCAGCCCATTCTTGGCGAATATGGTTCGTAAAACTGTGATAGTTTTTTCCGTGGTGGTTGAGGACATTTTTATTACCTCTGGCCACTTTGAATGTGCATCCACCGCAATTAAAAACATCGGCCTAGAAATTCAGTATAGCCACTTTTGGGGTGGTAAAGTCGGGCGGCCGCTAAAGTTTGCGCCCGGCGCAAAGTGGAGGCCACTTCGCCGATATTCAGTAGCTTTGGCCAAGGAGTTTGCTCGAGCGCTAAAACTGGCGATGCACGGCTATCTTTAGGCGCTAAGCCGGCGGTGCAGACTGATACCGCCGAGGCCGGGCGCAGCGCAGGTGCGGTCATTTCTTGATTGACAGCAGACACCCTGGCGGCGGCCAGCTCTTAAAGGGGGAAGGGTCGAGTTCGTCTGCTGCCACGCCCTGGATACTGCAGCCCTCCAGCTCGGCCTAAACACTGCTGCTGGAGAGAAATAGCGCCAGGAAGGATGCAGAGGGCCCGTGAGCGAGCGCAGCGCTTCTCTGCCCATGATTTAAAGGTGCTGGTTAGGGCTTTGGAGAGGAGACGCCATATCTTGTTCCCGGACAGTGGCAAGAAGCCTGCCACCAGGGTGTACAGGAAAGCGTGGAGGGATGTCGCCCAGAGGGTCACAGCCACCTGCGATGTCCCCAGGACTGGTGTCCAATGCCGGAAAAAGTTTAACGACCTCACTCGGATTGTCAGGGTGAGTACCCTTTCCAGTGTCCTCCTCATCCTTGCATGTGCACCTCACATTATGGGCAAAGGGACCTCAAAGCCCTAATGGCCAGCCCTCATCCAGCAGCTATGGCACTGGCATGAACATCAATTGCACTTTCTGCACTTTACACACTGGCCAAGCTATTCGACCATGGGAGGCAGTGCATACAGCAACAGGGCACCACACTGGCCAAGCTATTCGACCATGGGAGGCAGTGCATACAACAACAGGGCACCACACTGGCCAAGCTATTCGACCATGGGAGGCAGTGCATACAGCAACAGGGCACCACACTGGCCAAGCTATTCGACCATGGGAGGCAGTGCATACAACAACAGGGCACCACACTGGCCAAGCTATTCGACCATGGGAGGCAGTGCACACAACAACAGGGCACCACACTGTACTTAGAGGCCGTCTTTTCTCTTGCAGGCCAAGCTGGCCCAGAATCTGAGGAGCCAGACTGACACCGGGGGAGGCCGTCCCCAGTTCCAGCAGCTCAGTGACCTGGAGGAGCGCGTGGGCCGACTCATGGGTGGCCGGCTGATTGGCCCCGTTGCATGTGGAGATGCCGACCCTGTGCTGGGCCCCAATGGTAAGGACATCACCTTTTGGACCTCTCTCGTTCCCCTTGCGCTTCAGATCTACATCCTTTGCCACTGTCCGACCAATGCGCTGAATGCCACCACTCATGCCTCCCTCGCTGACGCCCTGTCCTCACTCTAAAGCTACTCTTGTGCCTTCCTGCTTTCAGCTGGTGAGGAGGAGGTCCCTGAAGCTGCCAGTGACAGTCCCTCGGAAGAGGAGGATGAGGAGGAGCAAGAGGAAGGCGGCCCATCGGGGGAACCCTCATCCGTGCCAGGGGATGGCAATGGAGGGGACACGTCTTCCCTGGAGGAGAGCCAGGGGGAAGTGTCGGAGGGGGGTGTAGCTCCTGTGCCCAGTGGCGTCCAGCAATGCAGGAAGGGTCGGCCAGCTCGGCGGCCTTCTCCCCAGAGGGGGGAAGTGTTGCAGGGGAGTGTAGTTGCTGGGCCCAGTGGCGTCCAGCCACGCGGGAAGGGTCGGGCAGCTCGGCGGCCTTCTCCCCAGAGGGGGGAAGTGTTGCAGGGGAGTGTAGTTGCTGGGCCCAGTGGCGTCCAGCCACGCGGGAAGGGTCGGGCAGCTCGGCGGCCTTCTCCCCAGAGGGAGAGTCCGGCCTCCAGTCCGGAGACGGTCCTCGCCCAGGAGGTGCGCCTCCTCGATCAAATGTCTGCGGACTCGGATCGCCGGCACACCGAGCTCATGGGGGTTGTGGCACGGTTGCCTGAGGCCATCGAGTCCCTGGCTCATAGTGTGTCCGATTTCGGGGCCTCACAGGCCAGGGGTTTCGAGCAACTCGGGGCAGCACAGGCCAGGGGTTTCGAGCAATTCGGGGCAGCACAGGACGCGAGTCGGGCCGAATTCAGGGCAGCACAGGACGCGAGTCGGGACGACTTCAGGGCAGCACAGGCAGCGAGTGGCCAGTTGATCAGTGGTGCCGTGCAGTCACTGGCTGGTCTGATGCGGGCACAGACCAGGGCAGTACGGGCACTCACTGCTGCCACACTCGCTGTGTCAGCCAGGCATCGCCAGGGCACCCGCCGCGCTGCAGCAGCACAGCGGTCTGGCCTTCAGCAGATTGCTGCGCTTGCTGCAGTGCCAGCCCAGCCGAGTGCCAGTGTCTCAGGCGAGCAGTGAGCGCCTGGTATCAGCCAGCTTACCCCCATTGCTGCAACCCCCAGTGAAGCTGCCACGAGCTGTTGGAGAGACTGATGCTGCCCAGCCACAGCTGCAGCAGTCAGCAGCCGGCCCCTCGAGGGCCAGAGCTCATCTAGGCCGACCCCCAAGGGCATCTGCCGTCACGCCATGTGCCCCTCAGGAGCCTTCCCCCAGCCTTGCAGCACCCACAGGGCCCAGGTTGAGGCAGAGCAGCAGGTCGGCCAGGTGCCGGAAAAGGCTGGACAAGGACTCGCCCTCTCGGCACACAAAGTAGAGGGTGTTGCCAAATGTTTTTTTATATGGGGGTGGTTGTGTTGTCTATGGGGGTGGTTGTTTTGGTAAGGCCGAGGATGAAGGCCATTTGGATGGAAAAGTTTTGTTATTCCTCCCCAGGTTGTGGGAGTGAGTCATGTGTTTGACTGTTTTTTGGGGGTGTTGTCTGTTTTTGGGTTTCATGTGGGAAGGGCCCTGAGTTTGTTCAATAAAGCTTTTTCTTTATTCAGCTTGTCCATGTTTGATGTTGGAAGTGGTTGTTGCGTTAACCGGCTGAGGGCTTGCGGAGCGGCTGCATTCATGTCCCTTCATTGCCACAAGCCATTCCCTGACAGGGGGCCTAGAAGTGTCGTTCAATAAGCCGCCGACGGACGGCCCTTGGACCTTGTGGCTCCCTCCTGGGCTGGTACTCCTCCTCCTCCTCCTCCTCCTCCTCATGGTCCTCCTGCTCCTCCTCCTGAGGTGGTGGTCCAACGTGAGGTGGCAGTGCCTGAGTCCTGCAGATAGCCAGGTTGTGCAGCATGCAGCAAACGACGGCGAACTGGGAGACTCTATCCGGCGAATACTGCAGAGATCCGCCGGAGTGATCCAGGCAGCGGAACCGTTGCTTGAGGATGCCAATCGTTTGCTCTATGATGTTCCTTGTGGCTTGATGGCTTTCGTTGTATGCCTCCTCAGCAGGGGTCCTGGGCGCGCGGAGCGGGGTCATGAGCCATGTACACAAAGGATAGCCTTTGCCCCGATAAGCCATCCTCTTGGGGGAGGCTGTGCCTGGAACATGTCAGCCACAGTAGTCTGGCGCAGGATAAATGCATCGTGGCTGCTGCCTGGAAAGCGGGCATTGACAGCTAGGATGCGCTGCCTGTTGTCACACACCAGCTGTACATTGAGGGAATGGTAGCCCTTCCGGTTGCGGTAATCCTCGGCATTGTCGATAGGTGCCCGCAAAGCCACATGCGTGCAGTCAATGGCGCCCTGCACCATGGGGAAGTCGGCGATCCTCGCAAATCCGACTGCATGCTGCTCCTGCCTCTCCAGGGTCATGGGGAAGGAGATGAATTGGTGTCTCCTTGTGAAAAGGGCATCGGTGACCTGCCGGATGCAGCGATGCACGGCGAACTGGGATATGTTAGCTATGTCCCCAGCAGCGGCTTGGAAGGAGCCGCTTGCATAAAAGTTCAGAGCCACCGTGACCTTCACTTCCACCGACAGAGACGTCCTGCACATCAGCTGTGGACGCAGATCTCTGTGAAGCAGCTGGCAGATCTCTGCAACCACCTCCCTTCTGAAGCACAGCCTCTTAACACACTGCGCGGCAGTCATGGTGAGATAGGACACCTGCTGCCGGTATTCCCTGAGTGGGTAAGGCCTACGTTGCCGACGCCTGATGCCCCCTCTGCGTCTAGGCATGGCTGCCCCTCTCACACAGCGTCTGCGAGCCCTTCGCACATAATGCTGGAACTGAGGGTTGGCACTCCATGCAGCCCCCATAATATACTGGCAAACAATGAAATCACAATGAGGCAAATTGCCAAGCTCTGGCCAGAAGCCAAAAATACCTCTCCTATGTTGGGCCAAATCAGTAAGGTCTCTTCCTTGGTCTCTGTCCAGAAATCCGTTGCACAAAAGTCATTGCAGCAAAATGGCTGGCCTTTATAGTTCAGTGTAAGTGCCCTTTAATTAGCGCTCCCCGAGGCCCACAGGGCCTCTGCTGCGTTCCACTTCACAGTTCTTAGCACCGCCACGCCCACATTGGGCGGGCGCAACTGAAGTTCTGGTTTGGGGCGCACAAAGGGCGTTGCACGACTAAATGATGTCATAATCTGCGCGCGCAGCTGAGCGCGCGCAAACACTTTGCGCCGGCGCTAAACGTCTACTGAAGTTGGGCGTAGGCGCAGATCGCGCTGCGCCCGGCCGCTAAGTGCCTAGCGCTCGAAGTCTACTCCTCTTAAGGCGCTAACGGCTGGCGCACGCAACTGAATTTCTAGGCCATCGAGTCCATGAAGGGACCAGCAAAATCAATGTGCACCCTTTGCCATGGAGATGAGGGCCACTCCCATGGATGCAGATGAACTTGTGGTGGGGCGTTTTGGACCTTCTGGCATCCTGTACAGCTCTTGGTCATCTCTTCGATTTCTCTATCGATTCCCGGCCACCACACAAACGCTCTGGCTAAGTTCTTCATTTTTACCCCACCCAGATGACCCTCATGAAGCTCATTGAGCACTCTATCCGTCAACTTAGGTGGAATTACTACTCTGGATCCACACATCAAGGTTCCTCTGCACACTGACAGCTGTTCTCTTCTCGGCGAGAATGCTGGCAGCAGTGGTTCGCCATGTGCTGGCCATCCCTTCACCGTTAAATCATAGACCCGTGATAGTGTCGGGTCATTCCGTGTTTCCTTTTCTATGTTTGCATTCATCACAGGGAGACATTCGACTATGGTCGAGTGGAATAACTCCATTGGATCCACTGCAAGTTCTTCTTCTTCCACCGTCGGCAATGGTAGGCGTGACAATCCATCAGCATTTCCATGCTGTTTAGTTCCTTTGTACTCGATGTCATATTGGTGTGCCCCTAGGAAAAGGGACCACCTCTGCAGCCGTTGTGCTGTCATTATCGGTACGCCCTTCTTAGGGTTGAAAATGGAGACAAGAGGTTGATGATCAGTTAGTAGAGTAAATTTTTGACCGTGCAGGTAGTGATTGAACTTCTTCGCCCCCCACACTAGGCTGAGGGCCTCTCTGTCAATCTGGGCGTAGTTACGCTCGGCAGAAGTTAACGAGCGTGACGCAAAAGCTATCGGCCTCTCTAAACCATCAAGGAATTTATGTGACAGTACCGCCCCAATGCCGTAGGGAGACGCATCACACGCCAGTCTGATCGGCAGTGCTGGGTTGTAGTGAGCCAATACTTCCCTTGAAGTGATTAAGTCCTTACTCTTCTGAAAGGCCCGCTTACAATCATCGCTCCATTTCCATGCTACCCCCGTTCGTAGCAGGGCGTTCAGTGGGTGCAGAATTGTGGACAAATTCGGCAAAAACTTATGGTAGTAATTCACCAATCCGAGGAATGACCTCAGTTGCGACACATTTTCAGGCGCTGGGGCCTTAACAACCGCTTCAATTTTGTCAGGGGACTTATGTAACCCCTCTTCATCAATCACGTGGCCACAATACGATATCTGTTTCTTAAAAAATTCGCACTTGGGGCGGTTGGCTCGCAGCCCATGTTCCCGTAGTCTAGTGAGCACCTGTTCTAGGTTGTTAAGGTGTTCACTGTCATCTTCACCTGTCACAAGGATGTTGTCCAAGTAACACTGAGTCCCCGGAATCCCTTGCAAGACTTGTTCCATCGCTCTTTGCCATATCGCCGGAGCCGATGCTACTCCGAATACCAATCGATGATACTGGTAAAGACCTTTGTGAGTGTTTATCGTGAGATACTTCCTAGAGGACTCTTCAACCTCCATCTGCAAATATGCTTGTGCTAGGTCAATTTTTGTAAAACGCTTCCCTCCAGACAGTGAGGCGAAGATGTCTTCTATTCTTGGAAGAGGATATTGTACTGTGTGAAGGACTGGGTTCACCGTCACCTTGAAATCCCCACAGATGCGAATCTTCCTTGGCTCCCCGGACTTATTGCTTAATGTTTTCTTCATGACAGGAACGATGGGTGTCGCCCACTCGCTCCAGTCGACGTTAGACAACACGCCTGCCTTCTCCAGGTTCTCCTGCTCTGCCTCGACGGCTGGGCAAATTGCATATGGTACCGATCTTGCTTTGAAAAACTTGGGAACTGCATTCTCTTCTATTTTTATCGAGGCGGTTACGCCTTTAAGCGTGCCCAGTTCTTGTTGAAATACCTCTTTGGCGTTAGTTAAGGTTGTTGACAGTCGTCCAGGAGTGACGTCTTCATCTTTTTTACCGTCCACCGTCATTGCATGAATGGAGTGCCAATCTAAGTTTATCTTCCTGATCCATTCCAGTCCCAATAAAGGTGGTCCACCATTTGGCAGTATGTAGAGATACAATTTCTGTATTTTCTTGCTGTTGTATTCGACAGGCACCCTTATTTTCCCTCTGGGGTATACTTTTTGCCCCGTATACGTCGTCAAGACGATGGATGTCTCTCTCAAGGGTATGTGTGAAAATAGCCGCTCGTAGTCTCTTCGATTCATGATGGTTAGCGCTGATCCTGTATCCAATTCCATTTTAACTTGGGACCCTGCTATCGTGAGGGTGACCCAAATGGTTCGGTGATCCTCTTTTGCGATTACATTGTGAAGTTTGAGACAGCTTAGTCTCCTGTTCCCGGATTCACTATCGCTCATCTGGTCTTCGGAACTACTGTCCGTCATCTTTTGTACTTTCTTGTACAGTTCCTTAGTAGCCTTTTTGTTGTCGCTGGTCTTCTTCCCAGACCTGCAAACTCGTGCAATGTGTCCCATCTTCCCGCATTGCCTGCATATTTTGTCTTTGGAGCAACAGTCCTTATGGTCATGGTTAGTTCTGCTGCAGCGATAACATTTTGCAAATCCCCGTGTCATTTCGTGGGTGCAGTATTCCTGTGGTTTTTGTTGAATTTCTGCAGCTCCCCTGGCTGCTGCTTCATACGATACTGCCACGCTGAAAGCCTTATCTAGCGTCAGCTTTTTCTCTGAGAGTAACTTCTTCTGTGTTCCTTCACTCAGGAGTCCACAGACAAATTTGTCCCGTAGGATATCTGCCAGTCTTACTCCGAGCTGGCAGTGCTTTGATAGCTTGCGTAGTTCCGTAAGGTACTCAGCATTGCTCTCATCTTTATGCTGAGTTCTCCTGTGGAATTTAAATCTTTCTGCTATCAACAGCGGTGCAGGGTTTAGGTGTTCCTGTAGGACAGCAACAATTTCGTTAAAACTCTTCGCCTTCGGTTTGGCTGGAGTAATCAGGTCCCGCAATAGGCCGTACGTTCTAGCGCCCATTAAGTTTAGCAATATCGATGCCTTTTTCTCCTCCGCTATTTCGTTTGCCTCGAAATATACCTCGACTCTTTCCACATACGTGGTCCAGTCCTCTATTGTATTATCAAAAGCAGTGATACAGCCAGTCTTCGGCATCTTGCAAATCTAAAATGGTGCCTCCCGCGCTTTGCCTTCTTCCCCGATTTAACAAAATGGCGCCTCCTGTGCTTTGCCTTCTTCCCCGCTGATTAAGATGGCGCCTCCCACACTTTGCCTTCTTCCCCGCTTTTGTTAGCGCTGCTTTCCGCGGTTCCCGTTGCAACCTGCAGCTCCTCGCGGTTTCTTGTGCGTTTAATATTTCTTTTTTTTATTATTTTCCCGTCGTGAAACAACCCTGTGGGACTCTTGCCTCCCTCTTCGCGGGTCTATACGCAGCCCGGCTTCGTAGCACCGGCCGCGCCCTGTGTGCTCCACCCTCTCTCTCTCTTCTTCCCGACAACGCTGCTCGGCCCCGTTGCAAACCACCCGCTCGAGTTCGTGACCGCCGCAGCCCAGGAAGGATCAGTGCAGTACCTGCCACCAGCCCGATTAGCTGAAGCACCGTCGACAGGAACTAGGCCCCGCTTCCGACAGCTTCTCCAGCAATCTTCAACTCTGCAAACACAGGGGCGGATGCCCACGGTCGACGCCCGTTTCTACTGCCTCTTACTTTCTTTTCTTTCTGGCCTCGACCTCTGCTCACTTCGCTGTAGGAATGGATCCCAGGAGGTGGTGCAGACTGTAGGTAGGTTCGTATCTGCTCGTCGCCAGTATTACGTCCTTGAATGATTGAGACACGGACAGCAGGAGTTGAACAAAACAAGTCTTTACTGATGGAAGTCAATAGTGAAACTGAAAACAACAGAGGCTCACTAGCACCTTTTATACAGGGGTGGTCACTGCCGGTACTGCAGTCTGAGACCAGTTATTCTCTTAAAGGTACATACACAACAGATACAAAGGGGCATATGGCCCATTTGCGTACACTCTTTGCCCGTCTCAGCCAACATGGCCTCATCATAAACCTAGCCAAATGCCAGTTTGGGTTAGCCAGCATTGACTTTCTGGGGCATAGGATTACCTCAGAAGGCGCCGTCCCACTGGCCACCAAGGTAGAGGCAGTTACGGCATTCCCGCGGCCTCACACACTCAAATCTCTTCAGGAGCTCCTGGGGATGGTAAATTTTTTTCATCGTTTTGTCCCCAAGGCAGCCCAGTTGATGCAGCCGCTGTACAAAGCACTCAAAGGGAAGTCGGGCAAAGATGTTATCATTTGGATACCGCAGATGGACCAGGCGTTCCTTGACACCAAGGCGGCGTTGGCAGACGCAACTATGCTTGCACACCCACTCCCGGGTGCGACCATCGCCCTTACTACTGATGCCTCCGATTACGCCATTGGGGCGGTTCAAGAACAATGGGTCGACAGGACTTGGCAGCCGTTGGCTTTATTTAGCCGCCAACTGCGCAAGAACTAGCAAAAATATAGCACTTTTGACAGGGAGTTGCTGGCCCTGTTTTTGGCCATCCGGCATTTCCGTTTTCTCCTAGAAGGGCGCCCGTTCACTGCGTTCGTGGACCATAAGCTGCTCACTTTCGCAATGGCCAAAACGGTGGAGCCGTGGTCAGCTCGGCAACAGCGCCACTTTACAATTATATCTGAATTTACGACGGATTTACGACATGTGTCCGGCAAAGATAATCTCGTGGCTGATTGCCTTTCACGTGCCCCAGTCCAGACAGTTCATCAGGGAATTGATTTTGTCGGGTTGGCGGAAGAATAACTGGCAGATCCCGAAGTTCAGGCGTATCGGACTACGCCTTCTAGTTTGCAGGTAGCCGATGTTATGTTCCAATCAGCAGGAACCACACTCTTGTGTGACACATCCATGGGAGTGCCTCGGCCCATTGTGCCAGTCGAATGGCGTAAGAAGATTTTTCAGTCTATACATGGCTTATCACACCCGGGGATGCGAGCTTCACAACGGCTCATGTCCCGCAAATTTGTTTGGAAGGGAATGCATTCGGACGTTCGGGACTGGACAAACAATTACGTGGACTGTCAAAAATCAAAGGTCCATTGTCATGTTAAGGCTCCAGTGGCCATCTTCCCGGTGCCAGAACGTCGTTTCGATCACATACATGTGGACTTAGTGGGTCCCCTCCCCGCTTCGCGGGGTTTCATGCATCTCCTGACAATAGTGGACCGCACTACCAGGTGGCCAGAGGCGATTCCCTTGGTTGCTACCTCTGCAGCGGACATATCCAGGGTGTTTATTTCGTCGTGGGTGGCCCGGTTTGGGGTGCCATCTGACATCTCCTCTGACCGAGGTCCACAATTCACGTCAGAGTTGTGGAACACAGTTGCACAGGGCTTGGGTACCAAGCTGCACCGTACCACCGCTTACCATCCGCAAGCGAACGGTCTATGCGAGAGGTTTCATCGGTCTCTCAAGGCGTCCCTCCGTGCCAGCTTCCGTGGTCCCAACTGGGTGGACAGACTCCCCTGGGTGATGCTAGGCCTCCGCACAGCCCCCAAGGATGACCTCCAGGCTTCATCGGCTGAGTTAGTCTACGGTCAAGCACTTCGAGTACCAGGGGACTTCCTCCCTCCACATACAGAACCGTGGGTGCCTGCACAGCAGCTCCTTCAGCATCACGAGATGGCAAAGAATTTCCTGCCTATTCCAACCTCGCATCACAGCCTACAGAGGCCTCATGTTCCGGCAGAACTTATGAGTTCTGATTACGTTTTTATTCGGTAGGACACTCACAGAGATACACTCAGACCACCTTATGCTGGACCGTTTCATGTCATCTCATCGGGAGAAAAAATTTTCACGGCCGAAGTGGGAGGCAAGTCCGATACCATCTCTATCGGCCGACTTAAACCAGCCCATCTAGATCGGAGTGAACCAGTTGTTGCCGCCCAGCCACCTCGCCGTGGACGACCACCGTTGACTGCCAGACCAGTTATGCAACAGCCCACCATTGAACTGCCTGCTTTTGCCTCATCTTGGCCCACACCTTCTGCTACTGTTTCCTCCACCCCGGACGCGCCGCTTCAGACACAGCCAAGCACCGGCTCGTCTCCCAACATTCCACTGCCTGAAGTTCGTAGTCGTTCAGGCAGGATCATCAAACTTCCTGTTCGTTTGACATTGTCTGTTAAAGAGAATTCTCGGGGGGCGCCTGTGGCAGAGCCACCAAGAGACTCAGGGCAATTAGTAATCATCCCTTTAACTACCGTGTAGTGCAGCTGTGGACTGCACCTTTAAACTGTATGTACTTTCTTGCATTTCCGCGTGATGACGTCATGACGCCGATCACGTGACCACCAGTTGGCACGGAGAACGTGATGACGTCATGATGTCAGCTTCCAGTACTTTGCAGCAGTCTTTGAGGTGCTGGGGGGCTGCACAGGCCTGTGTACATCTTCTCCTGTAGTGTTACCAGTTGTTTGTTTAATAAACTTGGTTATTTTGTTTCACTGAATCGAACTTCATTATTCGGATAGGAACCTCCGTTAGTTCCACTTAATATCTTGAAGAAGGTACATTTGGAATATTACTTTGAATTAAATAATGATAAGGGGACTTGTGAACTGTGGCTTATTCTGGTATCATATGACGGAGAGCATAAGGTCACGATCGGAAATTCTTGTGTGCCTAAAAGCAATTAAAAAAACAACCTCTTTTTCCAATTAAATTGTTTACATGTTTAAAAAAAGATAGACTGGAATATATGGAGTACATTCATATCGGCCCGTATTTTCCGATCGCAGGCCTCCCGCGGGCAGAGACCCGCGATCTGGGAAAATCTACGCCCTTACCCGAGGGCTCCCGAGACGCACACGCTTCCGCTCCTGGGCCTCTCCAAACTCCAAGTGTGCAGGGCCCACGTATCCCAGGGGTGCAGGTAGTTTGCAGCATCCCTGGGATCACGTGGGCCATGGGGAGCCAATCACAGAAGGGAATCTCCCTTCATACACTTGACAGGAAGATCTGTCAAATATACGAATGGAGGTCACCCCAAAAACATAGTAAAACTTTAAATACATTTTTAAAAAAGCACATTTTTAAAATGACTTGAAATTACAATAATTTAAGTATTTTAAACAAAAATTTTATTTTTTGAAAAAAGTAATTAAAGTTTTTACAAGGCTAAAAATAAACTTACCATTTTTAAAGTATTTTTAAATGACAAATCAGAGAAAAAAAATTTTTTTTTTTTTTTTTACTTTTTTCAACTCTTATCCTGGTAAAAGCAGGCCTTACGTCTGCTTTTACCAGGCGTAAGAATTGTAAGGGTTTTCTGCGGGCGGATGTTCTGCAGAAAGTGGAACTATCCGCCCGCAGAGGCCCTTCTCCAGGGCAGCCGGAGGGTCTGTCAAGAGCTTTCTTGACAGATTGGAAATGCTGGTTTTCAGCGCGTGCGCAGTGCATGCCTGAAACCGGCATTTCCGATGTCCTTACGGGTGGGTACACAGCACGTACACACCCGTAGGGATCGGAATATCTGGGCCATCATGTCTTATCATCATGTAAAATCTTCCAATAAGGTCACGTGTGCAATGGCCATTTACTGCTGATCTGTAACCGGACTGATAGAGACGGCATTTGAAATTCTACAAGCTGCTTGCATTTGTGGCTAAATGGCATTCCTACTGTGGCACTGAGCCTGCAAGCCAGAAGATCTCAGCCTAGAAATTCGATTCATTTATGGGGCGAAAAAACGGTTGCTGTGGGACCCAATGTGGCGTGCGGGCGCCGAGTCCACACCAGAGGTACGCCGCACGCCATATTGGTTAGGACGCCTTTGGTCGTCCAGGGCAACCACCTGAAACTGGTGACAGGCCCGTTACCTCTGCAAATCGGGGGCATAAAACCTGTTTCTGGCCCCCCCGGTGCCATTTATTGATGACCGACCGCAGAATGTGCCGTGTACGCTGCGGTCAATATTCTCAGGCGCTCAACAGCCAAACCTGTGGTCCTTAAAGGGACCACTGCAGACTGCCACCCAAAAGGTATATTGATTTTTTTTTTTTTGCTGACCTAAATGTCAAGGATCAAGTGTGCTCCAACTGGGTCCACACTTACACTGCAGTCCACTGCCCGCACACGCTCATCCCCCTCCCGATTGCCTCCACCTCCCCGGACTGACCACAGGACCTCAGCCAGTGCCCCAACTGGCCAATTTGACCCCATGCCCCACGTGACTGGCACTCGCAGCTCCACGGCAACATCCGAATGAGGCTTGTGGACCAATTTGCCCCGGTTCTGCTGCTGACCTCTTCAGACACACGCAGCGTGTGCCGCACCCAGATTGCGGCCCCAAGTCCACGGTGAGGCCGAGTGGACATTGGCTGAGGTCATGTGGCCACTGGGGAAGACGTGTGGGCCAAGGTCTGGGTTGTCTGTCCTGCCCTATTCTGCTGGAACGGCCTAGCATCAATCACTGCCTGGGCACACACACACAAAGATTAGCTGACTAGAAGGAGGCATTTCAGGGCTGTCGGTCCCTGTGAAAACGCACACTAGCAAGAATCAGTAGGTGAAACAAAGGTGAGAAGAAAAAGAGAGAGGATGAGAGGAAGAAAAACATCTCTGGAGTTCAACCCTTGACAAGCTGATTATAGAATCATAGAGAGATACAGCACAGAGCCAGGCCATTTGGCCCATCATGAAAGAGCTATCCAATTAGACCCACTCCCCTGCTCTTCTCCACAGCCCTGCAAAATGTTCCCCTTCAAGTACTTATCCAATTCCCTTTAGAAAGTTACTGTTGAATCTGCTTCCACTGCCCTTTCAGGCAGCGCTTTCCAGATCACAACAACTTGCTGTGTAAGTAACATTTTCCTCATTAGTTCAATAAACAGGTTAGCAGGTGCTGTGGAAATCCCTGTGGTGCATCTGGCCGATCTGGAGGTTAACAAGCTGCACACCACAACTATATCAAGAAGCCTTAGTATCACTGATATTTCGGGATTTTGTCCAAGAAAATTTACAACGATTTTCTTTTAAATGGGATGAGAAAAATTGAATGGTACAGCAGATTAACATGCCTGTCTTGTTACCCGTGGGCCATGGGATGGATTATTCCTTTCCTTAATAAAGTCAATGAGTTAATCAAAACTCAACCTCATTTCCATTGGACATCTGTTAACAACTAAAAACAGCCGACAATTTGACTCTAAATGCCATTAAGTTTTCTGCGTTGGTAAGGCAATGAAGTTATCGGGTGTGAGAAACCGATACGTCTCATTACTGCAATGGCAATGTTCTTCTAAAGTTCACTTTAAGGTGTATTGTTGAGGAAGAAGGAAAGGAAAGAAAGACTTGCATTTATATAGCGTCTTTCATGACTATCGGACATCTCAAAGCTCTTTACAGCCAATGAAGTACTTTTGAAGCGTAGTCAATGTTGTAACATAGGAAACACGGCAGCCAATCTGCACACAGCAAGCTCTCACAAACAGCAGTGTGATAATGACCAGATTATATGTTTTTGTTATGTTGATTGAGTGATAAATATTGGCCAGGACACTGGGGATAACAGAGGCGTAAAGAGACAAAAATGGACCCCAAAACGTGGAACAAGATGTTGGCCCTGAATTTGCGGTCGGAGGCATCCTGCGGGGAAATGCCTCCGATCTGCAAATAAAATGCCCACATACCTGGTGGTCCAGGAGGTACGGAAACTCGCGGTCCTGGGCCTCTCCAGGCACCGGCTGGTGGAGGCTCACATATCTCAGGGGGGTATGCGGTTCACAAGTGCCCCTGTGATCACATGGGCCGGCCCAACCAAGATGTCTGCTTTTACCAGGCGTAAGAATTTCACGGGCATTCGCTGGCATAGGGGGTGGTGTGTGTGTCAGCTTCACCTCTTACTCCTTTGAGTGGTTCGAATCGCTCCCACTCCCTTGGTTCTAAACCTGGGCTTATTTGGGGGTTGTAATGAAATTGCAACAGACAACTGAGTTGGTGAAAAGAACTTGGATTTTATTTGAGACAAGAAAATATACACAACACAATAAATCTTATCACTCTAAAAGGGGGAACATTTCAGAATATGCGAGGGAGAATGACAATAGCCAAAAATATACCTTACCCTCCCAATCCCACTACACTAACTAGGTTGGATTCCAGAGGACCAGGAAATGCTCACCAAACGCAGGAATAGTTTGTAGAGTGGGAAAAACTTGCAGATCTTCGGTTTCTTCCAGGTTGGTTTCTTGTTGGTCGTGGTGGCCCAATATTACCTAGTTGTTGGTTATACTGTTGGTTGTTTGTTTCGTGGGGCCCTTGGTTGCTGCGATTCCTTCCGTTCTCCTTCTGTTGTCCCGAGGCTGATGTCTTTCGAATGAGCTGTGCCTTTTTCTGTGTCTATCCGAACTGTACTGCTGACTTCAATTCACTGACTGCTGTTTCAATTCTCTGCCTGAACTGTACTGATCGAACCCATCGAACGAACTGCCTTCTTGTGGAGACAGGTCTTTAGTTTATACTAAAACGAAACCTGCTAATCTTGTTAGATTTTTGGCTGGCTCATTAAGGGCCACTTGATTGGTCCCATTTAGTTAACTGGTTTCGGGATAGCTTCCTGAGTAGTTGAAGAAGGTGTGAAGTGGTTTTGAATGTCTCAAACAGTCTTTTAATCTTAGATTTCCTGTAAGGCCTTCAAATTCTGTGCAGGTTCTTTTATGCATGGGTTTTAATGGGCTTTGGGCTTTAGGTGAGGCTGGGGTTTTCATTGATTTATTGATTGAATGCAAATTCCCAGATAGGGGCTGAGTTTCATTTATTGTTCCTCCCAGACAGTCTGGCTACTTTCGAATAAACAAAATGTTCCTCTGCAGAGGTCAATCCCACATTCCTGTCGCAGCATTTTCCTACAAGTCTGAACATGTCTTTTTAAACCAGCCAAATCTTCCTGGGATTTTGATTTAAATCCATTTTGCCCAATAACTCTGAAACCAGTCCAAAAATCTCTTCCTTAAATTAAACTCTTTGAAATCCTTCTGTTTGGCCCAACCACACTGTTGTCCTTTTTACAGATTTCCTCTGTGATGTTCCAAAATCACTTTAAAAATGACCTTTCCTTCTGTTCTGGGATTGTACAGAAATTTCCGAATCTTACACTGGGCAGAAGTTGGGCAAACAGCGCAACTCTCTGCCTGCAGCGGCCCTTATCCCGGAGATGCGGATGATCTGTCAAGAAGACTCTTGGCAGATCGCAAGTTCCAGGTTAGAAACATAGAACATAGAAAAATAGAAAAAATAGGAGCAGGAGTAGGCTATTCGGCCCTTCGAGCCTGCTCCGCCATTCAATATGATCGTGGCTGATGCTCTATCTCAATACCATATTCCCGCTCTCTCCCCATACCCCTTGACGCCTTTTGTGTCTAGAAATCTATCTATCTCCTTCTTAACTATATTCAGTGAATTAGCCTCCACAGCCTTCTGTGGTAGAGAATTCCACAGGTTCACCACCCTCTGAGTGAAGAAATTTCTCCTCATCTCAGTCCTAAATATCCTACCCCATATCCTGAGACTGTGACCCCTCGTTCTAGACCCCCCAGCCAGGGGAAACATCCTCCCTGCACCCAGTCTGTCTAGCCCTGTCAGAATTTTACACGTTTCAATGAGATCCCCTCTCACTCTTCTAAACTCTAGTGAATATAGGCCGAGTCGACCCAATCTCATCTTATACTACAGTCCAGCCATCCCAGGAATCAGTCTGGTGAACCTTCATTGCACTCCCTCTATGGCAAGTATATCCTTTCTTAGGTAAGGATACCAAAACTGCACACAGTACTCCAGGTGTGGTCTCACCAAGGCCCTGTATAACTGTAGTAAGACATCCTTGCTCCTGTACTCAAATCTTCTTGCAATGAAGGCCAACATTCCATTTGCCTTCCTAACTGCTTGCCGCACCTGCATGTTTGCTTTCAGTGACTGGTGTACAAGGACACCCAGGTCCTTTTGTACATCAGCATTTCCCAATCTAGCACCATTTCAATAATACTCTGCCTTTCTGCTTTTCCTACCAAAGTGGAATCTTCACATTTATCCACGTTACACTGCATCTGCCATGTATTTGCCCACTCACTCAACTTGTCTAAATCACCTTGAAGGCTCTTTGCATTCCCCTCACAACTCACAATCCCACCTAGTTTCATGTCGTCAGCAAACTTGGAAATATTACTTTTGGTTCCCTCATCCAAATCATTGATATATATTGTGAATAGCTGGGGTCCAAGCACTGATCCCTGCGGTACCCCACCAGTCACCGCCTGCCACCCTGAAAAAGACCCATTTATTCCTACTCTCTGTTTCCTGTCTGTTAACCAATTTTCAATCCATGCCAGTATATTACCGCCAATCCCATGTGCTTTAATTTTGCACACTAACCTCTTATGTGGGACTTTATCAAAGGCCTTCTGAAAATCCAAATACACCATATCCACTGGTTCTCCCTTATCTATTCTACCAGTTACATCCTCAAAAAACTCCAGTAGGTTTGTCAAACAGGATTTCCCTTTCATAAATCCATGTTGACTTTGTCTAACCCCGTTGATATTTTCTAAGTGTCCTGCTATCACATCCTTTACAATAGACACTAGCATTTTCCCTACTACTGATGTTAGGCTAACCGGTCTGTAGTTCCCTGTTTTCTCTCTCCCTCCTTTTTTAAATAGTGGGGTTACATTTGCCAGCCTCCAATCTGCAGGAACTGTTCCATAATCTATAAAATTTTGGAAGATGACAACCAATGCATCCACTATTTCCATGGCTGCCTCTTCTAGTAATCTGGGATGCAGATTATCAGGCTCTGGGTATTTGTTAGCTTTCAGTCCCATTAATTTCTCCAGCACTATTTTTTACTAATACTAGTTTCCTTTAATTCCTCCTTCTCACTAGACTTTTGGTTACCTAGTGTCTCTGGGAAGTTATTTGTGTTCTCGTGCATGAAGACAGAAACAAAGAATTTGTTTAATTGCTCTGCCATTTCCTTGTTCCCCATTATAAATTCTCCCGTTTCTGACTGTAAGGGACTTACATTTGTCTTCACTAATCTTTTTATTTTTACATACTTGTAGAAGCTTTTACAATCAGCTTTTATGTTCCTTGAAAATGTACTCTCATACTCTATTTTCCCCCTCTTAATCAATCTCTTGGTCCTTTTTTGCTGAACTCTAAACTGCTCCCAATCCTCAAGCTTGCTACTTTTTCTGGCAACTTTATATGACTCCTCTTTGGATCTAATACTATCCTTAATTTCTTTTGTTAGCCATTTCCTTTTGTGTTTTTGCACCAGAAAAGAATGTATAACTGTTGCAATTCATGCATTCATTCCTTAAATGTTAGCCATTGCCTATCCACCATCATGTCTTTTAATGAAGCTCCCCAATCTATCATAGCCAACTCACTCTTCATACCTTCGTAGTTTCCTTTGTTTAGATTTAGGACCCAAGTTTTGGATTGGACTTCTTCACTTTCCATCTTAAAGAAGAATTCTCTAATGTTATGGTCACTCTTCCCTAAAGGACACCGCACAACAAGATTATTAAGTAACCCCTTTGTGGGCGAAAACCAGAAACTTGCGCGGCACGTATGGGCACGTACGCTTCTCATACGCACCCGTAGGGGCCGCAAATTACCAGCCATTAGGTGGGGTGGCTAAAAGCTTTGCCAAAGAGGTGGGTTTTAAGGAGGGTTTTAAAGGCAGAGAGAGAGGTGGAGACATGAAAGGGTTTAAGGAGGGAATTCATGTTAATGCAGAAACTACAAAGAAGCTGCAAGTGTGGAAATGGTTTCAATGAAATCTTGCCTTTCTGTGCTCACTGTTAAACTGTTTTCTTTCTATACTCACTGATCATGTATTTAAGCAAAGCACATAGATTACTTGTATAGGAATCAAACAGGATGTAACAGTCCCAGAAAATCCTTACAGCAACAGTAATAAAATGCTAGTCTTTACAATACAGTAAAATCTTCTGTTGCGGAAGAATTAAGAAAGTTACTAAAGAAAGATTGGGTGAGACTCAGGATTAGAATGTCTGGCCACGATTTTGCTGGCGCTCAGAGAATGGTTTGGAGGCAGGTCAGAGGTTAGATTCGATTTGATTGATGGCGGGTTCTGAATCTGCCGTCAACCCGCCTCCAAACAGCTTTCCCAAGTGTCGGGTCCACAATTTGCGAATGGACCCAACACCTAGCAGCAGGAAGTGGATTAAAGGCAATTACCTGCCCATTAACAGGTACTTGTCAGCAGTTTTCAGCCTATTTTTGGATATTCCCGCTTCTGGGTCGGGTTTCCCGATGTCCAGACACCACGCCAGGTAAGTGTGGTGTATTGTGGCTCTGCTGTAATGTTTCTGGATTGATGACAGCTGCAGAAGTGGTGTGAAGGATCCAACGTTGCACATGGTAAGTTTCAGAGCAAAAAAAATGTTGGTTACTTCATTTTTAAAACATTTACAGATTTCTTTAGCCTACAAGTTTTTATATCCAACTGTATGTCCAGTGCTACCTCATTGGGAGAACCTCTCTCACCAGTGACAGATCGCTTCTGTCACCTCACCTGCAGCTGCCATCTATTCCAGTATATGGAGGGAGTCATTGGAGAGCCTGGGTGCAAGAGGTCACCTTTGTGCAGTGATTGTCAGTGCAGGGTGGGCTTAACAATGTCAATCAAGGTAAAATCACGTCTGTGGAGCGGAGGCAGCTGGGGGGCGGGACTGGAAGCCAGAAACCAGCTGTCCCGCACCCATCCCGACACCGATGACAAAATCGCGGCCTCGGCCTTTCATTCTTATAATCTCGCTTCAACTATGATCGGGTTGAAAGCTTCTTCACTGCCTGTTAGTTTCCGAAGTAAAATTAGTGTGAGCCATCTCAATCTGGCGAGCCCAGAAACAGACACGATTAGCAGTAAAATTGTTAGTTTCACTCAGCGAGGAATACAGATAATTGGTTCGAGAATGGAAATGCCACACTACAACAATAGATGGACCTGCATTTTACAGTATCTTCTCAACATCTCTCAAAAACCGTTGCTATGCACGCATACACAACCGCCATTTTACACACCAAGATCCCACACCCAGTAATTTTACTTTGAGCGCTGCCAACCTTTTAAGTACCTTCTCTTTACCTATTTTTATCCCATTCAATTTCTCTATTACCTCCTCCTTTACTGTGCTACTGGCAGCATTCTCTTCTTTAGTGAAGACAACAAAAACAAAAACAACTTGCATTTATATAGCACCTTTAATATAGTAAAACGCTTCACAGGAGTGTTATCAAACAAGATTTGACACCGAGCCACTTATATGGAGATATAAGAACAGATGACCAAAAGCTTGTTCAAAGAGGTAGGTTTAAAGGAGCGTCTTAAAAGAGGAAAGAGAGATAGAGAGGTGGAGGGGTTTAGGGAGACAGATGCAAAGTACTTATTTAGTACCTCAACCAAGACCTCAGCTTCCATAAGAAGTTCTCCTTTTGGGTCCCTAATCGGCCCCACCCTTCTTTTGACTACACTTTACTATTCATATGTTTCGAAAAGGCTTTGGGTTCCCATTTATGTTACCCACTAATCTATTCTCATACACTTTATTTGCCCCTCTTACTTCCTTATTCATTTCTCCTCTGTACTTTCTGTATTCAGCTTGGATCTCCACTGTATTATGAGCCTGATATTTATCATAAACCTCCTTTTCTGTTTCACTTTAATCTCTATTTAGTCATCCAGGGAGCTCTAGATTTGGACACCCTCCCTTTCCCCCTCATGGGAATGTGTCCAGTCTGTACCTAAACTGTCTCCTCTTTGAAGGCCTCCCATTGCTTATTTACTGTTTTACCAGTCTTTGGGCTCGAATTTCATTGGGCTGTTGAGATGGGATTGGAGGTGTGTGGGGGGTTAAAATAGCGAAATCAGGGGGCACGAACCCATCCTGCCTCCATGCCCGTTTCACAGGAGGCGGGTACCCGACCTGTGTTGGGAGCTGCCTCCCTGAGTTGGGAAGGGGATTAAGAACAGAAGAACATAAGAAGTAGGAGCAGGAGTAGGCCTTACGACCCCGCGGGCCTGCTCCGCCATTCAATAGGATCATGGCTGATCCGAATCTAGACTCACGTCCACTTCCCTGCCCTCTCCCCGTAACCCCTAATTCCCTTATCTGCTAGGAAACTGTCTATCTCCATTTTAAATGTATTTAATGTTGCAGCTTCCGCAGCTCTCTGGGGTAGCAAATTCCATAGATTTACTACCCTCTGAGTGAAGAAGTTTCTCCTCATCTCAGTTTTGAAAGGGCAGCCCCTTATTCTTAGATTATGCCCCCTAGTTCTAATCTCACCCATCAGTGGAAACATCCTCACCGCATCCACCCGATCAAGCCCCCTCACAATCTTATATGTTTCGATAAGATCGCCTCTCATTCTTCTGAACTCCAATGAGTAGAGTCACAACCTACTCAACCTTTCCTCATACGTCAACCCCCTCATCTCCGGAATCAACCGAGTGAACCTTCTCAGAACCGCCTCGAGAGCAAGTATATCTTTTCTTAAATATGGAAACCAAAACTGCACGCAGTATTCCAGGTGTGGCCTCACCAATACCCTGTATAACTGCAGCAAGACTTCCCTGTTTTTATACTCCATCCCCCTCGCAATAAAAGCCAAGATTCCATTGGCCTTCCTGATCACCTGCTGCACCTGCATACTAACTTTTTGTGTTTCATGCACCAGGACCCCCAGATCCCTTTGTACTGTAGCACTTTGCAGTTTCTCTCCATTTAGATAATAACTTGCTCTTTGATTTTTTCTGCCAAAGTGCATAACCTCACACTTTCCAACATTATATTGCATCTGCCAAATCTCTGCCCATTCACTTAGCCTGTCTATGTCCTTTTGCAGGTTTTTTATGTTCTCCTCACTCACTGCTTTCCCTCCCTTCTTTGTATCGTCGGCAAACTTGGATATGTTGCACTCAGTCCCTTCCTCCAAATCGTTAATATAGATTGTAAAGAGTTGGGGTCCCAGCACTGACCCCTGCGGAACACCACTAGTTACTGATTGCCAGTAGTTAACAGGCAGTTTTTAGCCTAATCCCTATTTTTACTCCTGAAGTGTGGGCTTCCCGACAACTCCAAACCACGGCAAGTTAGCGAGGCGGACCGTCGGGCTGAAAGACTTGGAGGGTTCGAGATGTCCAGTTTTCAGGTGAGTGATGGATACATGAGTGCAAAGGTAAGTGTGTTTGGTGTGTGTAAAGTGTTTAAATAAGTTTTACTTACCTTTTCTTACTAATGCCGCCTTCCTTCCTTCAGGTCTCGGGAGTCCCTCATCTCACCAGCACAGAAAGCAGAATGGCCGCAAGCTGTCAAAATCGGCAGCCTCTGCTGAGAGGAAGGAATTAACTTAGAGTACAGATTGTCAGTGTTTGACAGCTTCAAACAGCTGTCAAACGCTGATATTTCATCTGTCAAAAGCTCTTGACAGATGAACTGTCAATCTGTGATGTCACCTGTTGCCGAGTGGCCCTTATTTGGCCAGCTGAGCCCGCTGAGCGGGCTCAACAAGGTCAATCAAGTGAAAATCGAGTGGGTTGGCCACAACTCGATGGAGGTGGGACTACAACCCCAAAATTAGTAGTCCCGCCTCCTACACGCCTCCATTAATAAAATCCATCCCTTTGATTCCAATCCACCTGGGCCAGATCCCTTTTCACCTCACTGAAATTAGCCCTCCTCCAGTTCAGTGTTTTCATGTTTGATTGTTTTCAAGTATTTATTCAATTCCTTTAATTTGCTTCCAACAATCATTCAGGCAGTGCATTTCAGAACATATCAATTACCTACATAAAAATATTTCTTCTCATCTCCCCTGTTACTTTTGCTAGTTACTTTAAATCTGTGTCCCCTGGTTACTGACCCTTCTGCCAGTGTAAACAGTTTCTCCCTATCTAAGCTATCGAAACCCCTCATGATTTTGAACACCTCTATTAAATCTCCCCTGAACCTTCTCTGCTCTAAGGAGAACAATCCCAGATTCTCCAGTCTCTTCCTATAACTTGGTTCCCCTTTGGATGTAAATGGTCTCACAACACACCTCTTCGCAACAGGTGGATGATGCTGACTGAAAATAGGGGTCCTCTGCTGATTGCAGGACTCTATTGTTAATTTTCAGGTACAAATGGGCAGAATTTGCGCAGCTGGTTACTTAACGGGACCGCTGGAGGCCGCTCCAGAAACAGCCTGGAAAACTTTTGGGGAAGAATGTTTGTTGGGACAGCAAGAGCACAAAAACTGTTGGCCCACTGCTGGCTGCTGGGTGGGCCAACATCTCAACCATCCCCAACACTCCAAGCCCCCCACCCCCATCACCCCGTTGCACCTGCCCCCCACCACCCCTCTTTTTACTACTGACTTCCGGCTCAGCTTGTCAATGGAACCATCTCGCACTTTGAACCAAACTTCCCCACGCCCTCCAGCGTGACAAACCTGAAGCTTGGCAGCTTGGATAAGGGTTTGGCTTAAGGACAGAAAGGAGCGAGTTGTGGTAAATGGCAGTTTTTCAAACTGGAGAGTGGTAAACAGTGGTGTTCCCCAAGGGTCAGTGCTGGGGCCACTGCTTTATTTGATAATATATAAATGACCTAGATATCTGAATACAGAGTAGAATTTCTAAATTTGCTGATGACACCAAACTTGGGTGTGTGGCAAACAGTGAGGATGATACCAATCGACTGCAACAGGACATAGAAAGGCTAGCAGAATGGGCAGACAAGTGGCAGATGGAATTTAATACAGAGAAGTGTGAGGTGATGCATTTTGGCAGAAGGAACAGGGAGAGGCAATATACACTTAATGGTACAGTTTTAAAGCGTGTGCAGGGACAGAGAGACCTGGGAGTTAATGTGCATAGGTCCCTGAAGGTGGCAGGACATATTGAGACGGTGGTTAGCAAACCATAAGGGATCTTGGGTTTCATAAATAGAGGTATTGAGTACAAAAGTAGAGAAGTTATGCTGAACCTTTATAAAGCGCTGGTTAGGCCACAGCTGGAGTATTGCGCCCAGTTCTGGTCATCACACTTTAGGAAGGATGTTAAAGCACTTGAGAGGGTGCAGAGGAGATTTACCAGAATGGTTCCGAGGATGGGGGATCTTAGCTACAAAGACAGGTTGGAGAGGCTGGATTTGTTTTCATTAGAGCAAAGTAGGTTGAGCGGTGATTTGATAGAGGTGCACAAGATTATGACGGGTTTGGATAGGCGAGATGTGGAAAGGCTATTCCCACTAGTTGATGGTACAAGGACTAGGGAACACAGATCTAAGGTTTTGGGCAAGAGGGGATGTGAGGATGTGAGGAAAAACTTTTTTATGCAGCGAGTGGTGAGGACCTGGAACTCGCTGCCGACAGAAGTGGTGGAGGCGGAGACACTCAATGTTTCCAAGGGGAGACTGGATAGACACTTGAGGGAAATAAACTTGCAGGGCTACGGGGAGAGAGCGGGGGAATGGGACTGACTGGATTGCTCTACAGAGAGCCGGCACGGACTCGATGGGCTGAATGGCCTCCTTCTGTGCCATTATGACTCATATGACTCTATGAATGATGCTGATGAAGGCTGAACCGGAAAATGGTTCAGGTCTTCAGACATTGGCTTCAGCTGGGCAGTTCGGGCCTTTACACTGACTTCCCACACCCGCTTTGGGCAGAAGTTTAACAAAAAAAAATTGGCCCCGTGTGTTTAAAAGCAAAATCCGGGACCTTTGAAAGAGAATGGCTGTTAAAGGGCTGACGTCACGAGTTCTTGCTCCTGGGGGAGAAACCTCACCCACCTGCTGCATCGATCATGTTAATGGACGGAATATCGAAGCCGCACGCCCACGATATCGCCAATACGTATGGCAGTGGGCAAGATGTGTGGAACACTCTCCCACAAAAAGCAGTAGTTTGTAGGAATCGTCGAATTCCTAACCAGTAACTGAGGTCGACTCAGGAGATCAAACAAACAGGTCTTTAATGTAAGACTAAACGAGTTCGAACCGTTTGTTGAGCTCGATACAGGAGAGCCACGAACACAGGTCTTAACAAGATGGAGATTCCACGAGGACTGCCTGGGCAGTCACGTGGTCTGCGATGTGACGTCATCGCATTTGCCCGCATTTTCCCGCGCTCTTAAAGGGGCCACGCCCCGTACATACAAACACTATATACAAAACACAGTAATGTCTAACACAATGGTACAGGCTTAGGCTGGTGTTAGAACATCGTTAAAGGGAATTATGTACAGTTGCCCAGAGTCATTCAGTGGCTCCGCCACATGGGCCCCCCCAGAATTCGCTTTAATGGACAAAGTCAAGTGGTGAGGTGGTCTGATGAGCCTGTCAGAACGACTCCTGTACTCCTGAGGTGGAGGCTGTTGGGCGGCGGGCGGTCTGGCGGGCGGTTCCTCTTGGTCTGCTGTAACGGCGATGGGTGGCCGACCTTGTCTCGGCGGTTGTGCTGTCTCGACGGGGCGGTCGAGGTCCAGATGTGCTGGCTTTAAGCGATCGACTGAAATGTGGTCCGGTTTACCACCGACATCTACCGTGAAGGTTTTGTCCCCTGCCTCCAACATGCGGAAGTGACCAGTATATGGGGCCTTGAGTGGATCCCGATGAGCATCGTGGCGAATAAAGACGTACTCAGCCTTGTGATGCTCCGGGGGAACGTGCGAACTCTGCAGCCCATGATGCGAAGTGGGCACCGGTGCGAAGCATCTGGCCACCTCCTGGTGACTAGTAAGCTGGTCAGACGCGGACCATGGCTTCGTCGATGCTGGCAGGAAATCCCCCGGGACTCACAGCGGCTGACCGTACACCAGCTCCGCTGATGAAGAGTGAAGGTATTCCTTGGGGGCCGTGCGAAGGCCATAAGGACCCACGGTAGCTTGTCTGCCCATCCAGCGTCCTGGAGGCTGGCCCTCAGGGTGGCTTTCAGTGATCGGTGGAAGTGTTCACAGAGGCCATTCGCCTGTGGGTGGTAGGCCGTGGTGCAGTGCAATTTGACACCGAGTCCCTGGGTCACTGCATTCCAGAGTTCGGAGGAAAACTGCGGTCCTCTGTTGGAAGAAATATCTGCAGGCACTCCGAAACGGGTGACCCAGGTAGAAATGAACGCCCTGGCCACGTCCGCTGAAGTAGTGGATGACAGGGGAACCGCCTCCAGCCATCTGGTGGTGCGGTCAACCATGGTCAGGATGTGTGAAAAACCATGGGAGGGTGGGAGTGGTCCTACCAGGTCCACATTGACATGGTCAAAATGTCGCTCCAGAACTGTGAAGGTGGCAAACGGAGCTTTGACGTGGCGCTGTACTTTGGCCTTTTGGCAGACCACGCAGGTGTTGGCCCAGTCATGGACATCCTTGTGCATGCCATGCCATACGAATTTCGCTGACATCAGCTTCTGAGAGGTCTTCATTCCTGGGTGTGACAACCCGTGTATGGTGTCGAACACTTTACGGCGCCAGACGACCGGCACGACCGGGCGAGGGTCCCGTACGGAGACTTCACACAACAGTGTGGTACCTGCCGCATGGAACTTGACGTCAGCCAACCGGAGGCCAGTGATGGCCGTTCTGCAGGCTTGGACTTCTGGGTCTGAGGCTTGGTCCGCTGCCATGAGGGCGTAATCGATGCCCAAATGAACCATATTGATGGTCGCATGGGAGAGGCAGTCTGCCACCAGGTTGTCCTTACCGGCCACGTGCTGTATATCCGTGGTGAATTCGAATATGTAGGTCAGTTGGCATTGCTGTCGGGATGACAACGGTTCGGCGGTCTTGGCCATGGCAAAAGTTAGTGGCTTATGGTCCACAAAGGCGGTGAAAGGACGTCCTTCCAGGAGGAAACGAAAATGGCGGATGGCCAGAAAAAGGGCAAGCAACTCCCGGTCGAACGTGCTATACGCTCTCTCGTTCCACCGTAGTTGACGGCTAAAGAATGCCAACGGCTGCCACATCCCGTTCACCCACTGCTCTTGCACGGCGCCGATTGCGTAGTCTGATGCGTCGGTGGTGAGGGTGATGGTGGCTCCTGGCAGCGGGTGCGCCAGCATGGTTGCGTTGGCTAAGGCGCTTTTGGTGTCGGCGAATGCTCAGGCCATGTCATCCGTCCAGTCTACCAGGTTCTTGCCAGTCTTGCCCTTGAGGGCCTCGTACAGGGGCTGCATGAGTAGTGCTGCCTTAGGCACGAAACAGTGGTAAAAGTTTACCATGCCTAGGAATTCCTGCAGGGCCTTAATGTTTTGCAGGCATGGAAAGGATATCACCGGCTCTAGCTTCGCTTGTAAAGGAACCACTCCCTCTGCGGTGATGCGATGCCCCAGGAAATCAATTTGTTGCAGGCCAAACTGACACTTGGCCGGGTTGATAATCAGGCCATGTTGGCTGAGGCGTCAAAAAGGGTGCGTAGGTGACAGGTATGTTCCCCTTTAGTACGACTGGCAATGAGGATATCGTCCAGGTAGATGAAGAGGAACTTGAGGTCCCGCAGCACGGAGTCCATCAGGCGTTGGAAAGCCCAGGCGGCGTTCTTTAACCCAAACGGCATTCGCAAAAATTCGAAGAGGCCGAATGGGGTGATGACCACGGTCTTCTGGACGTCCAGTGAGTGCACTGGGACCTGGTGGTAGCCCCGTACGAGGTCGACTTTCGAGAAGACGGTGCTCCCTGCCAAACGGGCAGAGAAATCCTGGATGTGGGGGATCGGGTACCGATCAGGAGTGGTGGCGTCGTTTAGGCATCGATAGTCACCGCATGGTCGCCATCCGCCGCCAGGCTTCGGGACGATATGGAGGGGTGAAGACCAGGGACTATTCGACCGGCGAATAATCCCTAACCGTTCCATGGTCGTGAACTCCGCCTTTGCAACCGCCAGCTTGCCAGGTTCCAGGCGCCGGGCTCACGCGTAGACCAGGGGACCGTTGGTGGTGATGTGGTGCTCAACACCATGTTTCCTGACTGTGGAGGAGAACGTGGGTCTTGTCAGGTCAGGAAATTCGGCGAGCAGACGAGCGAACTCGTCAGGAGTCGGGAAAGCACAGGCGACAGTGCGCGACGTAGTGTTACTGCGGTAACAAGGGATAGAATTGAAAGTTGCCGCGTTGATCAAACGTCGGTTCTTCACGTCGACCAGGAGGCTGTTGGCGCACAGGAAATTCGCGCCGAGAATGGGTTGAGAAACCTTGGCCGTAACAAACTCACAGTAAAAACGTTGCCCCCCGAAGCACACCTCCACTCGCCGTTTGCCGAAGGTCCGAATTGCGCCGCCATTGGCTGCTTCAAGGGCGAGGCTGTGATTCCCTGCCTGCACATCGAGGGCGGACGCGGGTAAAATGCTGTTTTTTTGTGGGGAAAGCTGCAGGGAGGGCGGCAATGTCTCGCCTTGGCGCCGAACTGCGCGTGGCAGAAACACAGCCCAGCAGGCTGATGAGCTGGGGCGGCATCTGTGGGGGATGGGCACCTCGTGGCGGTGCAGTACTGCTGCATTACCGCAAAATTTTTGTCCGCCTCTGCCGCGAGTGCCGCGCAGCCTTCCACCTCGGATCTGGCCAGGGCAGCTTGCACCTGTTCAGGCAGCTGGCTGAGGAATAGTTCACGGAAAAGGAAGCATTCCGGTTCTGAGCCCAGGAGTGTGAGCATTTGGCTCATCAACTCCGAAGGCTTGGAGTCCCCGAGCCCGGGCATAGCGAGCAATCGACGGGCGCGCTCCGATTTAGTGAGCCCGAAAACTTGCAGCAACCGCGCCTTGAGGGTTTCATACTTGCGCTCCGTTGGAGGGTTCTCGAGGAGGCTGATGATCCGCGAGGCAGTAGAGCCGTCGAGTGCGGAGACCACATAGAGATATTTGGTCTGATCCGCAACGATGTCCCTCAGAGCGAACTGGGCCTTGACCTGAATGAACCACGAGGTCGCTTGCTGCTCCCAGAACTGCGGTAGCTTCAGCGAAACGGCGTTGGCCTCCATGTTGTGTTCGTTTTGCGAAAAACGTTCACAAAAAATGGGGTCACCAATGTAGGAATCGTCGAATTCCTAACTAATAACTGAGGTCGACTCAGGAGATCAAACAAACAGGTCTTTAATGTAAAACTAAACAAGTTCGAACCGTTGGTTGAGCTCGATACAGGAGAACCACGAAAACAGGTCTTAACAAGATGGAGACTCCATGAGGACTGCCTGGGCAGTCACATGGTCTGCGACGTGACGCCATCGTGTTTGCCCGTGTTTTCCCGCGCTCTTAAAGGGGCCACGCCCCATACAATACATACAAACACTATATACAAAACACAGTAATGTCTAACACAATGGTACAAGCTTAGGCTGGTGTTAGAACATCGTTAAAGGGAATTATATACAGTTGCCCAGAGTCATTCAGTGGCTCCGCCACAAGATGCTAGTTCAATTACTAATTTAAAACCTGAGATCGATTGATTTTTGCTATTAAGCGATATGGAGCCAAGTTGGGTAAGTAGAGTTAGGATACAGATCAGCCATGATCTCACTGAATGGCGGAACAGGCTGGAGTGGCTGAATGGCCTCCTGCTGTTCCATGGTCCCTTCTGCAGGCACAGAGTCAATATATAGATTTGATTTTCTTGTTCATTAAATTAGCATGTCTAGACCAACAAAATATCCATGATGATAAGCTGCTAACTGAAACATTTTTGTAATGTCACAGTTCCAAGATATCAGACTGAAGAGTATTGACCTTGGTCCTATGCGACACTAGTGTGGAAATCAAATGAGCGTTGCTATCGTATAAATACTTATCACACTCAAATTAATTTTGTCCCTCCATCATTTTAACAGAGGCGTTCACCCATTTAAAATACGTAAGTTCAATGGGAAGGCAAGACGTAAGCAATCATTGACCTTTTAAGTTGAGGTTGAAGTAACGCAAGACCATAATGTCAGAGAAATGAATGATGCAAAAATCAGAAGCATCTGCATGAAGCTTCAAGATCAAGTGACTTAAGCTGAAGTATCTAATAAATGTCGACAGCTATCAAAATGCCCCCACGTTGACTTTTAAAGAGATTCGCGCAGAGCATGAGCCCACAGATGAGCAATGGAAAATAAATGCCAGTGGACACTAATCCTGCTCTTCTAAATGGTTTTAGAAAGGATGGGCTGACACTGTTGGGGCGGGGGGAGGTGTGGTGGGGAAGGGGGAAATTACAGAAGAGTTTAGAAGATACCCTTGGGATAGATACAGATAGACATAAGGCCAGTGCCTGCACTGAATATTAATAGAACAATACTCTAAAAATTCTTCAGGCATGGTATATTTGGGAGAGATCCCCGTGATGGATTAGATAATATACTCACTGGGATTTGAAAAGTGACACTAAACATAGCAAAGTGTCGATAGTGTGACAGGCGTAAAGTTTTGACTGGATTAGTAGCAAGCCCCAAGCTAAGTAATATAACGGTGGGGTAAGATTCAGGAAACAGCAACCATAACATAATTAGGTTTGATAGTAAAATTGAAAAGCAGAAGGAACAGTTAAAGATAAAAGTACCAGATTGAAAAAAAATCAATAATATAAAGGATGCTGGTCCAAATTAATTGGAAAGAAAAGTTGATAGAATAAGACAGTGCACACACAATGGGAACATTTCAAAGAATTGATAATTAAAAAAAAAGACTTGCATTTATATAGCTCCTTTCACGGACATCTCAAAGCGCTTTACAGCCAATGAAGTACTTTTTTTTGGAGTGTAGTCACTGTTGCAATGTAGGAAACACAGCAGCCAAATTGCACACAGCAAGCTCCCACAAACAGCAATGTGATAATGACCAGATAATCTGTTGATTGTTACGTTGATTGAGGGATAAATATTGTCCAGGACACCGGGGAGAACTCCCCTGCTCTTCTTCGAAATAGTGGCCTTGGGATCTTTTACATCCACCTGAGAGAGCAGATGGGGCCTTGGTTTAATGTCTCATCTGAAAGACGGCACCTCCGACAGTGCAGCACTGCACTGGAGTGTCAGCCTAGATTTATGTGCTTAAGTCCCAGGAGTGGGACTTGAACCAACAACCTTCTGACTCAGAGCTGAGTGGGCTACCAACTCTGGTTAACAAAAATCTATCAATCTCAGATTTAAAATTAACAATTGATCTAGCACCAATTGCCGTTTGTGGAAGAGACTTCCAAATGGCTACCACCCTTTGCATGTAGAAGGGTTTCCTAACTTCACTCCAGAGAGGTTGGCTCTAATTTTTAAGCTACACGTATTCCCAGAGGCAATAGCTCCTTGAATGAGCAGAGAAATTCATATCAAACTGAGATTGAGAAAAGTGGAATGTAACAAATCACGGACTAATAACAACAACAAAAAAATAAGAAAATAGTTAAAGAAAGGATAGGGAAAAATAGTTAAAGAAAGGAAATCTCATGGATGAAGGAATGGTAGAGAAACTAAACATGTGCTTTGCTTTGGCTCCCATAGAAGAACGTGATGGTGGGAATGAAAGAGCCCAAGAGAAGGAGATAAAACAATAAGACAGGCTAACCATAGACAATGAAGTATACTGAAAGAGTTGGTTAAACGTAAAGTGGAAAAGACCTACAAAATACATAGGCCTAGAAATTCAGTATATCCACGTTTGGGGCGCTACAGCTGGGCGTTCGCTAAATTTAGTGCCCGGTGCAACTTAGCGCCAGCTTCACCGATATTCCGTTGCATCGCCCCAAGAGATTGCTGCTGCGCTAAAGCAGGCGATGCACGACTATCATAAAGCGCTAAGCCGGCAATCCGGGGCGCAACCACAGAGGGTGGGCGCAGCGCAGGTGCGGTGAGTTGTTGATTGAAGGCAGACACGCTGGCGCTGGTCAGCTCTTAAAGGGGGAGGGTGGATTTGTTTGGCCGCCACGCCCTGCACACTGCAGCCCTGAATCAAGGCCTGAACATAGCTGCTTCAACAGTTCAATGCCCACGACTATGGAGAAGGCTAGGGAGCGCGCGCAGCGCTTCAGCGAGGGTGCCCTGAAGGTACTGGTTGGCGCAGTGGAGTGCAGGTGACCTGTCCTCTTCCCTGATAGTGGCAGGAGGCCGCTGCCCAGCGAGTATAGAAAAGCCTGGAGGGAGGTGGCAAACAGGGTGACCTCCAACAGCATGGTTGGCAGAACTCCTGTGCAATGCAGAAAAAAGTTCAACGACCTCACTCGGGTTGTTAGGGTGAGTACCCTTTCCAGTATCCTCCTCATCCCTGCATGTGCACCTCACTTTATGGCCAAAGGGACCTGAAAGGCCCAATGCCCAGCCCTCATCCAGCAGCTATGGGACTCTCATGAAAATCACTTGCACATTCAGCACTTTAGACACTGTCAGGGCTATTCCACCATGGGAGGCAGTGCAGGCAAGATCAGGGCTTCACACTGTCAGGGCTATTCCACCATGGGAAGCAGTGCAGGCAAGATCAGGGCTTCACACTGTCAGGGCTATTCTACCATGGGAGGCAGTGCAGGCAAGATCAGGGCTTCACACTGTACTTAGAGGCCGTCCTTTCTCTTGCAGGGCAAGCTGTCCCACAACCGCAGGCGGCAGCGACAGACTGGGGGAGGCCGTCCTGATCTCAAACAGCTCAGCGACCTGGAGCAGCATGTGGAGCGCATTATGGCAGGCCGGCTGATTGGCCCCGTCGCCAGTAGAGATGTCGACCCTGTTCTGGGCACCAATGGTAAGGTCATCACCTTTTTGACCTCTCTCTTTCCACTTGCGCCTCACACCAGCATCCTTTGCCACTATCGAACCAATGCAGTGCATAGCAGCACTCATGCCTCCCTCGCTGCCACCCTGTCCTCACTCTAAAGCAACTCTTGTGCCTCTCTGCTTTCAGATGGTGAATCGCCAGGTGAGGAGGCGGGCCCTCAAGCTGGCAATGTGTCTGATTCTGAAATCAAGGAGGAGGAAGAGGATGCCGGCCCATCAGTGCCACCCTCAGCTGAGGCAGCCCATGGCCATGATGGGGACACGTCTTCCCTGGAGGGGAGCAGGGAGGAAGGGTCTGAGGAGAGTGAAGCTCCGGGGCCCAGCGGGCTGCAGCAACGCGGGAGGGGTGGGGAAGCTCGGCGGCCTTCTCCCCGGAGAGAGAGTCTGGCCTCGAGTCCTGCTACGGTGAGTGCAGAGGAGGTGCGGCTCCTTGCTGAAATGGGCGCCCATGCTGAGCGCAGGCACACTGAGCTCATGGCTGCAGTGGCAAGGAAAGGATGCCTGACTCCATAGAGTCACTGGCAAGGAGTGTACAGGAATTCAGGGCAGTACAGGCCAGGAGTCTGCAGGACTTCGCGGCAGCACAGGCTAGGAGTCGGCAGGACTTCGCTGCATCACAGGTGGCTTCCAGCCAAGTGCTCAGTCGTGCCATGCATTCACTGGCTGGTGTGATGCAGAAACAGACCAGGGCCAGATGGGCACTAACTGCTGCCACCCTCGCTGGATCGGCCAGGCATCGACGGGGCCCTTGCCGCGCCGCAGCAGCCTAGCAGTCTGTGCTTCAGCAGATTGCTGCGCATGCTGCAGTGCTGGCCCATGCGAGTGCCAGTATATCAGCCAACCAGGGAGTGCCTGTGCTCTGTCAGGTTGGCAGCATTCCTGCAGCCAACACTGTCACTCCTCCACTGCAGCTGCCACCACCCATAGGACAGACTACAGACTTCTGCCGCCCAAGCAGAGTTGGAGCAGTCAGCAGCTGGCCCCTCCAGGCCCAGAGCTGGTCCAGGCCGACCCCCAAGGGCATCTGCCAGCTCACCATCTGACCCTCAGCAGCCTTCCCCCAGCCTTGCTGCAGCCACTGGGGTCCCATTGAGGAGGAGCTGCAGGGCGGGAAGGGGCCACTCGCGGAAGCGAGGCGGATCACCCTCGCAGGGGAAAAAGTAGAAGGTGTGGCCAAATGTTTCTTTTATATATGAGGCTGAGAAGGTTTTTTGATATATGAAGGCTGAGACAGTTGTGTTTTTTATTAAATGAAGGCCGAGACTGTTGTGTTTTTTGATATATGAAGGCCGAGACTGTTGTGTTTTTTGATATGTGAAGGCCCAGACTGTTGTGTTTGTTTTTTTATAAAGGCTGAGGATCATGGTCATTTTTGTTTAACTGCTTTTTTCATTTTCTGAAGGTTGGGAGAGCCAGTTATGTCTCTGACTAATTTTTGGGGGGTTTCTCTGAATTAGTTTGTCATGCAGGAAGGGCACAGAGTTTGCACAGTAAAAACGTTTCTTTAGTCGCATTATCCATGTTTGCTTTTGGAACTATTTGTTGCCTTGACCGGCTGAGGGCTTGCGGAGTGGCTCCATTCATCTTCTTTCATTGCCACAAGCCATTCCCTGAGTGGGGGCCTAGAACCGAGTTGCAATAAGCCACCGATGGACGGCCCTTGCACTTTGTGCCTCCCTCCCGTGTTGGTGCTCCTCCTCCTCCTCCTCCTCCTCTGGTGGTCCTCCAATGTCTCCTGGCAGTGGCTGAGTCCTGAGAATAGCCAGGTTGTGCAGCATGCAGCACACTATAACGAAATGGGAGACTCGCTCAGGTGAGTATTGTAGGGCTCCCCCGGAACGATCCAGACAGCGGAACCGTTGCTTGAGCACGCAGATTGTGCCTTTGTCCCTGAGAAGCCATCCTCGTGAGTGAGTCTGGGCTTTGAAAATGTCTGCCACAGAAGTCTGGCGCAGGATGAAGGCATCGTGGCTGCTGCCTGGAAAGCGGGCATTGACAGCTAGTATGAGCTACCTGTGGTCACACACCAACTGCACATTGAGCGAATGGTAGCCCTTCCGGTTGCGGTAATCCTCGGCATTCTGTAGAGGTGCCCGCAAAGCCACATGCGTGCAGTCAATGGTGCCCTGGACCATGGGGAAACCCGCTAATACTGCAAATCCCATTGCGCGCTCTTGCTGCTTGTCCAGGGTCATGGGGAAGGAGATGAACTGACGTCTCCTTCTGAAAAGGGCTTCGGTCACCTGGCGGATGCAGCAATGTACCGCAAACTGGGAGATGTTGGCAATGTCCCCAGTAGCAGATTGGAAGGAGCCGGTGGCTAGAAGTTGAGAGCCACCATCACCTTCACTGCCACCGACAGAGACGTCCTGCTCCTCAGCTGTGGCTGCAGATCTCTGCGAAGCAGGTGGCAGATCTCAGTGACCACCTCCCTTCTGAATCGCAGCCTCCGAACACACTGCTCCTCAGACATGTTCAGATATGAGAACTGCTGGCGGTATACCCTGGGTGGGTAAGGCCTCCTGTGCCGATGCCTGTTGGCCCTTCTCCGTCTGGCCATGACTGGCACTCTCTCACGGCTTCTCTGAGCCCTTTGAATGCAATGCAGTAAGCCAACGTTTCCACCCATGGCAGCCCCCATTATATGTGGCGACTCAAGGCTATGGCACTGAAAGTTAAATCCAAGTGCAAAGCTCTGGCCTGAAGCCAGAAGTACCTGTGCGAGCGCTGAGTCAAACCAGAAAGCTCTCTCCCTTTGTCTCTCTCCAAATATCTCTCTCCCACAAAGAAGAGTGGAACAAAATGGCTGCCACTTATACTGCAGGAGGAGTCCCCTATAATTAGCGCCACCTGCGCCCCACAGCGACTGGGAACCATTCCCCTCTACCAGTTGCTGGGGGCGCCAGGTGCACAGAAGGGCGGCGCCACTGAAGTTCCAGTTCGGGGCGCACCAAGGGCATTGCACCATGAAATGACGTCAGGATCTGCGCGCGCAGCTGAGCGGGTGTTGCGGTTTTGCACCACCGCTAAATCTTGAGTGAAGTTCGCGAGAGGCACAGATCGCACTGTGCCCGGGCGCTAGCCACTTAGCGCCCCACTTCTCCTCCTAAGGCGCTAGCGGCTGGTGCTAACAACTGAATTTCTTTACACTTCAACATAATTCATTGGCTGCAAAATATTCTGGCATTTCCTGAGGACGTAAAAGGCACTACGTAATTACAAGGGGGGAAACATTCAGTCGCACCCTTTTGGAGCATTAACTTAAAAGTTAGCACCCCCGTGTTATGTTCATAAATAAATAGACATTCTTATTATGAACAGCTAACTTGAGCTAGTCACTTTATTCAGCCATGTGGACTTGTACAGCATCCATCTTGACTACTGCCTTGTGGGTAACCTAGTGCATCATGGGTAGCCCACTCTTATATACATACAGCTCCACCTGGTGTACCATTCTAGGATGACATGTTACTGATCATTACATCCCCCTTTCTTTGAGGTTAAACAAAATCAGTATCAATCAATATCAATCAATCATAATGACATAAACATCCTCACAACAGCCAATACATTTTCAATATAGTTTTCTTTGTATTCAAAGATTAAGTCTATCAGGCTTTTTTACTTCACGTGTGGATCTTCTCAGCACGGGTAAGTCTGATGTGTTTTCATGAGAGCCTGTATGTGTGTTTGTGTTAGATTGTTCTGGTGGTGAGTGACAAGATTCAGTTGCGGCATTGTCATCGATTTGCTCTTGGATAGTCTCTTGTGTTTTTAGGAGGGAACGGCAGTTCCTCCTGAGAATCTGTCCTTCCTCAGTTCTAACAGTGTATGACCTTGGTCCTATTTCCTCAAGAACTGTAGCTTTCCTGTTCCATGCATCTGGATCGTCAATCCTGACAACATCATCCCTTGTCAATGGTTTCAGAGTTTTGGATGACTTGTCATAGTTTGATTTCTGTTTCAGCTTTAACAGTTGAAGTCTCTGTCTTAGTTCCTTACTCTGCTTTTCTTTTGCACAGCAGGGTAGCGTGGTGCGCAACTTGCGGCCCATTAGGAGTTCAGCAGGTGAAGAACCAGAGCCTAAAAGTGAGGCTCGGTAGCTCAGCAGGGGGAGATAAGGATCAGACTTGCTTCCTGTCACTTTCTTCAGTAGCTGTTTGAGAACTTGAACACCTTTTTCTGCCTTACCATTCGACTGAGCATACAAAGGACTGGATGTGATCTGCTGAAATTCATACTGTGCTGCAAACTGTTGCCACTCCTTACAGTTGAAGCACGGACCATTGTCGCTAACGGCAATCCTGGGAATTCCATGTCTGGCGCAGATGGATTTCACATGCATTATGACACTGCTTGCTGTGGTGCTTGAGAGCAGCGCCATCTCAGGATAGTTAGAATAGTAGTCAATCACTAATAGATATTCTTTACCATTCAAATGAAAAAGATCCATACCAACCTTTTGCCATGGTGCTGTTGGTAAGTCAGCTACTATCATTGGTTCCTTTGCTTGTTTGTTTTGGTGTTTCTGACATGTCTCACATTTGCCTATCATGTTCTCAATGTTCTTATTTATGCCAGGCCAATAAACAGTGTCTCTTGCTCTCCTTTTGCATTTTTCAATTCCGAGGTGACCCTCATGAATCCTTTTGAGCATGTCTTGACGTAGAGCCTGTGGAATGACTATTCCGTTCTGTTTTAGTAATAGTCCACTTGCGACACTCAATTCTGACCTGATGTGAAAGTACTTTGGACAGGAACCTTTTGGCCAACCATGATGAATGTTCTCTATTACTGTTTGTAACACTGTATCTTTTACTCTTTCTTCTGCTATTTGCTTTGATTTTGTGTCTGACATGGGCAGCGCAGCAGTGACCATACTCACATGAACATCCACGTCTTCTTCAGTAGAGCTCACATGACTCATTGTGGGTGCTCGGGATAGTGCATCTGCTAACACTATGTGTTTGCCTGGTGTGTAGATCAGTTCAAATTCATATCTTTGTAGCTTCATCATGAGTCGTTGAATCCTTGGAGACATCTCATTCAGGTTTTTTTTTATGATGGCAACCAGTGGGCAGTGGTCTGTCTCAACTGTGAAGGTGGGAAGTCCATATATGCAGCCTTGGAACTTTTCTAGTCCAACTACCAAGCCTAGACATTCCTTTTCAATCTGGGCATATCGACACTCAGAATCAGTCATAGACCTGGAGGCATAGGCAACAGGCTTCCAATCTTCACCCTCTGCTTGTAGCAAGACCGCACCTAGGCCATCTTTTGATGCATCCGTTGACACTTTGATTCTCTTTGTTGGGTCAAAGAAGGTGAGTACAGGTGTGGTTGTCTGCACTGTTTTGAGGTTCATCCACTCTTGTTCATGTCTTTCTCTCCATGCGAACTCATTTGTTTTATGTAGCAGGTCTCGCAGACAGGCTGTCTTGGCTGACAAGTTAGGATTGAACTTTCCAATTAAGTTTATCATCCCCATGATGCGTAGCACTCCTTTTTTGTCAGTGGGTTGGGGCATGTTGAGTATGGTGTTTACTTTTTCCATATCTGGCTCTATTCCTTTACCAGATAGATTATCTCCTAGGAAATTGACTTCCTGGACGCCAAACTGACACTTGGCTTTGTTGAGCTTCAGTCCATTCCAGCGTATGCTCTGTAGCACTTTAGTCAGTCTCTCATTGTGTTCTTTCAGTGTGGAGCCCCAGATGATGATGTCACCAACATAGACCTGAACTCCTTCCAGACCTTCAATTATGTGTTCCATCGCTCTATGAAAGATTTCAGATGCAGATATTATCCCGAAAGGCATTCTGAGGAAACAATACCTGCCAAATGGTGTGTTGAAGGTACAGTATTTGGTGCTCTCTTCATCCAGTTTTAGTTGCCAAAATCCTTGTGAGGCATCGAGCTTTGTGAAGTATCTGGCACCTGACATTTCACTGGTGATTTCTTCTCGCTTGGGAATCTGGTAGTGTTCACATTTTATGTTTGCATTTAAGTCCTTTGGATCCATGCATATTCTTAGATCATTGTTCTTTTTCTTTACACATACCATGGAGTTAACCCAGTCTGTTGGCTCTTCGGCTTTCCTGATGACTCTTAGTGTGGTCATTCTGTCCAGTTCTTTCTTGAGCCGGTCACGCAGGGGTGCTGGAACTCTCTGTGGTGCATGTACCACTGGCTGAGCATTCTCCTTTAGCTGGATCTTGTAAGTGAATGGTAGAACTCCAAATCCTTTGAACACATCCTGGAAATTACTCACTACAGAATCCATCGAGTCATCTGGTCTGCTTATGGCACAGTTTATACGGTAGACTGTTGTGGTGAAATAAGTCTTATAAGTATATACCTTATTCTATCTGTGTATAGTTTCCTATTGTAATCTATTGTAACCCTGCTGTTTTCTTGGTTGGCCAGGAATGCTGATGTACTGTATACCACTCTGCTGTGCCATTGATTGTCCTGATCTGTTACTTCGCCCCTGGCTCCGCCTCCTAGTTCACTTCTGAGAAGCTGGTCAGAAGGCTAACGTGTGTTCTGTTCTGTCCAGTTCTAAGCTATTAAAAGCCAACTGTTTGAGTTATAACTACCAGTCTCTGTAGCTATTTAAGGTATATCAATTTTAATAGCTTATTACTTCCAGGGATGGACAGACTCCTGAAGCCGGAGCGTCTAGACAGTGATCCACATTTGGCGGACGCATCGAAGAAATTCGCACATTGGCTCCGGTGTTTCAAACATTTCATTGCATCGCTCGATGATGGGGCCAACAAACTGGGCCTACTGACTAACCTAGTAAGCCATCGGACTTACTCGCTAATCGAGGACGCTTCTACATACGAGGATGCACTCGTGACTCTCAAGGCCCAATACCTGAAGCCTGTTAACGAGGTGTATGCCAGGCATCTCTTGGCTACCCGCAGGCAACTACCGGAGGAATCGCTGGATGATTTGCTACAGAATCTAAAGGCCCTGGCGAAGGACTGCAACTACAAGGCCGTGACGGCCATTTTGTACCAGGAAGAAGCGGTTCGCGATTCGTTTAGATTGGGCCTTCGATCGAATTACATTAGGCAGAGGTTGCTTGAAAGGGACACTCTGGATCTAAAGACGGCCGTGGCTACAACTCGATCGCTGGAAGTGGCGCAGAAGAACTCCGAGACCTATGCGTCAGGCCATGAGGCCCTCTCAGCCTCGCGCGCGCTGAGCGAGGAGGCGCCATCCTCTCCGCCTGGGCCTCGGACCAGCCCTACACCACGGGAGTCTCCACCCAGCCCCATCACTGCAGCGATGTCCCGCGGACCAAGATGCTACTTCTGCGGCCAGCTCAAGCACCCCAGACACCGATGTCCTGCGAGAGACGCCACATGTTTCAAGTGCAAGAAACGGGGACATTTCAGCAAGGTATGTAAGGGGAATCCCGTACCTGATACAGTCTCCGCGGCCCTACACGTGGTCCCAGAATTTGATACCGTCTCAGCGGCCGCCTACGGATCTACGATAGCCTCAGTCACGTTTGACCAGTCCAGACCGCATCCACTATCAAAGTCTATGATGGACGTTAAGGTAAACGGACACCCGACGAAGTGTTTAATCGATTGCGGGAGTACTGAGAGTTTTATTCACCCTAGCCTCATCAAACCGTACTCACTAAAGGTGTACCCTACCCGGAGCAAAATCGCGATGGCATCTAAGTCCCTCACTTCGGAGGTAATCGGTTTCTGTAAAGTAACACTGACTGTTAAGGGCACAGAGTATAAAGATTTTAAACTCCATGGCCTAGAAATTCAGTGCCCTTAGCGCCGATTTTGCGGCGCTAGAGGGCCTAGCGCTGCAATTGGCGCCGGCGCCTAAATTGCCTGGGGCCCTTCCGCCGCGGTAGACCGGTAGCGCTGCGCCGGCACCGATGACGTCATCGGTGTGCGCAGCGTCCCGGTTGTCGTGGTGACGGGCCCCAGCGCCGAAATTGACTTGCGGCCGCCTCGCCCGTGGCAGCCGCAAGCAACGTTCTGGCAGAGGTGCCTTGCACAAGTTTGCGCCGGCGCATTAAAGGCCCCGCGGCGGCCGGCCGCTTTCCCGCCGCCCGCCTGGCCGCAGCTCCCTCCCCGGACTTCCCCCCCCCCCCCCCCCGGAACAGAAGCAAGCCCGGCACTTGTCCGAGGTGCCGGGCTCATTTTTAATAAGATTATCGCGGGCCGCGGCCGGGTGCAGGCAGCTCCTCCTTAAGGGAAGGAGGAGGCCTGCACTTCCCGAACCTGCCGCACCGCAGCGGGCGCCGCAGCGCCGGAATAGCGCCGAAAATCAGCGCATAGCGCCAGTTTTCAGGCGCTAACAGCTTTCAGCAGCGCCGGCAGCCGTTTGGGCGCAGAACCAGTGAATTTTGGGCCCGACCAGCGCGACTTAGCTCCGGCACTAACTTCCGGCGCTAAAGCCCTGGCAGCGCCAAAACTCAATTTCTAGGCCCTTGTGTTGCCGCAGCTCTGCGTGAAACTAATTCTAGGCCTAGATTTCCAGTGCCACCACGAGAGCGTCACACTTGCATATGGCAGATCCCAGCCCCCGCTCACAGTTTGCGGCCTCTCCACTTTAAAGATAAGCCCGCCATCCCTGTTTGCGAACCTCGCCCCAAACTGTAGACCTATCGCGACCAAAAGTCGACGGTACAGTTCGGAAGATAAAAAATTTATAAAAGAAGAAGTAGGAAGGCTACAGCGGGAGGGTATCATCGAAAATAGTAATAGCCCGTGGCGTGCTCAGGTAGTGGTGGTTAAAACTAACGAAAAGAAACGGCTCGTGGTCGACTACAGCCAGACTATCAACATATATACGCAACTAGACGCTTATCCCTTGCCTCGCATCACCGAGATGGTGAACCAGATTGCCCAGTATCGTGTGTTTTCCACCATTGACTTAAAGTCTGCCTATCACCAGCTCCCCATAAAAGTAGACGACCGTCCTTATACGGCTTAGCTCTTGTTCCAATCTTTCTTCTTAGTGCCATACAGAGGAGGAAGGATTCAGCTCTCTTTAACCCATCCATCCAGACAAAAGCAACTTAAGTCCCCTACCCCCTCCCCTCATGTCATCTAACTGGAGTTTGAATTACCCTTAGGTCTCGTCTCCACTCACACTGCCAGAATGTCATTCCAGGTATTGAGCACTCTTTGCATGAACGTCCATGACATCTGTGCTAAGGTTCTGACGAAGGGTCACCGACCTGAAACGTTAACTCTGTATCTCTCTCTCTCTGCAGATGCTGCCTGGCCTGCTGAGTATTTCCAGCATTTTAACATACGAACAATAAGAACATAAGACGTAGGAGCAGGAGTAGGTCATTTGACCCCTCGAGCCTGCTCCGCCATTCAATAAGATCATGGCTGATCTGATCTGATCTTGGCCTCAACTCCACTTCCCTGCCCGCTCCCCATAAACCTTCACTCCCTTACCATTCAAAAATCTGTCGAGCTCCACCTTTCCGTTTTTATTTCAAATTTACAGCAACCGCAGTATTTTGCTTTTGTATCAGTACTAAGTTGTGCTTTCACCAGTAATAGCCAATGCCTCATGTCTTGCCTTACCCTGAAGTTGGGCTCCAGATTTTCCTAAGACCCTACTTGCAATTCGAGCTCTCTCCCTACATGTACTTTACTCATGCTTGCTGAAGATCCTAGCATTCCAAGGAACGTAGGTAGTGAGTTTGAGGAAGAAGCACAGACTGATTTACCATTCAAAGTTTGCCACACAGCCCCCTGTTGGTCACTTCTGAATTTGCCCCAGTTTCTCCAGGGCTTAATCCTTTGCTGCCAGTGATTAGCCTTGAGTATTGTATGCAGTTTTGGTCACCTTATCTGAGGAAGGATGTTCTTGCCATGGAGGGAGTGCAGCGAAGATTCATCAGACAGATACCTGGGATGGCAGGAATGACATATGAGGAGAGATTGGGTCGATTGCGCTTATATTCGCTGGAGTTTAGAAGAATGAGAGGGGATCTCATTGAAACTTATAAAATTCTAGACAGGCTAGGTGCAGGAAGGATGTTCCCGATGGCGGAGGAGTCCAGAACCAGGGGTCACAGTCTAAAGATAAGGGGTAAGCCATTTAAGACCGGGATGAGGAGAAATTTCTTCACCCAGAGAGTGGTGAACCTGTGGAATTCTCTACCACAGAAGGCAGTTGATGTTATGTTCATAAATAAATAGACGTTTTTATTATGAACAGCTAGCTTGTGCTAGTCATTTATTCAGCCATGTTGACTTGTATACAATAGCCATGTTGACTCTCTCGACCAGTGCTTCCTGTTAAACAAGACAACCCATATAGATGTAGCCCACTACTAAAACATACAGCTACACCTAGTGTACCATTCTAGAATGACATGTTGCTGCATATCATTACATCCCCCTTCCTTTGAGGTTAAACAAAATCAATATCAATCAACTTTCAAGAAAAGCGATAAAGATGATATCAGTAACACTTTTGTTAGTGCTCTATAAACCTTCGAATGAACTTGTTTTTCTTTTAACATCTTCACAACAGTCAACACATCTTCAAAGCTTTACTTTATGAACTCTAAGCTTTTCATTATTTTATTATAGTTTTCTTTGTACTCAAAGATTAAGTCTATCAGGCTTTTTTTACTTCACGTGTGGATCTTCTCAGCACAGGTAAGTCTGATGTGTTTGCATGAGAGCCTGTATGTGTGTTTGTGTTAGATTGTTCTGGTGGTGAGTGACAAGATTCAGTTGCGGCATTGTCATCGATTTGCTCTTGGATAGTCTCTTGTGTTTACAGGAGGGAACAGCAGTTCCTCCTGAGAATCTGTCCTTCCTCAGTTCTAACGGTGTATGACCTTGGTCCTACTTCCACAAGAACTGTAGCTTTCCTGCTCCATGCATTTGGATCCTCAATCCTGACAACATCATCCCTTGTCAATGATTTCATAGTTTTGGATGACTTGTCATAGTGTGATTTCTGTTTCAGCTTTAACAGTTGAAGTCTCTGTCTCAATTCCTTACTCTGCTTTTCTTTTGCACAGCAGGGTAGCGTGGTGCGCAACTTGCGACCCATTAGGAGTTCAGCAGGTGAAGAACCACAGTCTAAAGGGGAGGCTCGGTAGCTCAGCAGGGTGAGATAAGGATCAGACTTGCTTTCTGTTGCTTTCTTCAGTAGCTGTCTGAGAACGTGAACACCTTTCTCTGCTTTACCATTCGACTGAGCACACAGAGGACTGGATGTGATATGCTGAAAGTCATAGGCCCCGATTTTCGGCTTGTGTGGGAAATGGTCGGATTTCCCCGAATGTGGGGTTCCTGACACACATAAAAAAGTGTCAGCCAGCCCCACGCAATTTTCCCTCAATTGGCCAATTAATTCCCAGCATGTGGGAAGCCTTGCTAATTGTATAAATCGAGTCAGAAATCCCCACATTATGATGTCATCATTCGTGGTGCTTTCAAGGTCCATAGCAAGCATTGCATCCTCTGAAGGCTTCCAAATGAACCATACAGGATGGCAGAGGAGCCTGCAGTAGCTGTGGCCAGTGCCAGACCCCAAGCTGCCTTCAAATTCGACGAAGCTTCACTGCAGGCATTATTGGATGGGGTTAGGGCCCACAGAGAGGTCCTCTTCCCTAGGTCAGGCAGGAAGACGCCTCCCACTGAGATCAAGGCTGCATGGATGCAGGTGTCAGCAGATGCCAACTCGCTGGGAGTCACCAGAAGAACCTTGGCATTACATCTCTATTTCCTTCCTTTACTCCCCCACAGTACCATCCAGAGCCCCCGTCCTCACTGTGGAGGAGGAAGAGGCTGTGCAGCCAGACTCCTTAGAGGAAGCTCCAACCTCTGAGGGCACAGCGTCAGCAGAAGTAAGCGCACCCAGCACCAGCGCAGACACTCACACCTCGGGGGGGACCTTTGGGACATAGAGTAGTGTTGTCACCTGGTGTTTCACAGCTGACAAGTGAGCCTCAGCAGATTCTGGAGACAGGGACAGCAGTGGAGAGTCCTCGTCGGAGGGCGCAGGGCTCTGCCAGCTCAGCTCAGCTGCGCTGCATCTCGACCCTCTGCCTCTGGGTCCATCCGCAAGAGAAGAGGTGATGGATCTCCATGCACAGATGCAGGAGTCTCTGGCAGGCTTTGTCTCCAGGGTCGCTGCGAGTGTGGAGCGAATGGAGGAGTCCATAGCAACCATGAGCAGAGCCTTTGGGGAGTCATTGGTGCATGAACGCAGCACCATGGAAAGGATGGCAACCTCCATGGAGGAGATAACTCGCCAGCATACGGAAAACATGGTGAGTGCTCATAAGAGAATGACATCTCTTGAGGAGCGTTGGCCATCTGTTGAACAGAGAAACCAGATCTTCATGGAAGTCCTTCTGAGTAGGACTGCCAGTGCAGAAATGGGTCCCACTGGCCCCCTAAAGTGCAGCAAGGTGCTCTCAAGCCACTTCCAAGCGCTGGCCCCTTCTGGCTTGTGCAGCTTCAGGTGAGTGAGCAGCAGCCTGGTGCTCCTGGTATTCATCCTGCTGTTCCTGGTTCTGCTGCTGCCACCTCTGCTGTTGGAGATCCTCTAATGCCAGGAAGGGAAGGTGCCAAAGGCCTCCCATGCTTCCAGAAGATGCCTCGGTTGAGGAGGTCCTGAGTTAGGGTGGTGAGAGGGGCTTCCCAGGAGCTCACACTGAAGAAGTGTGTGAGACTCCAACTTTCTGCAGCTGCTCCTAAGGCTTCAAAAAGTTCCCCCAAGCCTTGATCAACAAGGTCCTGCAGCCTGCAAATGCTGCCTCTTTAAATATCTTCAGCCCTCAGCGACCAGCTGCTGCAAACAAGCAAGCCAGCTGTTTTCACGCCAGCTCTCATCGGCGGGGTTCTCCACAGGCGGGTTTCAGGTGGGGAAAGCCCCAAAGTCGCAACGGCCCCGGAAAATCCACTTCAACAAGCAGATAATTGCTTGTTAGTACTCCGACGACCAGTCCTGCCAGCGGCGGGCGGGACTGAAGCGGGGCGCGTGAAAACGGCAATCCGAAAGTCAGACAGGGCGGGGAATCAGGCGGGGGGAGTCCCGACCCGCCTTTTCCGTGATTTTCAGACCACGGCAGCATGAAAAGCCGCCCGACGGCTGCCCGAAAATCGGGGCCATAATGTGCTGCAAACTGTTGCCACACCTTACAGTTGAAGCACGGACCATTGTCGCTAACGGCAATCCTGGGAATTCCATGTCTGGCGAAGATGGATTTCACATGCATTATGACACTGCTTGCTGATGTGCTTGAGAGCAGCGCCATCTCAGGATAGTTAGAATAGTAGTCAATCATTAATAGATAGTCTTTACCATTCAAATGAAAAAGGTCCATACCAACCTTTTGCCATGGTGCTGTTGGTAAGTCAGCTACTATCATTGGTTGCTTTGCTTGTTTGTTTTGGTGTTTCTGACATGTCTCACATTTGCCTATCATGTTCTCAATGTCCTTTTCATGCCAGGCCAATAAACAGTGTCTCTTGCTCTCCTTTTGCATTTTTCAATTCCGAGGTGTCCCTCATGAATCCTTTTGAGCATGTCTCGACGTAGAGCCTGTGGAATGACTATTCTGTTCTGTCTTAGTAATAGTCCACTTGCGACACTCAACTCTGACCTGAAGTGATAATACTTTGGACAGGAACCTTTTGGCCAACCATGATGAATGTTCTCTATTACTGTTTGTAACACTGTATCTTTTACTGTTTCTTCTGCTATTTGCTTTGATTTTGTGTCTGACATGGGCAGCGCAGCAGTGACCATACTCACATGAACATCCACGTCTTCTTCAGTAGAGCTCACATGACTCATTGTGGGTGCTCGGGATAGTGCATCTGCTAACACTATGTGTTTGCCTGGTGTGTAGATCAGTTCAAAGTCATATATTTGCAGCTTCATCATGAGTCGTTGAATCCTTGGAGACATCTCATTCAGGTTTTTTTTTACGATGGCAACCAGTGGGCAGTGGTCTGTCTCAACTGTGAAGGTGGGAAGTCCATATATGTAGCCATGGAACTTTTCTAGTCCAACTACCAAGCCTAGACATTCCTTTTCAATCTGGATGTATCGACACTCAGAATCAGTCATAGACCTGGAGGGCTAGGCAACAGGCTTCCAATCTTCACCCTCTGCTTGTAGCAAGACCGCACCTAGGCCATCTTTTGATGCATCCGTTGACACTTTGATTCTCTTTGTTGGGTCAAAGAAGGTGAGTACAGGTGTGGTTGTCAGCACTGTTTTGAGGTTCATCCACTCTTGTTCATGTCTTTCTGTTCATGCAAACTCATTTGTTTTATGTAGCAGGTCTCACAGACAGGCTGTCTTGGCTGACAAGTTAGGAATGAATTTTCCAATGAAGTTTATCATCCCCATGATGCGTAGCACTCCTTTTTTGTCAGTGGGTCGGGGCATGTTGTGTATGGCGTTTACTTTTTCCATATCTGGCTCTATTCGTTAACCAGATAGATTATCTCCTAGGAAAGTGACATCCTGGACGCCAAACTGACACTTGGCTTTGTTGAGCTTCAGTCCATTCCGGCGTATGCTCTGTAGCACTTCAGTCAGTCTCTCATTGTGTTCTTTCAGTGTGGAGCCCCAGATGATGATGTCATCAACATAGACCCGAACTCCTACCAGACCTTCAATTATGTGTTCCATCGCTCTATGAATGATTTCAGATGCAGATATTATCCCGAAAGGCATTCTGAGGAAACAATACCTGCCAAATGGTGTGTTGAAGGTACAGTATTTGGTGCTCTCTTCATCCAGTTTTAGTTGCCAAAATCCTTGTGAAGCATCGAGCTTTGTGAAGTATCTGGCACCTGACATTTCACTGGTGATTTCTTCTCACTTGGAAATCTGGTAGTGTTCACGTTTTATGTTTGCATTTAAGCCCTTTGGATCCATGCATACTCTTAGATCATTGTTCTTTTTCTTTACACATACCATGGAGTTAACCCAGTCTGTTGGCTCTTCGACTTTCCTGATGACTCCTAGTGTGGTCATTCTGTCCAGTTCTTTCTTGAGCCGGTCACGCAGGGGTGCTGGAACTCTCCGTGGAGCATGTACCACTGGCTGAGCATCCTCCTTTAGCTGGATCTTGTAAGTGAATGGCAGAACTCCAAATACTTTGAACACATCCTGGAAATTACTCACTACAGAATCCACTGAATCAGCTGGTCTGCTTATGGCACAGTTTATATGGTAGACTCTCTTGACCAGTTCTAAGTCCTCACAAGCTTTGTCACCTAGTAGTGAATCAAGTCCTTCAGCCACAACAGAAAACATGAGATGATGCACTTTGTCTTTGACTGTCACTTTAAGTCTGCATACACATTAAGCTATCTATTTTCTGTCCATTATAGTTCTTCAGTAGTACTGACTTTTTCTGTATTTTGGGCTTTTCTTTCATATTTTTAATGCCACTCATACTGATTAAGTTTGCTTTTGCACCAGTGTCTAGTTTCAATGTAACTAATTCTCCATTTACCTGCAGTGGCATCATCCATTTGTCCCCATTTACTGCATTAACTTTATGTTCAGCATTGTCCATTCCTGAGGGCTGCACATTTTCTGTATCCTTTTCGATATTGTCACATGACACCATTCCTACAAAAAATGTCTCACTTAAATCAGTTTCCTCAATCACATTGACTTGTTGCCCTTTCTTTGTTTTTACTTTTGAAAAGCATTGTTTGGCAAAGTGATTCTTTCCATTACATTTTGTGCACATTTTCCCAAACGCTTGGCATTGTCTTGACTGGTGTTTATAACCACAGCATTTACAATTAAAAATTCCTTCCTCCGATTGCTTTTCATTTCTGTTCTGCCCACGTTTCTTCCCTTTATAGGACACAGCACTGACAGCAGCACTATCACTTACTACAATCGCATTATTATTAATGTCACTGAAAGTCTTCACGTGCTTTTGAGCTAGCTCACTCGCATGGCATATTTTCACAGCATTTTCCAATGTTAGTTCGGTTTCTCTCAACAAACGTTCCCTGACCTTTTTATCATGAATACCAAACACATTCTGGCCACAAATCATGGATGATTTCAGTTCAGAGAAATTACATGTCTGTGCTTTCAGTTTCAGATCGGTCACAATGCTATCAAAAATCTCATTTTGCTGCTGTGTCCATGAACGGAACACATATCTCTCATAGGTCTCATTCTTTTTGGGAGAGCAATGTGTATCAAATTTCTTTAGCACATTGTCCAGTTTTTCTCTTTCCTCCTCTTAATCAAATACAAACGTATTAAATACCTCTATCGCCTGCGGGCCTGCAACCGTGAGCAGTAACGCTATTTTCCTTGCGTCTAGCTTTGTACCGAACCCGATGGCAGCAATATAGAGTTCGAATTGTTGTTTGAAAGTCCGCCAATTGCAGTCGACCTTCCCCGTGAGTTTCAAACCCTCCAGTGGCTTCAAATTCTCCATGTCGCATTTCATAATATTCAGCAGATTTTACCAATCCTGGTACCATGTTATGTTCATAAATAAATAGACATTCTTATTATGAACAGCTAGCTTGAGCTAGTCACTTTATTCAGCCATGTGGGCTTGTACAGCATCCATCTTGACTACTGCCTTGTGGGTAACCTAGTGCATCGTGGGTAGCCCACTCTTATATACATACAGCTCCACCTGGTGTACCATTCTATGATGACATGTTACTGATCATTACACCCCGCGCCCAAAATTGAATGGTAGAGCCACAAGCAGGAGGCGGGGCGCTACTGGAAGTGCTCCTCCTCCCTCTTGGGGCCCTCCCACTGAATATCGCGGCGCTACATGCAGCAGCGGCACGCGCGTCGGAACATGGCACCATGGTACTGCAGGCCTCCCTCCCCTGATTAAAGGGGAGGGGCCTAGCACAGCACGCATCGGGGATCTGCTGGACCACCGGGGAGCGGGGCGCCGGCAAAGGAGCCCGGCACTCAAGGTAGCGTGTCAGGCTACCCGACTGCAGCCGGCACCCTGCAGGAGGAGGCCAGAGGGGGCAGGTGCTGGCAGGTGGCCCAAAATAAAATGGCTGCCCGGCACCTGCCCTTTAATTATCACCGCCCTAACCACAAGAACTCTCCCCCTGACCCTGTCGAACATAGCATCCAGTGGTAGGTCAGGGGGGGCACGAGTCATGTTTGCAGCCAGGGTGCAAGCGGTGTGCTGTGCACGGTGATGACATCATCGCCGAAGGCGCTGCATCATGGGGCGCTACCGGCTGCCACCACCGCTAACCTCCCGCTGAATTTCGTGAGAGGCGTTAGCGGCGCCACGTCCGGGCACTCGTTGCCTTGCGCAAAGCAACCAAATTTTCCCCCCAAGGTCCTTCCTTCTTACAAAGAGGGGCGAGAGAAACTGGGGCTCTTTTATGTCAAATAGAAATGGTTCAGTGGGAGTTTGATGAAGTACATTAGAGAAAAACTGTCTCCACTGAGCAGTGAGTCTGTAACTGAAGGACAGAAATTGAAGATCAAAACCAGAAGAACAAAGGGAGAGAGGTTAGGAGAACTTTTTTATGCAGAGCTTGTTAGGACAGTCCTGTCAGAGCCAATGGTGGAAGCAGGATCCATAATTGCTTTTAAAAAGGAATTGGATAAATATTTGAAAGAGCAAGGCATCTTTTACATCCACCTGACAAGGCAGATGGGACATTATTTTAACACCTCAGCTGAAAGATGGAATCTCTAATAGTGCAGCACACCCTCGGTGTCAGTTGAGGTTACGTACTTAAATCCTGTAATGGGGCAGGAATCTAGGACTAGGGGACATAGCCTAAAAATTAGAACCAGGCCTTTCAGGAGTGAAGTTAGACAACACTTCTACACACAAAGGGTAGTAGATGTTTGGAACTCTCTTCCACAAATGGCTGTTGCTGCTCGGTCAATTATTAATTTTAAATTTGAGATTGATAGATTTTTGTTAACCAAAGGTGTTAAGGGATATGGGGCAAAGGCGAGTATATGGAGTTAGGTCACAGATAAGCCACAATCTCGTTGAATGGCAGAACAGGCTCGAGGGGCTGAGTGGCCTCCTCCTGTTCCCATGTTCCTATAACCTGATTCAGAGGTAAGAGTGCTACTACTGAGCAAAAGCTGTCACCTAAGGTTAGTTGATGAATGAGAAGCATTAGTAACTAAAGATCCCATGGCACTATTTGAAGAAAAGCAGGGAGTTAATTACAGCAGTGGAATAGTACTTTGTAATATGATTGGTTGAGGTGTTCTTCCTGAGACATGACTGAATTATTTTGTCTGTTGAAACTTGCGTACTTGGACAACGTGAAGAATTTTACTTGATTTTTATCGGTGAGTATTCAGATTATTTGAAAGTGGGATGCAGGGAGTTCCAATATTTTAAAGTTAAGGATTTAAACGTGTAACTTTACAAGATACCAGTACAGTTGCTGTCTTCAGGAAGAGTAACGTCCTCTTCATTATGATCAAATGGGAGAAACCTTCACTTAGAGAATGGAAATATCACCAAGTGACGGCTGGTATAGAAATAGGAACTCCATGCCCCAAGGCAACAATGTGTAACTTTGTACTCTCAATGTTTGTTTGTTAAAAAGTCTCGTGTGGAGCATAAACAGTGGCATAGACCAGTTGGGCTGAATGGCCTGTATCTGTGCTGTAAGTTCTATGTAATTGTATGTAAATGTTATCTTGAGCATGCTTATAATAAACATGTGAAGATTCCAATACTGCTTCCTAACTTAGTCAAAGAGTCATAACGGCACAGAAGGAGGCCACTTCTATTTTGATATGACATAAGTCCTAGTAGGGGGTACGGTAGCATAGTGGTTATGTTACTGGACTAGTAATCTTGAGGCTTAATGCATTAATAATCTACATACTTGAGTTCAAATCCCATCACTAGCAGCTGTGGAATTTAAAATTCAGTGAATTAATAAATCTGGAATGAAAAGCTAGTATAAGTAATGGTGACCATGAAATCGCCAGGTTGTCATAAAAACCCATCTGGCTCACTAATGTACTTTAGGGAAGGAAATCTACCATCCTTTCCCGGTCTGGCCTATTTCTGACTTCAGACCCACAGCAATGTGATTGACTCTTAACTGTCCTCTGTGGTTCATTCATGTTCACTCAAGTAAGCATAAATGTTGTTTTTGTTTGCATTAGTAGCTTGTTAACCAGACCGATAAGAGAGTTGCTTCAATCGCTAAATGAAACGCAGCGGGAAACCAAAATGCAACCGTGTACACAAAAGCTTATCAGCCTATGAGGGAAAGCGAAGAGCAAGCGGCCTTTGCAGGCGACATTTTACAAAGGAGCGTTGCAGATGCAGCAGAGTAATGTTCTGCTAACGCCGTGCATCATTTTGAAAGATTCACATTGACAGCTCATCACGTCCTTCATTCTGGCCTTTCAGCACAGCAGGTAATTATCGGCGAAAATGTCATTGTAAGATGAGGTGCCGCAACTCTGAGAGCAGGTTGCATCCCTTCTGCTTCTTGATCATCAATGTTTGGGCTCTTCATTCATAATTTAGACTCTGTGTCACTATTTAAAAATATATTCATTCTCGGGATAAAAGTCAAGTCGAGTGTCCCTTTGGACCCCATTTTGTCATTGAGAATTGCCGGCATTGATTGCCCATTCCTAGTTGCCCTTGGGGAGATGGCAGTGGGACTTCTTCCTGAACATCTGCACTCCATGTAAACTGCCATGTAAATGATAAGGCCATCATTTAACTAATCGTTAGTTGCACTGGAGAGGTACCACCAACGCTGCCTCCGCAAGATCCTGCAAGTCCATTGGCAGGATAGGCGCATCAACGTCAGTGTTCTTGCTCAGGCCAACATCCCCAGCATCGAAGCTTTGACCACGCTCAATCAGCTCCGATGGACGGGTCACATTGTCCACATGCCCGATACGAGTCTCCCAAAACAAGCGCTCTACTTGGAGCTCCGGCATGGCAAGAGAGCCCCAGGTGGGTAGAGGAAACGCTTCAAGTACACCCTCAAAGCCTCCCTGAAAAAGTGTAACATCCCAACCAACACCTGGGAGTCCCTGGCCCAAGACTGCACAAAGTGGAGGAGAAGCATCTGGGAAGACGCTGAACACCTCGAGTCTCTTCGCCGGGAGCAAGCGGAAGCCAAGCGCAGGCAGCACAAGGAGCGCACGTCAACCCAAGCACCTCATCCACCCGCCCCTTCAACCACCGTCTGCCCCACCTGTGACAGAGACTGTAGGTCCCGCATTGGACTCATCAGTCACCTGAGAACTAATTTTTAATGTGGAAGCAAGTCATCCTCGGTTCCGAGGGACTGCCTAAGAAAAAAAATCATTATTTGAAACACACAGGACCAGCTGGAAGATCTTCCGGCTTCATGTGGCACCCACACAGCCAACATGGGGCAGACTTAGTCTGTTGGTGACTGTTAAAGAACACGTTGTGAGGACATCACCTTCCGGCACATTGCAGGTCCCACGTCTAGAACGGTTACATAAAGCGCATTGCGCATTAGGTACATTTTACAATTCTCTCAGTGGCAAAGTGGGGTCCAAAGAGACGCTCGACTGACTTTTATCCTTCTGGCTGGCTGAGTTATTGTCAAGAGAAGGAAAGTGCGTCACTGCTGCCGTTAATATGCTAGTACTGGGGTAACAGCTGGAGTCGTCTTTACAGCTGTCCAGGCTGCTTAATCTCGCTGTGTGCACACGTAATAAGGATACGGAAATAGATCTGAGTCGTACCAATAAAATTCATTCGCAGAAAAGTTTAACGGTTTCTTTTTAATGTTTTGTTATTTATAACAAAGGGGAACTTGCCACATGACAGAAAATACCGTGTAATGCCGTTATATTTATCGAATGCACTGCAGCATGTTAAACGGCCTTTAAGCTTCGTTTCCCTCCAAAATTAAACCATTAATCACTGCGTACTATACTCACTCAACCAGAGTGAAATGAAGACTAAAACGTCTCCTCAAATGTAAATGGTTGATACTCACAACAGGAAGACGATTGTTAACAGCGAGTTTTCTTTCACCATTTGCATGCAATATTTCATTGCTAATAATTGTAATAATACAAATTGCAGAAGGCCAATAACATGACTAAAAACAATACAGCAGGCATGCACCTTAAAGTCACAAAAGGCATTTATTTCCTACAGTAAAACAGTGACTACATTTCAAAGTACTTAATTGACTGTAAAGCGCTTTGGAACGTCCTGTTGTCATGAAAGGCGCTATAGAAATGTAAGTCTGTATTCCTTCCTTCCTTCTTTTCTTTCACACCCTTTTTCTTTCTTTCTCTCTCTTTCTCTCTTTCTTTTTCTCTTTCCTTTCTTTTTCTCTTTCTTTTCTTTCTTACTTTCTCTTTCTCTGTCTTTTTCTTTCTCTTTCTTTTTCTCTCTCTTTTTCTCTTTGTTTCTCTTTCTTTTTCTCTCTTTTCCTCTCGTTAGTTCTTTCTTTCCGACAAAGCAGCCTTTTAGGAAAAAAGCAAATGAATATTTTCAGTGTTCAGGTGGTTCCTACTGCAGTCTGGGCAATAAATGATCATCTATCAGGGTGCAATTCTTCCAGGGAATCGGTTTGTATGAAATAAGAAAGTCGGCATAGGGAGTGGGAGGGTTAAGTTAAAATAACCCCCAATATTCAGTCTGCAGTATGTATATGAGGACCATAATTACATGGCAACAGGACAACCAAATAAATTGTTTGTGGGGGGGTGGGGTGAGAATCTGAGGTGGGACCCGGATACAACAGGTCCTCATCCTGTGAGCCCCGGATACAACAGGTCCTCATCCTGTGAGCCCCGGATACAACAGGTCCTCATCCTGTTAGCCCCAGTCAGAAATGTTGGCCTCGCTGGTGGGCGTGTGTATCACAATGCCTTGCAAATCAAGGAAATACATCATACAACCCATCTCCTACCAATTACATCCCAACAGAGTTGAGCGCAAAGGGTACCTGTGTGTCTCTGCTATCCAGCGTTGCTAAGGGCCTCGGGCAGATTTAAACTTGAAAAACACGTTCTCCAGAGAAAGTGCAACCAGGTTTTGCTTTGTGGATCTTCTTGGGCCAGCTATGCTGGCCTACCTACTCTGCAAACAGGGCACAGGGCCCCCTTGTTAAACCCTTCCTTTCCCCCACCCTGAGCAGAGGTGGGCACCCCTTTGGCACTCTAAATGGTGTGCGTACCCACCAGGATGACCCTAGTACCCCAGGCTTTGTGACGGGATCGGGAGCGCATCGACGGTGCGGGCAGAGATTCTACTCCAAAACCGAATCCTCCTCAAAAGGCCTGCCCCAGAAATCCTGCCCTGTGAATCGTACATCTATATAGTCACACCAAAAACAGATACAACTACACTCACCCAAAAATAAAGGTGGGAAGGGGAGAGAGTGTCTATCCATTTAGACTAGTATCTAGAAATATTAGAGAGACATAGAACTAAGTTTGAGGGAATAGGGGATGTTAAGTCAGAGCACAAGTGGGTGGGCAAGACGTACGGAACTGCTGATCATTCTCGGATTGTTGACGATACACTAGAGAAGATTATATTTTGCTCACAGCATCCTTGTACTTGCTCTGCCTCTGCCAGTGATCAATTGGCTTTAGTATCTGCTCTTTCTGTCAGCCCTCCAATTGTAAAAACTGTTCTCCTCAAAAGGAGAATCGAGCCAGGGTATGAGAAGCTCAAATCCAGAGATTGGTTTTGTACCATCTGGGCACGTAAAATTTTTATTGGCTTTTCCTAAGTGGATGTTTGCCTGTAACCTTAATCAGCATGAATGCCTTTCATGTGGCCGTAAGATCCTTGTGTGACTCGCCGTGAAATTGCTGTACTGAAAAGAAATATTGTTTGCAAACATCGCAAATCTCGCCATTAATTGAGTCGGTTTTCATGTCTTTTTCGACATTGCTTCGTTTCCCTCACACTGATTATCAGCGGAGCAGTTCAAGCTGATTCCCACAGGCTGGAGCCAATTACAGTAAGTTGATAAACTGTGTTGCTGCTAAACGATGCAAAATGGCCTGCTTGAATCTCTCAAACAATGTTTCTGTCTCTGCCAGAGCAGCAAAACAGCCCGAGTCAAAAGTCACAAAAGGCATTCCCTATGTTGGTGGCTATTGGGGGGAATTTTAACCTAAATAAAAATGGGTGGGTTGGGGGGCATGTGGGTAGGTAAAGTGTTAAAAATCTGAATCCCGACCTGAGCCCCCCTCCAACCCGCCCACTTCCGGTTTTAATGGAGGCGGGACGGGGGGCGGGCAGCCAATCCGCTGCCAGGAGGCAGGTCGTCTCTTTAAATATTATAATGAGGCTGGAAGCCTCTGCTTTAACCTCCATTTTGTATTTAACTCTGGCTGGTCAGGTTTTGCAGGCCTCGTGAAATCCACCAGTGAAAGCAAGGTCCAGGAGGTAAATGCCTTTACACTTACCTCCTGAATCCAGGGCCCCTGCCTAACCCACCCCCACCCCCGCAATCGGAGACACCACCATGAGGACTCCAATTCTCCCCCCCCAAGACTTCCCCCATCCCAGGCCTCTGGTCTACCCACGAAGCCTACCCCTATGCTCCTCTGGCCTCCTTTGTGCTTCACCCGGCCCTCAATCCCTTCAGACCCTGCTCCTCCGGCCGACCCGCAATTGCGATCTTCTGGAGACCCACACCCCGTTTCTCCGGCCAGCCCGCGATCTTCTGGAGACAGCCGCACCCCACCCCTGCTGCTCCTCCACCTGGCCCGCGATCGCGATCTTCTGGATACTGCCATCCCCCACCCCTCCTCCCGGCCCGCGATCTTCTGGAGATGACCGCACCCCACCCCCGCCGCACGTCCTCCCGGCCCGCGAGCACGCTGCTGTGGAGAGGGCCGTCCCCCACCCCCGCCCCCGCTCCTCCACCCAGCCTGCGATCGCGATCTTCTGGATACTGCCATCTCGTTCGCCCCCCTCACCCCGTGCTCCTCCCGGTCCGCAATCTTTCATCAACCCCCACCCATGCTCTCCTCCCGGCCCAAGATCTTGTTCACCCCCCTCACCCCATGCTCCTCCCGGTCTGCAATCTTTCATCGACCCCCACCCGTGCTCTCCTCCCGGCCCGCGATCTTGTTCACCCCCCTCACCCTGTGCTCCTCCCGGTCCGCAATCTTTCATCGACCCCCACCCGTGCTCTCCTCCCGGCCCGCGATCTTGTTCACCCCCCTCACCCTGTGCTCCTCCCGGTCCGCAATCTTTCATCGACCCCCACCCGTGCTCTCCTCCCGGCCCGCGATCTTGTTCACCCCCCTCACCCCGTGCTCCTTCCGGTCCGCAATCTTTCATTGACCCCCACCCGTGCTCTCCTCCCGGCCCGCGATCTTGTTCACCCCCCTCACCCTGTGCTCCTCCCGGTCCGCAATCTTTCATCGACCCCCACCCATGCTCTCCTCCCGGCCCGCGATCTTGTTCACCCCCCCTCACCCTGTGCTCCTCCCGGCCCGCGATCTTGTTGACCCCCGACACGCCACCCTTTGCTCCTCCGGCCGCTCCCGGCCCCCCACACGATCCCTCCCTCCCTTCCCTGCTAATTTCAGCAGGGCCTGCAGGAAACCTGTTCTCCCGGGTTTCCCGCCCCATCCCCAACCCACCTTCCCCATTAAAATTCAGCCCTATAGTGCGTGCAATACTCTTCTTCATTCTCCTCTACCTGTCTGCAGCCTTTGACACAGTTATCCCAACCATTCCTCTCCAATGCCTCTCCTCCGCTGTCCAGTTTGGTGGGACTGCCCTCTCTTGACTGGAACGGCATGGACAAGATGGGCTGAATGGCCTCCTTCTGTGCTGTAAATTTCTATGATTCTATGATTCTTTGATGACTCTACTCTTGTCTATTTGATTGTAGACAGAGCCGCTCTAGCATAGAATCAAAGAATCAATCACAGAACCTTACAGCACAGAAGGAGGCCATTCGGCCCATTGTGCCTGTGCCAGCTCTTTGAAAAAACTCTCCAATTAGTCCCACTGCCCCTGCTCTTTCCCCATAGCCCTGCAAATTTTTCCTTTACAAGTATTTATCCAATTCCCTTTTCAAAGTTACTACTGAATCTGCTTCCACCACCCTTTCAGGCAGTGCATTCCAGATCATAACAACTCACTGCGTAAAATAACTTCCCCTCGTCTTCGCCCGACCTATCGGCCTGTTTGCTAACTTTTCTGTCCAGTGAATTTGGCCAGATTTCTTCTCATTTCACTGAACTTCACCATTTTCTGGTTTACCATCCTTCTCTTTGGTTCCTCATTCTCATTTTCTATGCTTACGTTGGATCTAACTGTGTTGTGGTTGCAAATTCCCATAGATACACCTACCAGGTCCACAGCCTGCTGTTCACAAATCCTTTGAAAAATCTGGAAAAGGCCAGGAAACATCCCATCATGACAGCAACACTCAGCTTGGAAAGAGGTCTGCATCTCTCTGACAATGCTGCACAGCACACTGGCCCTTTCCCCAATTTGCTGCAATGGCGACTGCTCGGATAGATTCTGAAGTTGGCTTGAGAAAGAAAGACTTGCAGTTATATCGCGCCTTTCATGACCACCAGATATCCCAAAGCACTTTGCAGCCAACAAAGTACTTTTTGAAGTGTAGTCACTGTTGTAATGTAGGAAACACTGCAGCCAATTTGCACACAGCAAGCTCCCACAAACAGCAATGTGATAACGACCAAATAATCTGTGTTTAGTGATGTTGATTGAGGGACAAATATTGGCCAGGACACCGGGGATAACTCCCCTGCTCTTCTTCAAAATAGTGCCTTGGGATCTTTTATATCCACCTGAGAGAGCAGACGGGGCCTCGGTTTAACGTCTCATCCGAAAGACGGCACCTCCGACAGTGCAGCACTCCCTCAGCACTGAGCTGGACTGTCAGCCTGGATTTTTGTGTTCAAATCTTTGGAGTGAGTCTTGAACCCACAACCTTCTGACTCAGAGGCGAGGGTGCTACCAACTGACCACGGCTGACACTGGTTACATCATCAGGCTAGGCTAGCTCCTTATTCAAGGGCCCAATTATTCTCTTCCAATACCTGCTGGACAAACTTCACCTCTTCCAACATAACCACGCCTCCAAATGAAAACGCTTCATTCAGCAGTCAGGCCGCTGTACTGCAACTTGTCAATGGCCATCCACAAGCACACCTCGGCCCTTTTCACCACATTTGCCCCCAGGTAATAAGAAAATACAGAACAGCAATAACAACAACAACAACTTGTATTTATATAGCGCCTTTAACGTAATAAAACGTCCCAAGATGCTTCACAGGAGTATTGTAAGAAAAAAAAATTGACACCGATCCACATAAGGAGAAATTAGGGGAGACGACCAAAAGCTTGGTCAAAGAGGCAGGTTTTAAGGAGCGTCTTAAAGGAGGAAAGAGAGGTAGAGAGGCGGAGAGGTTTAGGCAGGGAATTCCAGAGCTTAGGGCCAAGGTAACAGAAGGCATGGCCACCAATGATTGAGCGATTATAATCAGGGATGCTCAAGGGGGCAAAATTAGAGGAGCGCAGATATCTCGGAGGGTTGTGGGGCTGGAGGAGATTACAGAGCTAGGGAGGGGCGAGGCCATGGAGGGATTTGAAAAGAGGATGAGAATTTTGAAATCGGGGCGCTGCTTAACCGGGAGCCGATGTAGGTCAGCGAGCACAGGGGTGATGGGCGAATGGGACTTGGTGCGCGTTAGGACACGGGTTTTGGATCACCTCAAGTTTACGTAGGGTAGAATGTGGGAGACCAGCCAGGAGTGCGTTGGAATAGTCAAGTCTAGAGGTAAGAAAGGCATGGATGAGGGTTTCAGCAGCGGATGAACTGAGACAAGGGCGGAGACGGGCGATGTTACGGAGGTGGAAATAGGCGGTCTCAGTTATGCTGCGGATATGTGACCTGAATGGAGCATGACAATAAGACCAAGCAGAGGAGAAAAAGAGAGATATAGAAGCAGACTCTCACAACTATCAGCTGCCGCAGAATGCACAAGGGCCAGCTCAGGACACTACGTAGAGTGTAGTACACCTCACAAAGGCTTCATGTATTCCAGCTCTTCCTGGGAGATGACTGTTGGAGAGACGATATTTGGAAATGCACACTGGTACACGTATTTCAGTTATTCCCCCGCATCGACCTGTTCTGGACAGCAGTCTGGGAGGCCACAGAGAATATGACCAGACTCACAATTCCTGCAGCAACAACAATCTGTATTTATATAGCACCTTTAACATGGTAACCCGTCCCAAGGCGCTTCACAAGAGCGATTATCAAATAAAATTTGGCACCGAGCCACAAAAGGAGATATTAGGACAGGTGACCAAAAGCTTGGTCAAAGAGGTAGGTTTTAAAGAGTGACTAGAGGAGAAGATAGAGGTAGAGAGGCTTAGGGAGGGAATTCCAGAGTTTAGAGTCTAGGCATGCTAGGGATTTGAATACAAGGATGAGAATTTTAAAACCGAAGTATTGCCGGACTGGGAGCCAATAGACATATTAACCCAGACCTGTGCCTTTCAGGTGTATGTGCTGCACAATGAACCACTGACAACCCAAAAATGAATGTAGATGTTACCGCTTGCTGCAGGGAGGTGCATTTCCCACCCCCATAGCCAAGTGCAGCCCTACCTACAACAAATAGAGAAACACCTTGCCAATCAGAATGGGTAAGAACATAAGAATTAGGAGCAGGTGCAGGCCATACGCCCTCTCGAGCCTACTGTCATTCAATAAGATCATGGCTGATCTTCGACCTCAGCTCCACTTTACCGCCCAATCCGCATATCCCTTGATTCCACTAGAATCCAAAAATCTACCTATCTCAGCCTTGAATATACTCAACGATTCAGCATCCACAGCACTTTTGGACAGAGAATTCCAAAGATTCACATCCTCTGAGTGAAAAAATTCCTTCTCATCTCAGCCTTAAATGGCCCACCCCTTATCCTGAGACGATGGCCCCTAGTTGTAGATTCTCCAGCCAGGGGAACCAACCTCTCAGCCTCTATCCTCTCAATCCCCCTCAGATTCGTATATATTTCAATGAGATCACCTCTCATTCTGCTAAACTCCAGAGAGTATAGGCCCATTCAACACAATATCTCATCATAGGACAGCCCTTTCATCCCAGGACTCATTCTAGTGAACCTTCGTTGCACCGCCTCCAAGACAAGTATATCCTTCCTTAGAAAAGGAGACTGTAATGTATATACCTTTAAGGGGGGTACTACTTTTTACAGCTCATGTATACTGAAGTACCGGCAGTGATCACACCTGTATATAGCACTGAGTAGTAATCCGTACAGGCAGTTGCAGTGTGAGCCACGTTGAGTAAACACCTGTTGTACCGTTCTCCGCAGTCTGTGTCTTATTATACACGGACGCAACATTGACGACAAGGCAAGTTCGAACCTACCTGCAACTCTGCGTCACCACCCGGGGATTCATTCCTGGAGATCAGTGGATTGGAGGTCAAGGCCAGAGACTCGGGCATCGACCACGGGCAACCGCCCAGTCATCCAGCAGACTCGAGAATTATGGGGGAGGCTGTCGAGAGCCAGGCTTGGCTTTCCAGTCGAGGTGGTCCAGCGAAACGGGCTGGCAACAGGTAGTGCGCAGACCCTTCCCGGACAGCGGCGGGCTAGAGCCCGACCGAGCGGCACAGCAAAGGGCCGAGCAGCGTCGACAGGGGAGAGAGAGAGAGGGCAGAGCGCACAGGGTGCAGCCGGTGTTCAGGGGCCGAGCAGCGTCGGAGAGAGGGAGAGAGAGACGCGCAGAAACCCGCGAGGCGCCGCCATTGCCACAAGGGCCACCGAGAGCGGCGTTGGCAGCAGCGCAGGAGAAGCGCGTGAAACCTACAGGGTGCTGCCATTGCCACGAGAACCGCCGGGAGCGGCGTTCGCAGCAGCGGGGGAGGAAGGAAAGCGCGGGAGACGCCATTTTAAGCCATTGGGAGATGCCATTTTAAACCACACCCAAAATGCCGAAGAGTGGCAGTATCACCGCATTTGACAATGAAGTCGAAGATTGGACTACATATGTCGAACGAATAGAGGTGTACTGCAAGGCAAATGAGGTGTCAGATGACAAGAAAGCGTCGGTATTGTTAAATTTAATGGGTGCAAAGACGTATGGTTTATTACGAAATCGAGTAACCCCAACGAAGCCAATGGAAAAGAGTTTTGAAGACATAGTAACGATACTAAAGGAACATTTAAACCCCACACTGCTGCTGATAGCAGAAAGATTCAAGTTTCACAAACGGAACCAGCATAAAGATGAAAGCAATGCTGATTATTTAACAGAACTGCGCAGTTTGGAGCGGGACTGGCAGATACCTTAAGGGACAAGTTTGTGTGTGGGCTTCAAAGTGAAGGAACCCAGAAACGGCTTTTATCTGAAAAGGACCTTACGCTGGAAAAGGCTTTCAGCATTGCGGTATCATATGAAGCAGCAGCATGGGGCGCTGCAGAGATACAACAGAGACCGCAAGAATATGGCAAAAATGAAATGTCATATGGAACAGAGAAGTGCTATCACTGCGGCAGAACAACACACGACCAGAATGATTGCTGGTTCAAAGACAAAGTGTGCAGACAGTGTGGAAAAGTAGGACACATAGCACGAGTCTGCAGGTCGGGAAAGAAAACCAGCAATAAGAAACCGACCAAAGGAAAGTACAAGAAGGTACATAAGATAACGGAGAATAGTTCAGACGAACAAAAGAGTGATAACGACTCCGAAAGCAGGGAACTGAGTTGTCTGAAACTACATAATGTGATCACAACGGAGGATCACCGAAACATTTGGGTCACTCTCAAGATAGCAGGAGTCCAGGTAAAGATGGAATTGGACACAGGATCAGCCCTAACAGTCATAAACCGATGGGACTACGAGCGGATATTCTCACACATACCCTTGAGAGACACAAAAATTATTTTGAAGACGTACACGGGGCAAAAAGTCTACCCCAAAGGAAAAATAAGGGTGACCGTTATATATAACGGTAAGGAAACATCAAAACTAGACCTGTATATATTGCAAGATGGAGGACCACCATTACTGGGACGTGAATGGATCCGGAAAATACAACTGGATTGGCATTCCATACAGGCACTGACTGTGGCTGACAAATAGGATGACGACGTCACACCTGGGCGACTGTCAAAGATCCTAACTGACGTGAAAGAAGTGTTCCAGCAAGGACTCGGAACACTAAAAGGCATGACAGCGATGATTAAAATTGAAGAAAACGCAAGCCCAAAATTTTTTAAGGCCAGACCGGTACCTTATGCGATCCGCCCATCCGTCGAAGCAGAGCTGGAGAGTCTGGAATGTTCAGGTGTACTGTCCAAGGTAGACTGGAGCGAGTGGGCTACACCCATCGTCCCTGTGATGAAAAAGTCATTGAGCAGCACGCCTGGGGAACCAAGGAAGGTTCGCATCTGTGGGGACTTTAAGGTAACAGTGAACCCGGTCATTCACACCGTACAATATCCACTTCCGCGGATTGAAGATATTTTCGCCTCGCTATCTGGAGGGAAAAGCTTCACTAAGATTGATCTGGCCCAGGCGTATCTGCAAATGGAGGTAGAAGAAGTATAAAAAAAATACCTCACAATCAACACCCATAAAGGTCTCTACCAATACAACCAGCTGGTATTCGGGGTAGCATCAGCTCCGGCTATTTGGCAGAGGGCAATGGGACAAGTCCTACAAGGGATCCCAGGGACCCAGTGTTATTTGGACGACATCCTGGTCACGGGCGAAAATGACAGTGATCACCTTGCCAACCTGGAGCAGGTGCTCACTAGATTGCAGGAATATGGGCTCCGAGCTAACCGCCCCAAATGCGAGTTTTTTAGAAAACAGATCTCGTATTGTGGCCACGTTATCGATAAAGAGGGGTTACATAAGTCCCCAGAGAAGATTGAGGCAGTAGTCAACGCTCCAGCACCGGAAAATGTGTCACAACTGAGGTCGTTCCATACTACCACACTACTACTACCATAAGTTGTTGCCAAATTTGTCTACAATATTACACCCACTGAACACCCTACTGCAAACTGGGGTGCCATGGAAGTGGAGTGACGAATGTAGACGAGCTTTCCAGAAGAGCAAAACACTAATCACATCGAAAGAGGTATTGGCCCATTACAACCCAGCATCACCAATTTGGTTGGCATGTGATGCGTCACCCTATGTCATTGGAGCGGTGCTGTCGCACAAATTCTCGGACGGCTCAGAGAGGCCAATAGCCTTTGCGTCACGATCACTAACCTCAGCCGAGCGTAACTACGCCCAGATTGACAGGGAGGCCCGCAGCCTAGTGTGGGGAGTGAAAAAGTTCAATCACTATCTGCACGGGCAGAAATTCACCTTGCTGACTGATCACCAGCCTCTTGTCTCCATTTTTAATCCGAAGAAGGGCGTTCCGGTGATGACTGCGTAACTACTACAAAGATGGTCACTTTTTCTAGGGGCGCACCACTATGAGATTGAATATAAGGGCATGAAACAACATGGAAATGCTGATGGGCTATCACGCCTGCCACTGCCTACTGCGGAGGAAGCACCAGCAGTGGATCCTGTCGAAATATTCCTTTCAACTATAGTTGAACACCAACCGGTAACTAACGCTTGTATCGAAAAGGAAACCCGAAATGACCCGACACTGTCTCCGGTATATGATTTGACGGTGAAGGGATGGCCAGCACATGGCGACTCACTGTTGCCAGCATTCTCGACAAGGAGAGAATAGCTGTCAGTGTGCCGGGGGACCTTGATGTGTGGATCCCGAGTGGTAATTCCACCCAAGTTAAGGGATAGAGTGCTCAATGAGCTTCATGAGGGTCATCTGGGAGGGGTAAAAATGAAAAGCCTTGCCAGGGCTTATGTGTGGTGGCCGGGAATCGATAAACAAATCGAGGACCTGACCAAGAGCTGCTCAGGATGCCAGAAAGTCCAAAATGCACCACCACAGGCCCCTCTACACCCATGGGAGTGGCCCTCATCTCCATGGCAACGGGTGCATATTGATTTTGCTGGTCCATTCATGGACTCAATGTTTTTAATAGCCGTGGATGCACACTCGAAATGGCCTGAGGTGGCCAAAATGTCCTCCACCACCACAGAGAAAACTATTGCAGTCCTACGGACCATTTTTGCCAGAAATGGCTTGCCAGAACAGATTTGCTCCGACAACGGACCACAGTTTGTGTCCGAACAGTTCCGGAGGTTCTTGAAAAAGAATGGGGTAAGGCATTACACATCCGCCCCGTATTATCCAGCCACTAATGGATTGGCTGAGAGGTTCGTACAAACCTTTAAGAAGGCAATAAAGGCTATGTACAATGACAACATTCCGCTGCAGCACAAGGTGGACAATTTCCTGTTCGCCTACCAGAATGCGACACATGCAGTAACCAACCAGGCCCCAGCCATGATGTTCTTTAACCAAAGGTTAAGATCTCGCCCGGATTTGCTCCGACCAAACGTACGAAGAGATCTTGAGAGTAAGCAATTCCAGCACATCCATGAGAAGCCAACAAGGAGCTTCAATGTAGGGCAACCAGTCTTGGCCCGCGACTACCGAACAGAAAAATGGCAGCCAGGAACGATATGCACATGGCAGGGCCCACTAATGTACACAGTGGACGTTGGGGAGAGCATCGTGAGATGCCATGCTGACCAGATCCTAGAGTCACAGGAACAAGTCAACCCCATGCCTCGCCCATACGTACCTGGTGATGAACCCGACGTACAGGTCGCATCTACCCCAGAAACAGTAGCATCGGAAGCTGATGAACCAACCGACGACAGGGGGCCAGAATCACCTCCGCACCAAGAGCGAGACACTCGGGAAAGGCGCTATCCAGAAAGGATCAGGAAGCCTCCCCAAAGACTGAATATATAAATATTTTCAGCTAATGTTGCATGTTAAAAGTGTTAATTGTAATTAGTTTGATATTTAATTGTTAAATGAGTGTTATGGTACTGTTAATCTAAAAGGGGAGGAATTGTAATGTATATACCTTTAAGTGGGGAACTACTTTTTACAGCCCATGTATACTATAGTACCAGCAGTGACCACACCTGTATATAGCACTGAGTAGTAATCTGTACAGGCAGTTGCAGTGTGAGCCACGTTGAGTAAACACCTGTTGTACCATTCTCCGCAGTCTGTGTCTTATTATACACGGACGCAACAGAGACCAAGAGGGAAAAATTGAATCGCGCCCCTTTTTGGGGCGCTAGCTTTGCCGGGGCGCTACTATTAGCACCCCATGGCCGAAATTGTATGGTAGCGCCCTGAGAGGGAAGCGGGATGCTACTTGAAGCGCCCTGCCTCCCTCTTGGGGCGCTGCGAGGGAATATCATGGCACGTTGTGCCGCAGTACTGCAGGCCTTCCTCCTCTTCTTAAAGGGGAGGGGCCTTGCGCAGCGTGACCGGGGGCCCAGCTGGGCTATCAGGGATCAGAGTGCCGGTAAAAGAGCCCGGCACTCAAGAGAAGTGCCGGGCTCACAGAGCACAGCCGGCACCCCATGGGGGGGCTGCACTGGAGGCCGGGGACGGCAACGGGGACAGGTGCTGGCAGGTGGCCAGCAACAAAAATGGCCGCCCGGCACCTCGCCTTTAATTTACTGCCGCCCCGGCCGCAGGAAGGCCCCCCTAACCCCGTCGGGCATAGCGTCCGGTGGTAAGTCAGGGGGCACCACCGAAGATCGCGGCTGGGACGCGAGCGGGGCGCTGCGCACGATGATGATGTCATTGCCGGTGGCGTAGCGCTGCGGGGCACTAACGGTTACCGCCACCGCTAACCTCCCGCTGAATTTCGCGGGAGGTGTTGGCAGCACCGCGCCCGGGCGCTGGTTGCTTTGCGCCCCATTTAGGGCGCTAACGGGAGGCGCAAAACAAACAAATTTTTCCTGCCAAAGGTTTGGGCGCCCTCTGGGACATGGGTTCCGACAAGTGGCACCTTTTGTAGAAGCCTACACAAGCCAGATAACCCCCTCTCACACACATCTATACTGACTCCCCAACTTTGAACACTGTCACAAGTCAACATAGGCTTTCTTCCATTAGATTGGGCCATTGAAGCCGTAAATAGGGCAAAAACTCAACCCTGCAAGAGCCCTGACTATGCAGGTACAACCATGATCTAGCCAAACTAGGAAGCATGTTGCTGCCAACAGCGGCCGGGGCAGCGCTAATTAAAGCTTTCTGTACCATCAAACCAAAGTGCCAATGGAAGCGCTGTGCAATAAAGCAATGCAATTACTTCACAAGATGCATTTAAGTACATGTTTCTCTGAAATTGTATAACAAATCTACAGCCTTGGAATACTACAAAGCGAGCGAAGCTGGTATCATCTGTCATAGCTCCAAGTGGAATGTACATTCCTGACACTCAACAACATTCATTTAGCTCAAATGTTGTGTTATTACCACAAGTTTACGACCAGATAATTCAATGTCCATTAAATGTTATAATTGCTTCAACTAAACTGCTGCTGCGCTAAGGCCAAGGAATCGGAAGTTGGCAGGTTTGTTTCCTAGTCTTTGATGAGTTAGTTGATCCCTGCCATGGCTCAGTTGCTGGCACTATTGCCTCTGAGTCAGTAGGTTGCAGATTCAAGTCTCACATGAGCACAAAGTCTAGCCTGACAAGCCACTCCACTCCAGTGCAGTACTGAGGGAGCGCTGCACTATCAGAGGTGCCATTTTTTTGGATGAGTCGTTAAACCGAGGCCCCGTCTGCCCTCTCGAGTGGACGTAAAAGATCACTTGGCACTATTTCAAAGAAGAGCAGGGGAGTTAGCCCCAGTGTCCCTTAATCAACATCACTAAAAAAAAACCAGATTATCTGGTCATCATCAAATTGCTGTTTATGGGAGCTTGCTGTACGCAAATTGGCTGCCGTGTTTCCTACATTACAACAGTGACTACATTTCAAAACTACTTCAAAAAGAAAATACTGCAGATGCTGGAAATCTGAAATAAAAACAGAAAATGCTGGAGAAACTCAGCAGGTCAGGCAGCATCTGTGAAGAGAGAAACAGAATTAACGTTTCAGGTCGATGACCTTTCGTCAGTTCTGATGAAAGGTCATTGACCTGAAACATTAACTCTGTTTCTCTCTTCACAGATGTTGCCTGACCTGCTGAGTTTCTCCAGCATTTTCTGTTTTTATTTCAAAACTACTTCATTGGCTGTAAAGCACTTTTGGATGACCCGAGGTTGTGAAAGGCGCTATAGAAATGCAGATGCTTTTTTTTCAGCTGGGCAGCAGTTGCTATGATTAACTTGGTCTCAGTGGTCCTGAATTAGGGGGTGCGAGGTGGTGGGTGGGGAGTGATTGCTGGCCCATGACCCCTGTTGGAAAGTGGTGGGGTGTGGACATTAGGTAAGGACAGGATCAGCTGTCGTGTCCCCCAAGAATGAATATCCTGCCGACACACATTGCCCTCCCTGCTGGGTGCTTTGGGTGAGGTACTGATGTCTGTGGAACCAGCAAATTACCAGCAGGTAAGCAGAGGTAAATAGCCCTTTGGAGGCAAGTGGCTTGACACTGTTCAGCCACATAAGGAGATTTTTTATTATTCGTTCATGGGATGTGGGCATCTCTGGCAAAGCCAGCATTTATGACTAATCGACCTTGAGAAGGTGGTGGTGAGCCGCCTTTTTGAACCGCTGCAGTTCGTGTGGTGTTGGTACTCCCACAGTGCTGTTAGGGAGGGAGTTCCAGGATTTTGACCCAGCAACGATGATATACTTCCAAGTCAGGATGGTGTGTAACTTAGAGGGGAACTTGCAGGTGATGGTGTTCCCATACACCTGCTACCCTTGTCCTTTAAGGAGGTAGAAGTCGCGGGTTTGGGAGGTGCTGCCGAAGAAGCCTTGGAGAGTTGCTGCAGTGCATCTTGTAGATGGTACACACTGCAGCCACGGTGCGCCGGTGGTGGAGGGAGTGAATGTTTAAGGAGATATTAGGGCAGATGACCAAAAACTTGATCAAAGAGGTAGGTTTTAAGGAGCATCTTAAAGGAGGAAAGAGAGGGAGAGAGGTGGAGAGGTTTAGGGAGGGAATTCCAGAGCTTAAGGACTCGGCAGCTGAAGGCACGGCCGCCAATGGTTGAGCGATTAAAATCGGGGATAAAACCAGTAGAGGTTTATTGTTCCTGGTGACCGTGAGTGAGATACAGATAAGCCGCTGCTGTCAATATTGACATCCAGAACTGACTGTTGGCAGAAGTATCATTATATTGATATTTCTGTGCACTCTGAGTTCCCCGGGGGCTTGTCCCTGTCAAGCTGTTCATCCTCTGGAAAGATAAGGCTACAGGACCATGTAGCAGAGAAAGGTTAAGGTCTTGTAGAAACAAAAATGAAAACTGCCTGATGTAAGAAAACTACTAGACACTTGGTCTAAGTATTAAACAAGGCTTTAATCAACTGTTTTTCAATGTAGAAACATAAAAGATAGGAGCAGGAGTAGGTCATTTGGCCCCTCGAGCCTGATCCGCCATTCAATGCGATCATGGCTGATCATCCAAACTCAGTACCCTGTCCCTGCCTTTTCCCCATATCCCTTGATCCCCTTCGCCTTAAGAAATATATCCAAATCCTTCTTGAATATATTTATTGAAATGGCCTCTACTGCCTTCTGTGGTAGAGAATTCCACAGGTTCACCACTCTCTGGGTGAAGAAATTCCTTCTCATTTCTGTCCTAAATGGCTTACCCCTTATGCTTAGACTGTGACCCCTGGTTCTGGACTCCCCGGCCATCGGGAACATCCTTCCTGCATCTAGTCTGTCCAGTCCTGTCAGAATTTTATAAGTTTCAATGAGATCCCCTCTCATTCCTCTAAACTCCAGCGAGTATAAGCCCAATCGACCCAATCTCTCCTCATACGTCATTCCAGCCATCCCAGGTATCAGCCTGGTGAATCTTCATTGAACTCCTTCCATGGTAAGAACATCCTTCCTCAGATAAGGCGAACAAAACTGCACACAATACTCAAGATGTGGTCTCACCAAGGCCCTGTACAACTGCAGCAAGACATCCTTGTTCCTGTACTCGAACCCTCTCGCTACGAAGGCCAATATACCATTTGCCTTCTTAACCGCCTGCTGCACCTGCATGCTTACCTTCTGCGACTGGAGCACAAGGACACCCAGGTCTCGTTGCACTTCCCCTTCTCCCAATCTATTGCCATTCAGATAATAATCTGCCTTCCTGTTTTTGCCACCAAAGTGGATAACCTCACATTTATCCACGTTATATTGCATCTGCCATGCTTCTGCCCAATCACCCAACCTGTCCAAATCATCCTGGAGTTTCTCAGCATCCTCCTCACAGCACACATGCCCACCCAGCTTTGTATCATCTGCAAATTTGGAGATATTACATCTAGTTTCCTTGTCTAGATCATTAATATATATTGTGAATAGCTGGGGTCCAAGGACCGATCCCTGCGGTACCCCACTAGTCACTGCCTGCCACTCGGAAAAAGAGCCGTTTATTCCAACTCTTTGCTTTCTGTCTGCCAACCAGCTCTCTATCCAAATCAATACCTTGCCCCCAATCCCATGTGCCTTAACTTTACACACTAATATCTTATGCAGGACCTTATCGAAAGCCTTCTGAAAGTCCAAATACACCACATCCACTGGTTTTCCCTTATCTATTTTACCAGTTACATCCTCAAAAAATTCCAGTAGATTAGTCAAGCACAATTTACCTTTTGTAAATCCGTGTTGACTTTGTCCGACCCTGTCACTGTTTTCCAAGTGCTCTGCTATTACATCTTTTATAATGGACTCTAGCATTTTCCCCACTACCGATGTCAGTCTGTAATTCCCCGTTTTCTCTCTACCACCTTTTTTGAATAGTTGGGTAACATTAGCTACCCTCCAATCCATGGATACTGTTCCAGATTCCATCAAATGTTGGAAGATGATCAGCAATGCATCTACTATTTCTAGGGCCACTTCCTTAAGTACCCTAGGGTGTAGATTATCAGGCCATGGGGATTTATCGGCCTTCAATCCCATCAATTTCCCTAACACCATTTCCCTACAAACACTGATTTCTTTCAGTTTCTCCCGTTCATCAGACCCTATGTTCCCCGACATCTCTGGGAGGTTATTTTTGTCCTCCTTTGTGAAGACAGAACCAAAATATGTATTTAATTGGTCTGCCATTTCTTTGTTCCCCATTATAAATTCCCTTGATTCTGACTGCAAGGGACCTACGCTTGACTTCACCAATCTTTTTCTCTTCACATATCTATAAAAGCTTTTACAGTCAGTTTTTATGTTCCCTGCAAGCTTACTCTCATATTCTATTTTCCCCTTCTTAATAGGAGATCTAGTTGTGTCCTTTACTAGTTCCTGTTAAAGAATATCCTGAGCAAGCTGGGCCCATGCCCGAATATTTATACGCTCCCTGGACAGCGCCACCAGCAGGCCACCCAGTATCATTTCATAAGTCATTTCCACATGAATGACGAGATTCATGTCATTCTTCCCGCCTGACAGATTGGAAGTTCGGCGGCTTCCTTCTACCAAATCCATTGGACTAAGAATAGATGCAGTCGTTTGGATCTCCATTGGAGGCCCGAAGGCACGTCTCCTCGGACCGTGTTTTGGTCCCTGGGTCGCTTGGTTCGTACCGACGGGCTGGCAGAGTCCGTGTCGCCTTGATCAACCTGAGGGAGACTGGGGAGATCATGACTCCGGGTGCGGGCCCCACAGGCGCAGAGCTGGCTTCACCCTGCTTAGTAGTTGGTGACTGACTGGTGTCCTGGCTTTGGGTGGCCATCCTTCGGGGAGCGCTCTGTTCCTGGGGTTGATCCGGCGGAATAGCTGGCAGATCCCTTGACGTCCCGGGTAGGGCATCATCCTCAGAGAAGTGCAGGGTATCGGCGTCATTAAAACAGATCCCACTATCGATTGGGTCCGTGGGACCAGTTGGGCAGGGAGCCAGATCCCGAAGTGACATTGTGGATTCCCTGCCATCAGGGTACCGAACGTGCACGTATGTGGGATTGACATCCGTCAGTCCCACTTCGTCGGCGAAGGGATCACTCTTAGAGGATCGGACGAATCTTCGGAGCAGCACGGGGCCAGGAGCTGCCAACCATGACGGTAGGGGCGTCCCATATGTGGAGCGACGCTGGAACCCGAAGAATCGTTCATGAGGAGTAGCATTGTTGGATGTAGAAAGAAGAGACCTGATGGAATGCAATGCATCAGGGAGCATAGTTTCCCACTGCTGCTCTGATAGGTTGTGTGACCTCAGTGCAAGATGAACAGCGTTCCAAATGATGGCGTTGTATCTCTCAACCTGTCCATTTCCAATAGGATGATACGGTGTCGTTTTACTTGTGGCGATTTCCCCATTGGGAAAGATAACTTTTGAGTTCGCTTGACATGAAGGAGGGACCCCGATCAGAGTGGATGAAATTGGCCATACCGCAAAGGGAAAAGACCTGATCGAGCATTTGATCACTGTGGAAGTAAGCATATTGGGACAGGGGAAAGAAAAGGGAAAGCGTGAATATTCATCCACCATAGTAAGCAAGTAGGTGTTTCGCGTTGAGGAAGGCAATGGCCCTTTAAAGTCAATGCTGAGTCACTGCATAGGCCGTGTAGCATGTATGAGCGCGCCATCCGACGGACAGAAGAATTGCAGTTTTAATTCTGCGCAAATTCTACAAGTGAAGCATGTTCTTTTCATGTCTTCCGTAGAAAATGGAAGATTTTTAGATCGCACAAAGTGCAACATACGGGTAACGCCAGGATGGCACAAGTCAGCATGAAGATCCGTAAGAGTCGAAGTTGACGTGGAAGAGCAGAATGCATGGGTGAGGGTATCTGGGGCCACATTCTCTTTGCCAGGTCGATAATGGCGCTGTAAGAATTGCTGACGTGTCCCTACGGGGAGTAAGCATTCCATTGTACTTGTACTAGTAGTGGGTTACATATGGCAAATAAAATTGAATTGAATTGAATAATGTATGGTGTAGCCAAAGGTGGCCAATTCCATCCTCCAGAGCTGTATATTGTTATTCTTGACCTTAGTGCGTTTCTGGTTATCCAGCATAAAGGCCACAGAGCGCTGATCAGTTATGAGCGTGAAATGGCGATGAGCGAGAAAATGACTCCATTTACGTACTGCTTCGATGATAGCCGTAGCCGCCTTCTCAACAGGAGGATAATGGAGCTTGCTACCCTGCAAAGTTCTGGACAGAAATGCAACGGGTTGACCGCCTTGATTCAAGGTAGACGAGATCGCCACCTCCGATGCATCACACTCGACCACGAAAGGGAGATTTTCATCGATGGAAGGAAGCGTGGCTTTTTCCAGTGTTGCTTGAGGAGGTCGAAAGCTGAAAGAGCCATCACCTCCAATGGAAATTACTTCGCGTGAAGCAGGGGCTGGATCTTGTCGGAAAAGTGGGGTATCCACTTTGCATAATAGGCGAACATGCCAAGGGCCCGATGAAGAGAGCCGAGATTCGTAGGAGGTGGAAGCTCATGAAACGGACAAAGTCGCTCCGGATCTGGTTGATGACATCATTGCCCACCCAGTAGCCAAGGATATTGACTGATGGTACTGATTTCACAGATTTGGACTCATTTAAGGGTAAGTTGCGATGACGGAGAACGTCAAGAAATTTCTGGAGGATGGCATCATGCTCCTTCTGCTCATGTCCAGCAATGGTGTTATTATCTAGATATGGAAAAGTGTCCGTTAAATCCTCCTGTTTGATTAGGCTGTCCATTGCCCGTTGAAAGACGGCCACCCCATTGGTGACCCCAAATGGAAGGCGACAAAACTGGTAAAGCCGACCATTGGCCTCAAAGGCTGTATACCTTTTGTTAGAGTCCTTAAACGGTACTTGATGGTATGCACTCTTTAAGTCAAAAGTTGAAAGTACCCTGTAGTTGGCAAGGTTATTGACTATGTCATCGATGCGTGGTAGTGGGTAGGCATCCAGGTCGGTATACTGGTTAATAGTTTGCGAGTAATCGATGCAAAGACATTTCTTGTTTTGCTTCAAAGGATTTTTAACAATGACGACTTGAGCCCGCCAGGAAGATGAACATGTCTCAATGATACCGTCAGCTAGAAGGCGAGAGGTTTCTGCCTCGATAAAGGATAGATCATCTTGGCTGAAACGTCATGATTTAGTGACTATGGGCTTACATCGGGGGGAAAGATTGGCAAACAAGGAGGGCTCGTCGAGCGAAGCCGCCAAAAGCGCACAAAACAGTCCTTTGGAAATAGTAAGCTCCAGCTTTGACCCTCCAAACTTGAAAGTGAGTCTTTTGTATTATTTCTGGAAATCCTGTCCCAGGAGCACATCACTACATAGGTTTTTGAGCATCGCGAGCCAGGTGGAAAAATAAATGCGGCCATTGAGAATAAGGTCGACAAGACAAAAGCCGGAAGAGTTGGTGGACAGTGTCATCAGAGCCATTGCAATTTCCCTGTCCGAGGGGTAAATACACAGTTTTAACTTACTGACAGCCCACTCACTGATGAAGCTGTCAGAGCTACATGAGTTGATTAATGCACTCAAAATGTGTCCATTTACCGAAACCCTCGTGGTTGCATGGGACAGGCTTTGGGGAATAACAGCTGTAACACTAGTAGTGGCTCTTGGGGGAGGAGCAGTTTTATAGTTAGCAGCTGTAACACTAGTAGTGGCTCTTGGAGCAGGAGCAGGGCTATAGATAGCAGCTGCAACACTAGTAGAGGCTCTTGACCGGCATACTTTATAAAAGTGACCTTTCTTACTGCAATGATTGCAGGTTGCATTATGAGTAGGACAAAATTTCCTATAATGGAATGCACCTCCACAGAAGAAACACTTTTTTTTAGATTGCCAAGATGCTGCTAGGGTAGGGTCTTCATCAGTGAGGGCTTCCACCTGCGGCTTACTGGGGGAGTCACTAAAAGAAGTAGCAGCAGTCCGTGCATATGGTAAAAAATAGGCATCTGAATTTTTTTGAGCTAAGTCCAGAGAATATGCCTGGTTATAAGCAGCTTGTAACCCAAGGGTTTTATTCTCCAACAGACACTGGCATATGAGGGGAGAAGCAATTCCGTTAATAAAAGAATCACAAATTAATTCCTCCCAGTACTGCTCAGCTGAGACAGCTTTAAGGTTACAATCTTTGCTGAGCCTGCAAAGCTCTTGAAGGAATTCGTCAAGTGATATCCTGGGTTGTTGTCGACAGCGACCGGAGGTGAGGCTTAAAAGCGGCGGCAGCAGCGAGGCCCGACCACAGCGGCTGGACCTGGGGGAGAACAGCGACCAGAGGTGAGGCTTAAAAGCGGCGGCAGCAGCGAGGCCCGACCACAGCGGCTGGACCTGGACCTGGGGGAGAACAGCGACCGGAGGTGAGGGATAAAAGCGGCGGCAGCAGCGAGGCATACCAACTCAGCAGCGGGGAGAGAGGCAAAAAGTAATCAGAGTGTGACATCACCAGGGAGCAGGTAAGTGATTGGTTGGCGAGTATTTCTCTAGTTGTTAAACTTTAACTCTGTGGTTTATAGTTGCTAAGGTCTTTTTGGTGTAGCGGGGACTGTTGGTAAACCATACAAGCGCCCCAGAGTATATCTTTAACTGGTGGTATTGAATTAATTTAAATTAATTAAAGGGGTAAGTCATGCCAGGAGAGCCCAGCCCCATGTTGTGCTCCTCTTGCTCTATGTGGGAATTCAGGGATGCTGCCAGTGTCCCTGACGACCATGTGTGCCAGAAATGCATCCAGCTGCAGCTACTAGCAGACCGCATGGAGGTGCTGGAGCTGCGGATGGATGGGCTTTGGAGCATTCATGATGCTGAGAGGGTCGTGGATTACACGTTTGATGAGTTGGTCATGCCGCAGGGTAGGGCTGCACAGGCAGAAGGGAAATGGGTGACCATCAGGCAGAGCAGTAGAGACAGGCAGGTAGTGCAGGGGACCCCTGTGGCCATCCCCCTTTCAAACCGGTATACCAATTTGGATACTGTTGAGGGGGATGACTTACCAGAGGAAGGCAGCAGCAGCTAACTTCCTGGCACCAGGGGTGCTTCTGCTGCACAGGAAGGAAGGAAAAAGAGTGGAAGAGCAATAGTGGTAGGGGATTCTATTGTAAGGGGAACAGATAGGCGTTTCTGTGGCCGTAGGTGTGACTCCAGGATGGGTTGTTGCCTCCCTGGTGCCAGAGTCAAGGATGTCACTGAACAGCTGCAGGGCATTCTGAAGGGGGAGGCTGAACAGGCAGAGGTCGTGATTCACATTGGGACCAACGACATAGGTAGGAAGAGGGATGAGGTCCTGCAGCAAGAATTTAGGGAGCTAGGTAGCAGATTAAAGAATAGGACCTCAAAGGTTGTAATCTCTGGATTACTCCCGGTGCCACGTGCTAGTGAGTATAGGAATAGGAGGATAGAGCAGATGAATGCGTGGCTAAAGAGTTGGTGCAGGAGGGAGGGCTTTAGTTTCCTGGATCACTGGGCCTGCTTCTGGGGAAGGTGGGACTTGTACAAGTCAGACGGGTTGCACCTGAACCAGAGCGGGACAAAAATCCTTGTGGGGAGGTTTGCTAGCACTGTTAGGGGGGATTTAAACTAAAATGGCAGGGGGTTGGGAACCTGAGCAGGGAGACAGAGGAAAGGAAAACAGGGATAAAAGCAAAAGATAGGAAGGAGAAAAAACAAAAGTGGCAGTCAGAGAAATCAACGGTTTAAATCAAACGTGGCCACAGTAAATAATAATTTGAATAGGTCTAAGAGCGTTAAAAAAGCGAGGAGCATTTGTAATAAGGTGGATGAATTGGCTGCGCAAATAGAGGTAAACGAATATGATTTGGTTGGGATTACGGAAACGTGGCTCAAGGATGGCCAAAACTGGGAACTCAACATTCAGGGGTATTCGATATTTAGGAAAGATAGGCAAAAAGGAAAGGGAGGTGGGGTAGCATTACTGGTTAAAGAAGGGATTAATACAATTGTAATGAAGGATATTAGCTCTGATGATGTGACATCTGTATGGGTACAATTGAGAAATACTAAGGGGAAAAAAACATTAGTGGGAGTGGTATATAGACCTCCAAACAGTAAGGCGGAGGTTGGGGATGGCATTAAAAGGGAAATTAAAGAAGTGTGCAATAAGGGCACAGCAGTCATCATGGGTGACTTTAACCTACATATAGATTGGGCCAACCAAATTAGTAACAATACTGTGGAGGAAGAATTACTGGAGTGTTTACGGGATGGTTTCCTGGACCAATATGTCGAGGAACCAACCAGAGATCAGGCCATCTTAGACTGGGTATTATGTAACAAGAAAGGATTAATTAGCAATCTTGTTGTACGAGGCCCCTTGGGTCGGAGCGATCATAATATGATCGAATTCTTCATTAAGATGGAGAATGAAGTAGTTGACTCAGAGACAAGGGTCCTCAATTTAAATAAAGGAAACTACGATGGTCTGAGGAGCGAGTTGGGTAGGATTGATTGGGGAATGGCACTCAAAGGGTTGATGGTGGATAGGCAATGGCAAACATTCAAAGACCGAATGGATGAGCTATAGAATTTGTTCATCCCAGTTTGGCATAAAAATGAATCAAAAAAGGTGACTCAACCATTGCTAACAAGGGAAATTAGGGATAGCATAAGATCCAAGGAGAGGACATATAAATTGGCTAGAAAAAGCAATAATCCTGAGGATTGGGAGCAGTTTAGGAGTCAACAAAGGAGGACAAAGGGATTAATTAAGAAAGGGAAAATAGAATATGAGAGTAAGCTAGCTGGGAACATAAAAACTGACTGTAAAAGCTTTTATAGATATGTGACGAGAAAAAGATTGGTGAAGTCAAGCGTAGGTCCCTTACAGTCAGAATCAGGCGAATTTATAATGGGAAACAAGGAAATGGCAGCCCAACTAAATACATACTTTGGTTCTGTCTTCACAAAGGAGGACACAAATAACCCCCCAGAGATGCCGGGGAACCTAGGGTCTGATGAAAGGGTGGAAATGAAAGAAATCTGTATTTGTAGGGAAATGGTGTTAGGAAAATTGATGGGACTGAAGGCCGATAAATCCCCAGGACCTGATGGTCTACATCCCAGGGTAATTAAGGAAGTGGCCCTAGAGATAGTAGATGCATTGCTGGTCATCTTCAAGAACTCGATAGACTCTGGAACGGTACCCATGGATTGGAGGGTGGCTAATGTTACCCCACTATTCAAAAAAGTTGGTAGAGTTAAAGTGGGGAATTATAGACCGGTAAGCCTGACATCGGTAGTGGGGAAAATGCTAGAGTCTATTATAACAGATGTAATAGCAGAGCACTTGGAAAGCAGTGACAGGATCGGACAAAGTCAACATGGATTTACAAAAGGTAAATCATGCTTGACTAATCTACTGGAATTTTTTGAGGATGTAACTGGTAAAATAGATAAGGGAGAACCAGTGGATGTGGTGTATTTGGACTTTCAGAAGGCTTTCGATAAGGTCCCACATAAGAGATTAGCATGCAAAATTAAGGCACATGGGATTGGGGGCAAGGTATTAACTTGGATAGAGAACTGGTTGGCGGACAGAAAGCAAAGAGTTGGAATAAACGGGTCATTTTCCGAGTGGCAGGCAGTGACTAGTGGGGTAGTGCAAGGATCAGTCCTAGGACCCCAGCTGTTCACAATATATATTAATGACCTGGACGAGGGAATTGGATGTAATATCTCCAAATTTGCAGACGACACAAAACTGGGTGGGAGGGTAAGCTGTGAGGAGGATGTCGTGAAACTCCAGTACGATTTGGACAGGTTGGGTGATTGGGCAGAAACATGGCAAATGCACTATAATGTGGATAAATATGAGGTTATCCACTTTGGTGGCAAAAACAGGAAGGCAGATTATTATTTGAATGGCAATAGATTGAGAGAAGGGGAAGTGCAAAGAGACCTGGGTGTTATTGTGCACCAGTCGCTGAGGGTAAGCATGCAGGTGCAGCAGGCAGTTAAGAAGGCAAATGGTATGTTGGCCTTCGTAGCAAGAGGGTTCGAGTACAGGAACAAGGATGTCTTGCTACAGTTGTACAGGGCCTTGGTGAGACCGCACCTTGAGTATTGTGTGCAGTTTTGATCACCTTACCTGAGGAAGGTCGTTCTTGCCATGGAGGGAGTGCAGCGAAGATTCACCAGGCTGATACCTGGGATGGCAGGAATGACGTATGAGGAGAGATTGTGTCGATTGGGCTTATATTCACTGGAGTTTAGAAGATTGAGAGGGGATCTCATCGAAACCTATAAAATTCTGGCAGGTCTGGACAGACTAGATGCAGGAAGGATGTTTCTGATGGCCGGGAATTCCAGAACCAGGGGTCATTGTCTAAGGATAAGGGGTAAACCATTTAGGACTGAAATGAGGAGGAATTTCTTCACCCAGAGAGTGGTGAACCTGTGGAATTCTCTGCCACAGAGGGCGGTGGAGGCCAGTTCATTAAATATATTCAAGAAAGAGTTGGATATATTTCTTGAGGCTAAAGGGATCAAGGGATATGGGGAGAAGGCAGGGACAGGGTACTGAAATTGAAGGATCAGCCATGATCTCATTGAATGGCGGAGCAGGCTCGAAGGGCCGAATGGCCTACTCCTGCTCCTATCTTCTATGAATCTATGAATCTATGAATCTATGAGTTGTGGCCAGTAGGTGCCGAGCAAAAAATTTGTTTAGGGCCTTAACATGTAGTTGATGTTGTGTTTGGATAGCGGAGTCATAGTCTGCACAGTCTTCGATAAAGTCAAACACATGAGGGGATACATAATTGGCAAGCATTCGTAACTTATTAGGAACATTCTCACCACACTCCTCGAGGAAGTTGCTGAAGGTACGATACCAGTGTTTCCATACCTTAGCAGCTGTAAGTAAATTCGGGTCCAGTTCGAGACGGGCAGGTCTGAGTAGTTTCTCCATGGTGGATTGATTACTACGTCCGAGTTCCCTTCTACAGTTTGAATCGTAGCTGTCTGTTCCCAAATCACTCAGAGCGTGGAGCGGGTTTCGGTTGATTAAATTGACGTAAGAAAACTACGAGGCACTTGGTCTAAGTATTAAACAAGGCTTTAATCAACTGTTTTTCAACATGGAGATCTAGTTGTATCCTTTACTAGTTCCTGTTAAAGAATGTCCTGAACAAGATGGGCCCATACCCGAGTACTTATACTCTCCCTGGACAGCGCCACCAGCAGGCCGCCCAGTATCATTTCATAAGTCATTTCCACATGAATGACAAGATTTATGTCAATGCCATTCAAGGAGCTTTTCCACAACCTTACCTGGAGAAACCCTAATAGTACAGCACTAAAATCTCTGACAGAAACCTCACTCGGGGTACAAAGAGAACATTTTGAAACATATTATTTTCTTCACACATTTTGCATGTCTGTATGATTTTGAATGTAAATGTTTGTTCTCCTCTGAAATGTAATATGAAATATGTAAAAAAGTACAGTTACTTTTTAACTTTTCTTCCATAAAAGTCTCTTTCGCATTTAAGCCCAGATTTTATGATGTCAGCAAAATTGGGGCTGACTATTCATTGGAAAGGAGGACCGGCCTTTGCTGATTTTTTGCAAAGCTAGCCCCTCTTCCCTATCTGGATAGGCTCCTTGCCCAGGGAAGTAAACATTACACTAATGCACTAGTGCAAAGTTAGTAGGAATTTGATACTGAAATCCTTTTGGCGCATCTTCCCTTTTCTCTCTCCACAGGTCTTCTGAAGGTGAGGTGATGGGAACCAATGGTAGTCTGGAGCCAGGCACTTCATGGCGAGTCATGGCACAACTCCACAAGCATCATCACAGATCCTAGCATGCCGGGCATTTAGTTAGTCCGGTTGAAGAGTGGGCATTCATTACATGTCAAGAGGAGTAAGTGAAGGAGACAGATGAGGAACAGTAAGATGCTGTCCAGAGTTACGGTTCTGCTGCAGGGACAAGGAATTGTACCCTACTGGGCTTGTCCTCAGAAGAGAGGTGATTGATGAGCAAAAGGTCTTCATGACATTCTTTGAGGATGTGCTGAAGAACCTACAAGGGTTGTCAAGAAATTACACCTCCAACCTCTCAACCAAAGAAAGAAAGAAGAAAAAATTAGTATTATATAGCACCTTTCACGACCTCAGGATGTCCTATATCGCTTTGCACCCAATGAAGTACTTGTTTGAAATGTAGTCAACTGTTGTAATGTAGCAATAGGTGAAGAATTTTCACAAATGCAGTTCACAGTTGAGCAACTTCTCACCCTCTGGAAGCCATGATCAAAGTGCTGTGTTTAGACCACACCTTGTGTATTCTGTCTATTTCTGGTTGCTGAGAAACAGGAGAGGCATTCAAGTGATGAGGGTAATGCAGAGAAGAACCACAAGGCTGATACCTGGTGTCAGGTCTCTAAGTTTTAAGAAAGACCACAGAGACCGGAGAAATTAGCGCCCCCGCGACCGAAATTAAGTGGTAGTGCCACAAGGGGGAAGCGGAGCACTACTGGAAGCGCCCCGCCTCCCTCTTGGGGCGCTGCGAGGGAATATCGCAGTGATACGTGCCGCACCACCACGCGCTGCAGCATGTCGCGCTGCGGTATTGCAGGCCTTCCTCCCCTCCTTAAAGGGGAGGGGCCTTGCACAGCATGACCTGGGACCCAGCTGGGCCCCCAGGGATCGGGAGTGCCGGCAAAATATGGTGCACAGCCGGCACTCCGCGGGGGGGCGGGTAAGGAGGCTGTGGACGGGAGCGGAGGCAGGTGCTGGCAGGCGGCCAGCAACAAACATTGCCGCCCGGCACTTCGCCTTTAAATAGCGCCGCCCCCGCCGCAGGTAGACCCCCCCCTGACCCCATCGGACATAGCGTCCGGCAGTAAGTCAGGGGGCGCTACCCAAGATCGCGGCCGGGGCGCGAGTGGGGCGCTGCACATGGTGATGATGTCATTGCCGGCGGCACAGCGCCGTGGGGCACTAACGGTTAGTGCCACCGCTAACCTCTCACTGAATTTCGCAGGAGGTGTTGGCGGCACCGTGCCCGGGCGCTAGTTGCTTTGCGCCTCATTAACGCCCTCTTAGGGCACTAAAGGGAGGCGCAAAGCAACCAAATTTCTCCCCCTTGGGCTTTGCAGCCTGAGAGGTGATCCTTTAGAGGTCTATGAGATAATCAGTGGTACGGAACGATTAGTCCGGAATATTAAGATAGACCGAATAGTTTTGCTCATCTGCAAGTATCTGATGATCTGTGAAAAGTCTGAGTGGATAGCCACCTCAGTTATCCTCACCTATCTGTAGCACAAGAGCAGCCAACCACCGCCTAGGATATTGGCCCTCAGTTTGCACCTAAATGTAAAAGAAAGCAAGACTTGCACCTTTCACGACCTCAGGACATCCCAAAGCACTTTACAGCCAATTAAGTACTTTTTGAAGTGTAATGTGGGGAATGCGGCAGCCAATTAGCACGCAGCAAGCTCCCACAAACAGCAATGTGATAATGAGCAGATTATCTATTTTTTAGTGCTATTAATTGCAGGATAATTATTGGCCAGGACACCAGCAATAACTCTCCTTCTCTTCTTCGAAATAGTGCCATGGGAACTTAAACATCCACTTGAGAGAGCATTTGGGGCCTTAGTAGGAACGAGTAGGCTGCTTATGGTTGCTTTGGAGCTTGTTGTATTGAAGGAGAGTCCTCAAATACAGTTTCTTTCTCAAGAGACTGCGGCTATAGAGACCTCGGGCTCACTTACAGGAGTTTTTTGGTGCTTTATTTCACAGAAAAAGCAATATTTTCTGGACCTGGGCATTCAGTTGGTAGATTGAAAGGTTAGTAGGCATAAATATTGTATTATTTGGCAAAAAAATGAAAATCTGAGGACGTCCATTATTCATGTTCAGAAACCAAAGCAATGTGAACTAGAAAATAAAAGTTAACAAGCTCCAAGTGAGACTTAGAAGTTAGAAATTATTATTGGTGATCACAATGGATGAAACCTTAAAGCCTTCCTTTGATATTTCTTTGTCTTCTGAGGAATTAACCTCTACTGCACTACTTGCAGTTGAGTTGTCAATCAGATTACAAGCGTAATAGTTATGTGACTGGACCAACAAATCCCAACATGGCAGCTTCAGAATCTGGAAATATAAAGTTGATATCAGTAAAAGTGACCATGAAGCTATCAGATTGTCCTAAAAACCCAACTGGTTCACTAATGTCCTTTAGGGAAGGAAACCTGCTGTCCTTACCTATATGTGACTCCAGTCTCACGCCAACGTGGGTGACTCATAATCACCCTCTGAAGTGTCCTAGCCAGCCACTCGGTTGCGGGAACTAGGGATGGGCAATAAATGTCAGCCTGACCAGCGACGTCCACATCCTGAGAATTATTTTTTAAAGATGGCTGGGAAAGGGAAGTGGTCAGGGCTAATTTTCTGAATTCGCACTCATGGTGAGGAACCTCACCCACTGCCGTCACCTGTTGGAAAGACGGGCGTGCGCTGTGCGTGAGTTTCCGATATGCGCTCCTGGCAGATGAGGCTCCAGGTCAACAGCGCAAAGCTGGAGAATTACCCTTGGAATATTGGTACGCTTCTGAAGACTGAAGTAAAGCATATATTTGGGACAGAATAGAGGGAGCCTTACCCTGACATTTGACCCATTTTCTACTTGGTCTGATGGCCATCCTTGTGGCTGCTGTGCAAAGGGGAGTTGAGGCCTGTTGAGGGGAGCAGAGCTAGAGCCTCAACAACATAAAGTCCAGATACAGAAATATTCCTGACTGCGACAAACCAACAAATCTTCTACGCTCGTTAATGTTCCTGGTTTCAATAAATCAACGAATGCACATCCTGTGCCGTGTGGGAAGTCCAGATTGCTTCTCATGTCCTGGACAACCACATGTGCAGGAAGTGTCATCAGCTGGAGGAGCTCACTTTCCGGGATTTCGGAGCTTGAGCTGCGGCTGGCATCAATGTAGTGCATCTGCGAGGCTGAGAGCTACGTGGATAACATGTTTCAGGAGGTGGTCACTGTGGTAAACCACTGTTATAGTTATCACTGTATATTGTTCTCACTGTTCTCACTGTCACATCACTACACGAGGTCGCCTCTTGTCGCACTGTTATACCTGGGCTGACCACCTCCGACTCCGCCCATTACCTGCCCAGGTATAAAGGTAGCTGACTGGCTAGTATTCCTCCCTGTTGGATCGGATCACCCACGAGGGTGGGCTCTGTTATTTAGCCAATAAAAACCTTCAGTTACGTTCTTAACTCGTCGCCTTTTATTGGACTAATTGATAGGCATATCAATTTTATTGACTAAATTTTAAAGATGTCTGATAATGAACAGCAACAGCAAGGAGCTCACCCAGCAGCACAGCAACAGCAGCCTCCAGACAACGGGCCACACCAGCCGGCTTGGCTGCAAGCCTTGAAACCACCATACCTGGATCTAAACCCACAGGCACCAAACTCAGCCAACGACTTCAAACACTGGCTGGACTGCTTCGAATCGTACCTGGAGGAAGCCGTCGTCCCTCAGAGATCCAAACTAAGAGTCCTGAAAGCCCAAGCGAGCCCGAGAGTATATACACTCATCCAGGACATGACTACGTACGACGACGCCATCAACCTACTGAAACAGCAGTACCGGAGCCCGGTAAACTACATGTACACTAGGCATCTCTTAAGATCTCGCCAGCAACAGCCAGGAGAATCGATAGCTGAATTTTCACGAGCGCTGAGACAACTCGGCAGGAACTGTGACTTTAAAGCGGTGACGGCTACTGCGAACATGGAAGACAATGTCCGCGACGCCTTGGTGAGAGGCCTACGTTCCGACTACACACGGCAAAGACTGCTTGAAGCTAAGGACATAGACCTGGACAAGGCCGAAGCCCTCGCCCTCACCCTAGAGGCCACCCAGCAAGACCAGGAAGCGTTTGCCAGGTACTATTCGCGACCCTGGGACTCGGGCCCGACCCCCACCCCACCACCCTTCACAGCGCTGCCCCCGGGACCTACCTCAGCGTCTGCATCACGGATCCGACCGGGCCCGCTAGCCCCGGTACCGGCCCCGACATCAGGCAACCCCGATCGGGCCGCTGGCTGCTTCTTTTGCGGCCAGGAGAAGCATCCGAGGTCGCGCTGCCCAGCCAAAAACTCGACCTGCAAAACCTGCCTCAAGAAAGGCCACTTCTCCAAGGCCTGCAGAAGCAAATCCTCAGAAGCCAGCAGTGCCTCATGCGAACCCTGGGGGCGGCCATCTTTGTGCGGGGCAGCCGAAGCCTGCAGAGCCTCATGGGAAAACCAGGGGCGGCCATCTTTGTGCGGGGCAGCCGAAGCCTGCAGAGCCTCATGGGAAAACCAGGGGCGGCCATCTTTGTGCGGGGCAGCCGAAGCCTGCAGAGCCTCATGGGAACAGCAGGGGCGGCCATCTTTGTGCGGGGCAAACAATTTAAACAGAGCCTCATGTGAACTACGGGGGCCGCCATCTTCGCCGCCATCTTGTCATGACAACGATGCGCTCATCTACACCCTAGCTTCCGTGACCCTGGATCAAGCCCGCCCGCACCACCTGGCCAGCTCAATGATGGACATCAAAGTCAACGGCCACGCCACGACCTGCCTGTTCGACAGCGGAAGCACGGAGAGCTTCATCCACCCAGACACGGTGAGCCACTACTCCCTCCCCGTCCTGCCAACGCGTAGCCGCATCTCGATGGCATCGAGGTCGCACGCCACAGACATCAGCGGCTACTGTGTCGTGATATTGTCGGTTAAAGGGACAGAGTATAAAAATTTTAAACTCCTCGTACTCCCCCAGCTGTGCGCTGCCGTCATACTAGGGCTGGACTTCCAATCCCACCTCCAAAGTGTAACCCTAGCATACGGTGGACCCCTCCCCCCACTCACAGTCGACAACCAGCGAAAGTTAAACCGCCCACCGCGTAACACCTGCAGCCTATCCACCCTCAAGGTACCGCCACCTTCCCTGTTCGCTAACCTCACCCCCGACTGCAAACCTGTCGCTACTAAGAGCAGGCGGTACAGCGCTGGGGACAGAGCCTTCATTAGCTCTGAGGTGCAGCGACTCCTGAAAGAGGGCATTATTGAGGGGAGCAGCAGCCCCTGGCGTGCCCAGGTGGTGGTAGTCAAGACCGGCGACAAAAATCGCCTGGTTATCGACTACAGCCAGACCATAAACAGATACACCCAGCTGGACGCATACCCCCTCCCCCGCATATCGGACATGGTCAATGAGATTGCACAATACCGCGTATTCTCGACCATCGACCTCAAGTCGGCCTACCACCAACTCCCCATCAGCCCGGAGGACAGCCAGTACACCGCCTTCGAGGCGAATGGCCGCCTCTACCAATTCCTTAGGGTCCCCTTTGGTGTCACCAACGGGGTCTCGGTTTTCCAACGGGAGATGGACCGGATGGTTGACCAGAACGGACTACAGGCCACTTTCCCCTATCTCGATAACGTCACCATCTGCGGCCGCAACCGGCAGGACCATGACGTGAATCTGGAGAAATTCCTCCGTACGGCCCAACGGCTGAACCTCACCTACAATAAGGAGAAATGCGTGTTTAACACAGCGCGCCTTGCCATCCTTGGCTGTGTAGTAGAGAACGGAGTCATCGGCCCCGACCCCGAAAGAATGCGCCCCCTCATGGAGCTACCCCTCCCCCACTGTCCAAAAGCACTTAGGAGAACCCTGGGGCTTTTCGCCTACTATGCCCAATGGGTACCCAATTATGCGGACAAAGCCAGACCCCTCCTGAAAACCACATCCTTCCCCCTCACGGAAGAGGCGTGCGCGGCCTTCTCCCTCATTAAGGGAGACATAGCCAAGGCCACAATGCACGCAGTGGATGAGTCAATCCCCTTCCAAGTGGAGAGCGATGCATCCGACTTCGCCCTAGCCGCTACCCTTAACCAGGAGGGTAGGCCGGTAGCCTTCTTCTCAAGGACCCTACAGGGCCCCGAGACCCGACACTCGTCGGTCGAGAAGGAAGCCCAGGCAATTGTGGAGGCAGTACGGCGCTGGAGGCACTACTTGGCAGGCAAACGATTTACCCTCCTCACCGACCAACGCTCGGTTGCCTTCATGTTTAATAACAAGCTGAGGGGCAAGATCAAGAACGACAAAATCTTGAGGTGGAGAATCGAGCTTTCCACCTATGATTATGAGATCTTGTACCGGCCCGGTAAACTGAACGACCCCCCTGATGCTCTTTCACGCATTACATGCGCCAGCGCGCAAAGTGATAGACTTCAGACCCTCCACAATGACCTCTGCCACCCCGGAGTCACCAGACTCTACCATTTCATTAAGGCCCGCAACCTGCCATACTCCATCGAGGAGGTCAGGACCATGACCAGGAACTGCCAGATCTGTGCTGAGTGCAAACCGCACTTCTATAAGCCGGACAGAGCAAGCCTGATCAAGGCCACCCGCCCCTTCGAGCGTCTGAGCATCGACTTCAAGGGGCCCCTACCGTCATCCGACCGTAATGTGTACTTCCTCAACATCGTTGATGAGTACTCCCGTTTCCCCTTTGCCTTCCCCTGCCCAGACATGACCAGTAACACGGTCATTAAATGCCTGAACAAACTCTTCGCCTTGTTCGGGTTCCCGAACTATATACATAGTGACCGGGGCGCCTCCTTCATGAGCGAGGAACTCCGTCAGTTCCTATTGGAGAGGGGTATTGCAGCAAGCAGGACCACCAGCTACAACCCCCGAGGGAACGGCCAGGTGGAAAGAGAGAACGCGACGGTATGGAAGGCCACCCTCTTAGCCTTAAAGTCTAAGGGCCTCCCAACCTCCCGCTGGCAAGAGGTCCTCCCGATTGCGCTGCACTCCATCCGGTCACTACTTTGCACTGCCATTAACACCACCCCCCATGCTCGAATGTTTGTCTTCCCCAGGAAGTCGACTACGGGAACCACCCTACCAACCTGGCTGACCTCTCCGGGACCCGTCTTGCTGCGAAAGCACGTGAGGGCCCATAAAACGGACCCCCTGGTCGAGAAGGTGAACCTCCTGCACGCCAACCCCCAGTACGCCTATGTGGCTTACCCAGACGGACGGGAGGACACTGTCTCCTTACGAGACCTCGCACCCTCACCCCCCCCTCCCAACCCCCCGAGTCCAGCCGAGGTAGACGGCATGCCGGAACCCCACGAGCCTTTGCCGACTACGCAGACACCAGCTTTAACACCGGATAATGTAACACCGCCGCTGCGACGATCGGAGAGGCTAACGAAGCCTCCGGACAGACTGACATACCAGAGCTGGTAATACACTTCACCCCGCCGGACTCTAATCTAAACAAGGGGTGAATGTGGTAAACCACTGTTATAGTTATCACTGTATATTGTTCTCACTGTTCTCACTGTCACATCACTACACGAGGTCGCCTCTTGTCGCACTGTTATACCTGGGCTGACCACCTCCGACTCCGCCCATTACCTGCCCAGGTATAAAGGTAGCTGACTGGCTAGTATTCCTCCCTGTTGGATCGGATCACCCACGAGGGTGGGCTCTGTTATTTAGCCAATAAAAACCTTCAGTTACGTTCTTAACTCGTCGCCTTTTATTGGACTAATTGATAGGCATATCAGTCACCCTGCAGTTTAAGGGGTTTCAGGCAGATAGGGAATCGGTGACCGCCAGACAGAAAAGGGGGACCAGGCAGGTAGTGCAGGAGTCCCCTGAGTGCATCTTGGTCTCTGAATACTGGTGAGGGTGATGGTTCCTCTAGGGAGTGCAGCCAGAACCAAGACCATGGCACTACGGGTGGCTCAGCTGTAAAGGGGTGGGGGGAGGAGGAAGGTCAATAATGCAACAGTGATAGGGCATTCAATAGTTAGGGAAACAAAAGGTATTTCTGCGGCCACAGACGTGACTCCAGGATGGTATGTTGCCACCCTGGTGCCAGGGTCAAGGATGTCACTGAGCGGCTGCAGAATATTCTGAGGGAGGGTGGAGAACAGCCAGAGGTCATTGTCCATATCGCTACCAACAACATAGATAGAAAGAGGGATGTGGTCCTGCAGGCAGAATTTAAGGAGCTAGGAAAAAGATTAGTAAGCAGGACCTCAAACGTAGTCATTTCCGATTACTCCCGGTGCCACGCGTGAGTGAGTACAGAAATAGGAGGATAGACCAGATGAATGTGTGGCTGGAGAGATGGTGCAGGAGGGAGGGCTTTAGATTCCTGAGGCATTGGGACCTGTTCTGGGGGAGGTGGGACCTGTACAAGTCAGACGGGTTGCACCTCAACAGGGCCGGGAGCAATATCCTCATGGGGAGGTTTGCTAATGCTTTTGAGAGGGTTTAAACTAGCTTGACAGGGGGATGGGAATCTGAGCGTAGATTTAGTAGGGAGAGAAGCAAAGCTGTAAATGGAAGGCAGTAAATTAGTAAGAGAGTTTGGAAGGCAGAGGAAGCAAAGGTTAGAAAACAAACAACAAGGGTTTGGCTGTGCTTAATAATGGTATATACTTCAATGCAAGGAGTCTAGTGAACAAGGCAGATGAGTGGAAGGCACAGATAGACACGTGGAAGTATGATATAATAGCTATTACTGAGACATGGCTGAAAGAAGGGCAGGAATAGCAGCTCAACATTTCTGGTTACAGGATTTTCAGACGAGATAGAGAGGGGGCTAAAATGGAGGGAGGGTCACAATATTGATTAAAGAAACAATTACAGCTGTGAGGAGGGAGGGTATCTTCGAAGGATCATCAAATAAGGCCATATGAGTTGAACTGAAGAACATAAAAGGGACAGTCACACTGCTGGAAGTGTACTAATAATCCCCAAGAGTCAGAGGGAGATAGAAGAGCAAATATGTAGGCAGATTTCTGAGAATTGCAAAAGCAATAGGGCAGCAATAGTCGGGGATTTCAACTACCCTAATATTAACTGGAATAGAATTAGTATAAAAGGAATAGAGGGCGCAGAATTCTTAAAATGCATTCAGGAGAAATATTTTAGCCAGGACATAACAATCTCAACAAGAGAGGGGTCAGTTCTGAACTTAGTTTTAGGGAATGAAGCTGGGCAGATGGAAGGTGCATCAGTGGGAGAGCATTTTGGTGGTAGTGATCATAATTCAGTTAGATTTAGCGCAGTTACGGAAAAGGACAAAGATAGACCAGGTGTAAAAGTTCTCAATTGGGGAAAGGCCAATTTTACTAAGCTGAGATGTGAGTTAACAAAAGTGGACTGGAAACAGCTACTTGAAGGTAAATCAGTGTCAGAGCAGCGGGAGGCATTCAAGGAGGAGATAGTGAGGTTCAGAGCAAATATGTTCCCACAAAGAAAAAGGGTGGGACTGCCAAATCTAGAGCCCCCTGAATGTCAAGGAGAATTCAGGGTAGGATAAGGAAAAAAAGGGAAGCTTTTGTCAGATACCGAAGAGCTAAATACTACAGAAAGCCTAGAGAAGTATAGAAAGTGCAGAGGCGAAATTAAAAAGGAAATTAGGAAAGCAAAGAGAGGTCATGAAAAAATAATGGCAAGTAAGATCAGCAAAATACAAAGATGTTTTAATCTATATATATAAATGGATACTTCTTTCTGTCTGTCTGTCTGTCCTTCTGTCTGTCCTTCTGTCTGTCCTCGGGTGTGCGTCTGTCCGGCTATGCGCTCGAAAGTTACAGAGCGTACCTACGCGTGCGTTACGTCGAAAGAAAGCTTACCTTTCCAAAACGGTCTTAAGCGTATTTACGTTTCGGCCAGGCTAAAATCGCGCCCGCGGTATCCGAAAAACCTTCAACATTCGCTCATTAGCATCTCATTATCCGCTCATTAGCGACAGAGTGACCTCGAGGTCAACCAATCGTACGCCGGGTTGCTGGCCGCGGTGCGGCCAGGGCCCTCCTACGGTCGAGTGACGGGACGATTGACCAATCCTACGCTTTGGTGACCTGACAGTCGACCAATCGGTTGCGTGTGTGGGCGGGCCCTTATCGTCTGAATCGAGGTGGTAGCCACCAGTCTTGCTTCCCATTCTTTTTCCTGGCTTCTGCCGTCATTTCCTTTTCAATATACATTGCCAGCAAAACTATAAATTGCTCTTTATT